>NC_089839.1:3458152-3828152 GCF_035609145.1 Eleutherodactylus coqui
TCAGTGCCCTCTGATGTTGAAAGTGGCCGTTCCCATCTTCATACAGGAAGATGCCCATGCTGCTCCTCCCGATCGTTGTCCAGTTCCGCCTTGGGACCTTAACTTGGTCCTAGATGCACTACAATCGCAATCCCTTCGAATCTATGTGAGACATCCCAGCACAGCTTTTGGCATATAAAGTGGCGTTTTTGTGGATGTCGGCTCCATTTGCTGAGTTCCAGAGCTTACAGCCCTCTCGGCCAAGCCTTCCTTCATGGTAGTACCCATGACAAGGTGGTCCTCCGTCTTGTGCCCTTCTTCCTACCTAAGGTGGTGTCATTCTACATCAGTGAGGACATTGTGCTCATCCGAGGGCACGCGCTCTCCATAAGCCCTATTTGGTTGCTGCTCTGAGAATCTATTCGGCTCAAACTTCCACTTTAGGTGCTCTGACTTTGTGATCCTGGATGGTCCTAGAAAACGCCTCGTCGCTTCCAAGGTGATGATTTTGTGCTAGATCAGGTCATCCGTTGTAGACATAACTGTGCAAAGGGCAGAGAGCCTCCCTTCCGTGTTACTGTGCATTCGTCTCGGGGTCTGGGTCCTACGGCAGCAGCGTTGTAACCGCACTTCCACCCTTCACATCTGCAAAGCTGCCATTTGGACTTCTTTACGCACCTTTACAAAATTTTACAAGCTTCACACTTTTGTATCCTCTGATGCCTCTCAGTTGGCACATTTTACTGACAGCCTTATAACTGACCACATGACTGCTTTTTCCCAACCTTGGGACTGCTGTAGAACGTTCCGCAGGCTGAGTTGTGTCCCCCAATGTCAGACAGGAAAACAAAGTTGTGTGCTTGTCATGAAAACTTTCTCATCTCGTTCAATTGGGGACACAGCACCCATCCAGATTTTATACTGAGACTCCTCCGATATTTCCCTCCTTGTTGGAGTGGTTTCCCTGATATTGCAGTGTATTATCACAAACCATAGAGATCACAGGGCCAATCTCAAGAGGAAGCACCCTCCCCTTGTGATTCCTTTTACATGCTGCTATCATAGAGTTTGAAGGGTCCTTCAGGGTCATTGGGTCCAACCCCCTGCTCAGTGCAGGATCACTTAATCATCCAGACAGATGTCTGTCCGGCCTCTGAACACTTCCATTGAAGGAGAACTCCCCACCTCCGTGGCAACCTGTTCCACTCATTGATCCCCTCACTGTCTAATATTTAATCTGTGTCTCCTCTCTTGCAGTTTCATCCCATTGCTTCTAGTCTTTCCTTGTGCAGATGAGAATAGGGCTGATCCCTCTGCACTGTGACAGCCCTTCAGATATTTGTAGACCGCTATTAAGTCTCCTCTCAGTCTTCTCTTCTGCTAAACATTCCCAGATCCTTTAACCGTTCCTCATAGGACATGATTTGCAAACCGCTCACCATCTTGGTAACTTTTTTCTCTGAACTTGCTCCAGTTTGTCTGTCTTGTATAAAGTGGGGTGCCCAGAACTGGACCCAGTATTCCAGATGAGGTCTGACTAAGGAAGAGATAGAGGGGGATAATGACCTCACGTGATCTAGACTCTATGCTTCTCTTAATACATCCCAGAATTGTGTTTGCCTTTTTGGCTGCTGCATCACATTGTTGACTCATGTTCAGTCTATGATCTATTAGTACAGAGGTCCCCCCAACTCCAGTCCTCAGAACCACCACAGGTCATGTTTTCAGGATATCCAATGGTAAGAACACCTGTAGCAATGTCTGAGGCACTGACAATAATTACATCACCTGTGCAATACTGAGGATATCCTGAAAACATGACCTGTGGTGGTCCTGAGGACTGGAGTTGGGGAACTCTGTATTAGTATACCCAAGTCTTTTTTCACATGTGCTGCTGCTTAGCCCAATTCCTCCCATTCCGTATGTGCGTTCTTCATTTTCTTGCCCAGATGTAGGACTTTGCATTTCTCCTTTGTTAAATACCATTCTGTTAGTCGCTGCCCACTGTTCAAGCTTTTCTAGATCTTTTTGAATCCTCTCCCTCTCTTCCCTAGAGTTAGTCTTCCCTCCTAGCTTTGGTGTCGTCGGCACATTTGATCAGTTTCCCACAATTCCCTCCTCCAGATCATGTATAACAATGTTGACCAACACTGGGCCTAGGACAGAGCCTTGTGGTTCCCCACTTGATACATTCTTCCACTGTGGATGTGCCACCATTTATGACCACTCTTTGAGTACGATCACTCAGCCAGTTGTGAATCCACCTAACAGTTGCCTTGTCAATCCCAGATTTGTCATTTCACAATAAGTCTGGTATGAGATACTTTGCCAAATGCTTCACTAAAGCCAAGATATACTATATCCACCGCATTTCCCTGATCAACCCAATCGGTGATTCTGTCATAGAAGGACATTAGATTCATCTGGCATGACTTGTTTGTTACAAACCCATGCTGGCTCTGGTTAATTACTCCATTCTCTATCCAAGTACTTGCATACATGCTGTTTTTTTTTTTAAACTCGTTTTATTGAAAACTCTGTATTTTGTACAATAACTGGATAAAGCACTTTGGTTACATCATTTGCTCATTACACTTGTGTCAGCAATGCTTTAGTACATTCCATGGACATACATGTGTTACATTCGTTTATGATATGGTTTCTTTGTAGTGCCAGTAGGGGGTGTGATTCTTGGTTGGTTTTACTAGGTGTTTCTAGGCGTCCCTGTCAGTAAGTTGTGAACTGATCCTGTGTTACACCGTACTCGTTGGCCCACACCATCTTACCCACACTTTATTACATTTTTCAGGGCATTTTCTGTTTTTGTATACAATTTTTTCGTATGTCAGGACGGCATTAATGATGTTCTGCCACTTTGAGTGTCGGGGGGTGCTCTGTCCATCCAGCGCAGGGCTATTGCTTTCCGGGCATACATAATACCTTAGTGAGAAATATCCTGTCATGGTACTGCCATTGTTCTTTGTCTAGGAGGCCTAACGGGCACACTGCGGGGCCACACTGCGGGGCCACACTGCGGGGCCACACTGCGGGGTCACACTGCGGGGCCACACTGCGGGGTCGTGTGGTATCGGTATTCCCAGTATTTGTGTTCGGATCTCTATGATCTCCCCAGTATGCCTGATGTCTGCGCACTTCATAGGGTTACATTTTGCATTAGGCGCTCCGCACCGGTGACAGCGGTTGGTGTTTATCCGATTCATGGAGTCTGGTCGGCGTTGGGTAACACTGGTGTAGGATGTATAGTTGTGTTAGTTTGTTTGCCGCCGGTGATACCGCGGTGTATATGGACATCGCTGTCTCCCAGTCCTCGTTAGTGAGGGTGGGGATGAGTTCTCTCCATCTCTGCATTACTGTCATTGGTGTATCAGGATCTTAGCTTGCAGTAGATGGGTGTACAGCACCGATATCAGGCCTTTAGGTCCTTGTGTTCGTAGTATGCCTATTAGTGGATATTGGGAGAATGTTCGTCTAGGTCCTGGGCACTGTGCGGTCAGTGCGTGTCGGTGCGGTCAGTGCGTGTCGGTGCGGTCAGTGCGTGTCGGTGCGGTCAGTGCGTGTCGGAGCTGCAGGTATCTAAAGAATCCCGCCCTTGGAATCTGGTACAGTTGTTGTAGTTCAGAGGAGGCCAGCGTTTGGTCCACATATACTTGGTGTGGACTCCTGAGTTGATCCAGAATGGTTTGCCCGGCAGGTTCATCAGATGTGGTAATGCCCTGTTGTCCCACAGGGAGTCTCCAGAGGGGTGTTCTCCTGTCCAGTTAGTGATTTACATGTCCACCACACGGTCACTGCGAGTCTGTGGATGGGTAGCATTTGTTTGGTCATTAATCCTGGTTTTTCCAGGAGGATCCAGAGCGATGTTTCCATGAGGAAGTACATCAGGTGGTGCTCGGAGTTAGGGAGAGGCGCGCTCGATAGCCAATGGCGGAGATATCTCACCTGTCCCGCCAGGTAATATAGTTTAAAATCTGGTAGCGCCATTGCTGCCATCTCTTTAGGGCGCTGTAGGGTATCTAGACGTAGCTTGGCTCTAGAGTTTCCCCATATGAAGGATGTTATTAAGGAGTTAGTTTTTAAAGAATTTCTGTGGTAGTTGTTTCTGTGGTGTAGTTGTGTGTCTGTGGTGTAGTTGTGTGTCTGTGGTGTAGTTGTGTGTCTGTGGTGTAGTTGTGTCTCTGTGTGGTGTAGTTGTGTCTCTGTGTGGTGTAGTTGTGTCTCTGTGTGGTGTAGTTGTGTCTCTGTGTGGTGTAGTTGTGTCTCTGTGTGGTGTAGTTGTGTCTCTGTGTGGTGTAGTTGTGTCTCTGTGTGGTGTAGTTGTGTCTCTGTGTGGTGTAGTTGTGTCTCTGTGTGGTGTAGTTGTGTCTCTGTGTGGTGTAGTTGTGTCTCTGTGTGGTGTAGTTGTGTCTCTGTGTGGTGTAGTTGTGTCTCTGTGTGGTGTAGTTGTGTCTCTGTGTGGTGTAGTTGTGTCTCTGTGTGGTGTAGTTGTGTCTCTGTGTGGTGTAGTTGTGTCTCTGTGTGGTGTAGTTGGGTCTCTGTGTGGTGTAGTTGGGTCTCTGTGTGGTGTAGTTGGGTCTCTCTGTGGTGTAGTTGGGTCTCTGTGTGCTCTAGGCAGTACAGGTATTTGGGGGGTATCATCATTTTTTTGAGGTTTATCCTGCCCGCTACAGATAGTGGCAGGGAGCTCCAGCCCTTCAATGTTTGCTGCAGGGTTGTCAGTAGGGGGGTGATGTTTAACTCGAGGCTCTGGGTATGGTCTCTGGTGATGTGTATGCCAAGGTATTAGAATCTGGGGGTGATTTGTAACTTACAGAATACGTCCCCCATCCGCCATCCCTCTGGTCTTAGGGGCATGAAAGCGGACTTCTGCCAGTTGATGCATAGGCCTGAGGAAGTTCCAAATTTATCTATCAGGGATATGGCGAGGGGCAGGGTGCTTCTAGGGTCCGACATGTATAGTATTATGTCTGCGTACAGGCCTATTCTGTCCTCTCTGGGCCCCATCTGGGCGTCTTTGTATGAGGTGTGCTGTCGGATTCTCAGGGCCAGGGGTTCGATTGCGAATAGAAGGGGGGGAAAGTGGGCATCCCTGTCGGGTCCCCCTGTGTAGTGGGAAGGAGGCGGAGGCCAGGCCATTTACCGTTACCCTGGCGGTCGGGGCTTTATATAGAGATCCATTTTATGAATGTGTCTCCGAACCCGAATTTCCGTAGTACTTCTATCAGGTATGGCCACTCGACAGAGTCGAACGCCTTAGCTGCGTCTAGTGAGGCCCGGGCCCAGTCTGACCTCCACCTCCACCCCACCTGTGGGATCACCGGTGTTCTTCTGATGTTGTCCGATGTTGATTTACCTGGGATAAAGCCGGATTGGTCGGGGTGTATGATTTTCCCTATGATTTGGTTTAGTCGGGTGGCTAGTATTTTAGTAAGGATTTTATAGTCCGTGTTTAATAGGGAAATAGGCCTGTACGAGCCGCATCCCTCTGGGAAATAGGCCTGTACGAGCCGCATTCCTCTGGGAAATAGGCCTGTACGAGCCGCATCCCTCTGGGAAATAGGCCTGTACGAGCCGCATTCCTCTGGGAAATAGGCCTGTACGAGCCGCATCCCTCTGGGAAATAGGCCTGTACGAGCCGCATTCCTCTGGGAAATAGGCCTGTACGAGCCGCATTCCTCTGGGTTTGTCTGGTTTAAGAATGAGGACTATGTTGGCCTCCAGCATGGACTCTGGGAGGCTCTTATCGAGTATACCTTCATATAGGGAGAACAGGTGGGGGATTAGTTCTTTTTTGTAGTGTTGGTAGATTTCCACTGGTTGCCCGTCCGGGCCCGGAGTTTTGTTCTTTGCCATTTCATTTATTGCTTCTTCAATCTCTTCCGTTGTAATGGGAGTCTCATAAGGACTTGTAGTCGTCTTGTGTTTCTGGAAATATTATGTCAGATAAATAGGCCTCTAGTTCTGCAGATGTGTAATTGACTCGCGATTTGGTATAGGTCGTCGTAGAATTGTTGGAATCTATCCAGAATTTCTTTCGGGTCTGTGAGCGTTGTTTCCTCAGCTGATTTGACTCTCAGTATGGATGGGGGGGGGGGGGGGGCGGTCTCTCCTGTCGCGCCGTATAGGCAAGGAATTTGCTGGATTGGTTTCCCAGTTCAAAAAAGGATTGTCGGGTAAAGAAGAGGTTCCTCTGGGCTTTCTCTTTCAGATATAGTAGGTAGTCTGATATAGTAGGTAGTCTGATATAGTAGGTAGTCTCTGCCTATCTGGAGCCATTTGCCTCTTTTTGTGTCTGTGGGGTCGGCTACAGATTCTCTTTCTAGTTGTGGGCATTGCTCTGCTAATAGTTCTCCTCGTGCCGTGGCTCTTTTAATAAATGAAATTGAGGACCTTAAGCAGCCTCTGAGGTGGGGTTAAATGCCCCCCATACTAGTATTGTATCTGCGTGTGCCCGTGTGCCTCATAGTATATTTGGATCTGATCCGGTCGTTAGGTCCAAATAGCGAGAGCCAGAATGGGTGCACCTTTGGTCTCTTGATTGTAGCCGGGCCTGGATTTTGGAGGACCATACGTATTGGCGAGTGGTCTGAGACCCCCCGAGGGAGGAACTCTATTGAGTTGATTTTAGGGAATAGTGAAGGGGACCCGAATATATAGTCTATTCGACGGAGTGCGTGATTGTGGGCTGCACGGCAGGTGTATTCCTTTTGTTGCGGTTGAAATATTCGCCATAGATCCAGCCATCCCGTCACCGAGATGATAGAGGCCAGGCGGGTCTCACCCGCGTCTCCCTCCCTCCGAGCACCACCCCCAAATCTATCCACGACGGGATCCATCACCATGTTCATATCTCCCATGCATACGACTGTTGCGTCTGGTGAGAATGATGCAGATTGGATGCCGTCTGCCAGGATGGCTGTTGTCGCCGGCGGCGGGTTATAACGGCACGGAGGACGTACGGGTCGTTGTTACTTTTAGCTCTCACAAAGATGTATCTGCCCTCTGTGTCTCCTAAGCTGTTCCCCTTCCCATCTGAGTGTTCTTCCTATTAGCAGGGACACCCCCTGGACTATGATGTGTGGCATGCCTGAGCGGACCACTGATCCCATGGTTTCAGCAGGACTCTTGTGGTTTCAGGCGTGCGGTGGGTCTCCTGCAGGCACAGGACCTGCGGTCGCCAGGAGCGTATTGATGTGTTGCTGTTCGCTTTCTGGCTGATCCCATGCCCCTGACCTTCCAGGACACAGACTATCTCCGCCATGGGCTGAGCGATGTTAATCGGGTCCGGATACAAGTTCTCATGTCCTTCTGCCTGTCCGGGGTCCCTCCCCGGCACTCGATTACATTTTTACCATATATCATGTAACAGTTCTTCAGCACCTCCTTAATGCCATCATGGAGCACTTGATGTGTACAACTTATAAACACTTCGATAAACTACTATCAACTCTAAATCTTAAGCAGCTTGTAGTTAGAGAGATTTTAGGGTAATCCTCTCTGTCAAAATCGTATTCGTGGCAATCCTATAGTAGGGGGAACCTACACAGTACAGCTTACTGCAAGACTACACTGAGGTATTGTGTTGTTGGGTCAGTTGTGTCGCATTAGTCTGACAATTATTTCCTGGGTGGGTCCCCTTGAGGGAAGGGAGCATATTGGGGGGGGGGGGCTTTTTCCCCTTCAGCGTGTGGGTTCTGGATTACCTTGCGAGGCAGCGGGGGGGGGGGGGGGGGTCGGTAAGGGAGGGGGGGGGGGGAGAAAGGTCTGTCGCTGCCATAAAAGAGGAGGGCTTGTCGCCTTCTCCCAAGAGTAGTGGATCACATATCTGCCACAGGTAAAGAGTCTCTGTTCTGTGCCTTTGGCTCAGGTATGCTTGTGGCGTGTTTGGTGGACAGTCTCTAATGTGCAGTTGGGGACTGTGAGGTAAGTGCTCACCTTTATGCAGGGGTCTCGGCACCTAGAGGGGGGAGAGAAGTGGTTATGCATACATTACGGCCCTCTGGTCGTCGCCTGGTGTTCAGCCAATTTCCTGCTTCAGTTGGTGAGGAGAAGAAGCGGGTGCGATCCCCGTCGATCACTGGCAGTCGCGCCGGATACACCATGGAGTACGGGAGCTGCAGGTCTCTTAGTTGCTTCTGGACTCCGAAGAATGTTGCTCGCTATTTTTGAAGGTCTGCCGAGAAGTCCGGAAAAATGGACACCGTGGCGTTGTCATGTCGCAGTGGGCCTCCCTTTCTGGCGGCTTGTAGGATTATGTCCCTATCGCGGGAGTTGAGCATCTTTGCTAGTAGGGGTCTGGGTGGGGCTCCTGGTATTGGTGGCTTCATGGGCACCCGATGGGCACGTTCAATAACAAAGACTTGCGATAGTCCAGCATTGGGAAGGAGTTCCCGGAGCCAGCGTGCTATAAATTCTTCAGGCCTTTGCCCCTCAGCCCGCTCTGGTAGTCCCACGATGTGTAAATTATTTCTTCATTACTGGTTTTCTAGATCATCCGCTTTTTGTCTCCAGTACTCGGCTTTCTGCGTGAGATCTCGTATTGTGTCTGTCGTTGGGGTGACGGCATCATCTAGCGTACAGATTCTGTTTTCTGTGTTGGCGGCCCGCTCTCTTAGGTTTTGGAGATCTTGCCTTCGTAAACTTACATCCATTTTTAGTTCATCAGTTTTGCTGGTGGCTGTGGATGTTTGTATTGCGGTCAGAAGCTGTTGCAGTTGTTGCAGCGTTTGTACAGTGCCCTCAGTTGGATCTGGGTGGTTCTTTGTCGCTGTAGCTCCCGCCGCGGCGGCGCAGTGGGTTCAGGGCTGGGCTCTTTTCGGGTTTCTCCTCTTGTCTACGGATGAGCTTTGCCTAGTGGGGCCCATGCTGCAGTTGTTTGGGTTTTCACTATAGGAGTTGGATTCCATATGGGGGTTCTGCCGTTGCCCCAGTTCTGTTATGCCCTCTCCGCGGGTCTTGTAGTCCTTTTCTCTATGGCTCTTTGCCTCAGGCTCCTTACTATTTTTGCTTCTGTGCGGGGTCTTCACGCCGATCAGCTTTCAGCTCTGGGGTTCCCCTTTCTCCTTTCCCCTAGTTCTCTCGACTATATGGTGTTTAATCCTCTTGTGGGTGCGGGAGGGGGGTCTTTTCTCTATGTCCCCTTTAATTTACCTTCTCTCCACTTTGTTGGCTGACAACGCCTATAAAATGGTGGTCACTGCGCCGCGGGTCTAGCGGTGTCGTTCTCTCCGCTGTCTGTGCCTCCGGTTTACCACTGGTGACTCTGCCCTCTCCCTCTTCACTTCAGCGGTTCTATACTGGGCCGGGGATCAGCGTTCTGTCGTGCTTTAGGGCCTGTATGTTTGTGCTGCCACACGCAAGATGGCGCCCGCGATTTCGCGGGCTTTTCCCGCCTGCGGCGCTTTCTATTTCAGCGCCTCGGTAGCTCCGCCAGGGGTTTAGCCTCTTCTCCTTTCCCTCTGTATGGCGCTGTGCCGCGCCCGGGAGCAGCGTTCTTTGTGCTCTGGGACCTGTACACCCGTCTATGCCCCTCACAAGATGGCCGCCGCGGCCGCGATTTCGCGGGCTTTTTCCGCCGGCGGCATCTTTTATTTCAGCGCCGCGGGCTTTCCTCCGGGGGTTTAGCCTCCTCTCCCTTCCCACCTCGTGGTGCTGTGCCGGGCTCGGAGTCCTCACCGACGGCCAGCGCCTCCCACAGTATGGTCGCGGGTATCCGCTCCCACTGCTGATGGTACCTTTGCTGTGGCCGTCCGGGAGCACCGTCGGGGGTTCGGTCCGCTCCTCTCTCCCTCTGGTGGTGGTGTTCTGGGTCGGGGGACCCTCAGGATGTCCACAGGATAACTAAGTTGCTGGTAAGCGGAGGAGCTCTCCTCACATGCGACCGGTCAGCTCGGCTGCTTGGCCACGCCCCATACATGCTGTTTAATAATTTGTTCAAAGATCTTTCCCGGTATAGAAGTCAGGCTCACAGGCCTGTAGTTTCCTGGATCCACCTTCTTCCCTTTTTTGAAGATAGGGACAACATTTGCCCTTTTCCAATCTTCTGGGACTTCTCCTGTTCTCCAGGAGTTTTCACAGATTATGGCGAGTGGTTCAGCAATTACCTCTGCTGCTTCCTTTAATATCCTAGGATGTAATTCATCTGGAACTTGAGACTTGGGTTCATGTAAGTTAGCTAAGTGTTCCTTCACCATCTCTCTGCTTATAGATAGCCTGTTTTCTTTTATTCCCCCAATAACACAGGGAAGATCAGCTGATGTTACATCTACTTTCTGAGAGAAAACAGATACAAAATAGGAATTTAAAAGTTCGTCCTTCTTAACATCATTCTTAACCAATTCATTGTTTTCACCCTGTAAGCGTCCAATAGCATCTTTGACTTTTCTTTTGCTTTTGACTCCCCAAATCCTTTATTATTGCTTTTGGCCTCTCTTACAAGCCTCAGTTCATTATCAGCTTTATCTTTTCTGACACTTCCCCTACAGTTTCTGCAGACCCCATTATATTCTTCTTTAGATATTCCCCCCTCTTTCCATTTGATAAACATATTTTTCCTCCTCTTTAACATGTGTACAAGTTCTGTGTTCATCCATCCGGGTCTCTTTAAATGCTTCCCATTCTCCTTCTTTTAGGGATTGGTAACGATTGTGCTTTGAGAATCTCATTTCACAATATTTCCCAACCTTCTTGGACATTTCTGTCCTTAAGAACATCCGGCCATTGGATTCTTCCTCTCCTCTTTCTGAGTCCATTAAAATCTGCCTTTCTGAAATCCCACCTTGAGGTCTGAGTCTTCTCAGGTCTTCCAATAATGATGGATTCGTATAAGGGGTTAACAGCAGGGATCGGTGTTCTCACTGATCCCTGCTGTTGCTGCAGGAGGTCTCTCAGTCCTGCTGCAATTGGCAGAGGCTCGGCTTCTGAGCCCGCAGCATCCAGAGGACGGGATCTGCTTTGCAGATGGGATGTACATTTACACCCCACATTTATGTTCCTAATTCCATTGTGATCCCGGGGGCAGAGCCTGGCAGCAGTGGTGTGTTGGGGCAGGGCTGCCGTGCGGTGCTGTTACCAGTAGTGTAGAGACCCAGGGGTTCGCTGTGACGGGGCTCGTGGACTTATACAGTTTGATCAAAATGTAACGCAGATCCTCCATGTTTATAATACTGAGATCAATGTAAATGTGCGGCTGCGGCTTTGTGTGTTTGGCTCTGTTTTTAAGATAAAGCTTGTGTGTGTACCCTTTATTAGACCCCCTGCCCCTCTCAGGATTGGCGCCCCCTGTATGGTAATTCCCCCCGTGACCCCGGCGTGCGGCATAAAATCACGTGACAAGTTTTCTGCAGATCAGTTTCAGTGTGAATTCACATTAGATGGAAGATCCAGCGATCGGAGCGACTTCTAACGAGGCCGGTCATCGGTGCTGGACTAGCCGGGGGCTCACTGCCGACCGCGCAGGGTTTTTCCTCATGTAACGGTGTGGAGAGTATACCAAGAATGGCGCAATCGAGGAAAACATCCAGCAAAGGGGGATCCTGTGGAAACAACTCATCAGTGAAAGGGGTCGGAGGAGGATGTCAGGAATCGTTCTGACCAACAGGCTGCGCAGTCAGCTGAATACAGCGCTGCAGCTCCAACTAACGTGTCCGAACGCACAACTCGCCGTTCCTCCGCATGGATGATATAACAGCGGGCGACCAGTTCCAGCGCCATTGTGTCTAAGAGGAACAGAGAGACTCCAGCGAGCAAAAGAGCGCAAAACTTGTATCACTGAGCAGCGGGAAAACATCTCCTGGTCAGATGGAGCCAGATTTATGTTGCTGATGGGAGGTCAGAATTTGGCACAAGCAGCATGAATCGCTGACCCCTTCCTGTCAGCCGGTCAGAATATGTCAGCACCGCCATCTAATCTGCAGTGACTACAAGAAGCTTCCTGTCCGCAGGGGCCGGTATTCCTGCAGAATGATGTAATCACTGAGTGGGATCTACACCGTGACGAATCGCTGCGGGTCTGAGGGGCGAAGGAGTCCAGAGCTGGTAGATGGGGTTATAGAGGGAGCATTCTGTGTGTAGCAGTGAGGACTGCCTCTCGGTCTCTGTAGCTTCGGTGCGGCTGTCAGTCTCTGCAGAGCATCGCAGAGCTTCTCCCGTTTGCTTACGATGTGAGATCACACAAGATAGAACGTTCATCGCATGGCGGACCACGTAGGGAAGCATCGCTGATGTTTGACCCCCATTCATATTTCTGCCTCAACACCTAAATCTTGCGCAGTTTTATCGCCCGCGTGAAGCCGTCCGTCGGCTGTATTTACACGGAAGCGTCAGGCACAACACATGTTCACCCGTCTGTGTGACACGTATGACAATGGGGCGTGCAGCGTGAAGCCATCTGACTGGGGGGGTCATCTGACACGAGCGCTCTCGTACGCTCCGGAGATCCCGCGATCGGCTCATCTGACACGAGCGCTCTCGTACGCTCCGGAGATCCCGCGATCGGCTCATCTGACACGAGCGCTCTCGTACGCTCCGGAGATCCCGCGATCGGCTCATCTGACACGAGCGCTCTCGTACGCTCCGGAGATCCCGCGATCGGCTCATCTGACACGAGCGCTCTCGTACGCTCCGGAGATCCCGCGATCGGCTCATCTGACACGAGCGCTCTCGTACGCTCCGGAGATCCCGCGATCGGCTCATCTGACATCGGAATGATTTTATGTTTTAGACCTCGACAAACTTGACAATGAGAAGAGAGAGCTGATCCAGACGGACATCGCCGCGCTGCATCACTTCTACTCCAAGAACCTGCACTATGCCGACAACGCCGCGCTGGAGGTGCTCTTCGCACAGGTAACGCTCGGTGGAATGACTCCAGACGCTTTGTTTATACCGATACTCCAGTCACATCCAGAGCTGCATTCAAAGTTCTGGTAACTTCCTGCTTGTTCTCCCTCCTCTCTGCCACCCCCTGCTGGTTGTCTGCAGTGACTCCACAATGCAGGGAGTTATGGCGTCTCCGTGCAGAGCGTCCCTGTAGCACAGCAATGGCCTCCAAGCAGCAAACATACGAGCGCAGCTTTGGATGTGAGTGGAGCAGAGGACATGCGATATTTAGATGGGAGATGTGATTTGGGGGGCACATACTTCTCTGGGCAGTGAATGGATTATGTAGGGCAGTGTGCTGGTTACCCACAATGCATCACCAGGAATATGATGATGTCACGTACGGATGGCGGTGACAGCTGTTCTTGCCTGTCCTCGCAGTCTATGGCTGATGTGTAGCGGAGGCTCAGCTGTCATCTGCAGGAGCATACGGGGGTCTCTGATGCTGCGGCCTCCGGGGGCTCTATCAGTCCCCCCTTCATCCTCACCAGAGCTGTCCTGTCCTGCCGGGCACAGTGTAGACATGTAGCTCCGCCTCCGACAGAGTGGCGCTCTCCTGCGGGGCGCGGTGCAGAGCGCTGTCCTGTCCTGCATGGTGCAGTGTAGACATGTAGCTCCGCCTCCGACAGACTGGCGCTGTCCTGCGTGGTGCAGTGTAGACATGTAGCTCTGCCTCCGACAGACTGGCGCTCTCCTGCGTGGTGCAGTGTAGATATGCAGCTTTGCCTCCGACACCTGAGCGGCGCTGTCCTGCATGGTGTTAGAAACATGGCGGACCTCTCCCGGCATCAGAGCGAAGCAGGGAAGTCTGAATGTCAGCCGAGGTCTGGCGCTGGATTGGAAAGGGTTAATTGAAAAAAAATTACTTTTCAAAAGTGGTAAAACATTAGAGAAGAGCCTCGGCTTGTGTTCCTGTCCGGTGGAGGGCCGGGGGGCCGCTGATGAGGTAGATGCTGCTATATGTCGTAACTGAAAGGATTTCCCTATTGGAGAAGCCGGGGGGCCGACCATGTGGGGCTCCGCCCACTATTTGTATTCACGCTCGGAGTTACACAACGGCTGGCGAGCTGCAGAACGTCTCCATGCCGGCTCTTCAGATAGACCTGCAGCGGATGACCCCCACCCCCCCCCCACCCCTCCCTCGAGCCTATCTGTCTTATGCAGTTTGTCTTGTATACTGGAGGGGGCGCTGGAAATCTGTCTGTTCGCCATCCGTTTCGCTGGTTGAGTGCACTTCCTGGCGTGTGAACAATGGGGGCGCTCTCGGTAAACGCCATCGGCGTGAGGACTTGTATGTTATCAGCTGTGATGGAGAACTGATGCGGGCCGTCCTGCGGATCGCCGCGGTCCCTCCGGATTAGCGTCTGTAAACCCCCCATAGAAGGATTCTGCGGGAATAGGAAACATGGCTGCTTACTTCCAGAAGTGGCGCCGCCCTGTCCATGGCGGTTCGGTATTGCAGCTGCATTGTCGTGAATGTGGCTGAGCCGCAGTACCTCCCGTAACCTTAGATGGGCGCTGTGGAAGAAAGCAGCTGTGTCCTAAGCCTGTAGAGCCCTAATAAATGTGGACACTCCTCCGGGGGAGGGGGGGGACTGGAGGATTCTGGGAGCGCCGCGCTCATCTGTCTCTCTTCTTCTAGGTTAACTGCAACGGCTTCACCATCGAGGACGAGGAGCTCTCCCACCTCGGCTCCGCCATCTTTCCAGAGTACGGGATTTACAGTCATCTGACGGCCTTACATCTGGGGGGTACATGGCTGACGGCAGGGGTACGGGGGGCTCGGCTGCTCCTGTCCGTGACCCGCAGCAGATGTCGTTTAGGGAATTGCCATTCAAGCAGTTGTCCAGCGTCCTCAGCATCCTCCCAGTAATCCGGCAAGGAGGTTCCTGTCAGCCGCAGCCGCGAGATAGTCGCTCTGGATCTTCGGTTTATTAGGGGATTTGCTGCACGCTGTTATGCGGTTCCTCTGTTATTCCTCCTGGTAATGTAGGAGGCTGATGAGGAGAGGGTAATAATGGTCCCTACATGCGGACCTTGTTAGGATGTGCCCTATTGATGGGGGAGGGGTAATCCTTAGGGGAAGATGTGCAAATGACCAGAGGAGCAGTAATAGATTATCAGTGCCGGCTGCTTAACCCCTTCCTGGCGGCGGCTATTTTGGACCGAAGAACGCGACACTTTCTTTTTATCTCTACTTTTCAGTAGCTTCATTCCCCCATCGGGGCGCGGTCTTATTGGTAACTACTTTGGCGCACATAACGTGTGCACTGATGTATAGTAACACATAGATACATTGTAACACACTGATGTATAGTAACACATAGATACATTGTAACACACTGATGTATAGTAACACATAGATACATTGTAACACACTGATGTATAGTAACACATAGATACATTGTAACACACTGATGTATAGTAACACACTGATGTATAGTAACACACTGATGTATAGTAACACATAGATACATTGTAACACACTGATGTCTAGTAACACATAGATACATTGTAACGCACTGATGGATAGTAACACATAGATACATTGTAACACACTGATGTATAGTAACACGTAGATACACTGTAACACACTGATGTATAGTAACACATAGATACATTGTAACACACTGATGTATAGTAACACGTAGATACACTGTAACACACTGATGTATAGTAACACATAGATACATTGTAACACACTGATGTATAGTAACACATAGATACATTGTAACACACTGATGTATAGTAACACATAGATACATTGTAACACACTGATGTATAGTAACACAGAGATACATTGTAACACACTGATGTATAGTAACACATAGATACATTGTAACACACTGATGTATAGTAACACATAGATACATTGTAACACGCTGATGTATAGTAACACATAGATACATTGTAACACACTGATGTATAGTAACACATAGATACATTGTAACACACTGATGTATAGTAACACATAGATACATTGTAACACGCTGATGTATAGTAACACATAGATACATTGTAACACACTGATGTATAGTAACACATAGATACATTGTAACGCACTGATGTATAGTAACACAGAGATACATTGTAACACTGATGTATAGTAACACATAGATACATTGTAACACTGATGTATAGTAACACATAGATACATTGTAACACGCTGATGTATAGTAACACATAGATACACTGTAACGCACTGATGTATAGTAACACATAGATACATTGTAACACTGATGTATAGTAACACATAGATACATTGTAACACGCTGATGTATAGTAACACATAGATACATTGTAACACGCTGATGTATAGTAACACATAGATACATTGTAACACGCTGATGTATAGTAACACATAGATACATTGTAACACACTGATGTATAGTAACACATAGATACATTGTAACACACTGATGTATAGTAACACATAGATACATTGTAACACGCTGATGTATAGTAACACATAGATACATTGTAACACGCTGATGTATAGTAACACATAGATACATTGTAACACGCTGATGTATAGTAACACATAGATACATTGTAACACACTGATGTATAGTAACACATAGATACATTGTAACACACTGATGTATAGTAACACATAGATACATTGTAACACACTGATGTATAGTAACACATAGATACATTGTAACACACTGATGTATAGTAACACATAGATACATTGTAACACACTGATGTATAGTAACACATAGATACATTGTAACACACTGATGTATAGTAACACATAGATACATTGTAACACACTGATGTATAGTAACACATAGATACATTGTAACACACTGATGTATAGTAACACATAGATACATTGTAACACACTGATGTATAGTAACACATAGATACATTGTAACACACTGATGTATAGTAACACAGAGATACATTGTAACGCACTGATGTATAGTAACACATAGATACATTGTAACACACTGATGTATAGTAACACATAGATACATTGTAACGCACTGATGTATAGTAACACATAGATACATTGTAACACACTGATGTATAGTAACACATAGATACATTGTAACACGCTGATGTATAGTAACACATAGATACATTGTAACACGCTGATGTATAGTAACACATAGATACATTGTAACACGCTGATGTATAGTAACACATAGATACATTGTAACACGCTGATGTATAGTAACACATAGATACATTGTAACACACTGATGTATAGTAACACATAGATACATTGTAACACACTGATGTATAGTAACACATAGATACATTGTAACACACTGATGTATAGTAACACATAGATACATTGTAACACACTGATGTATAGTAACACACAGATACATTGTAACACACTGATGTATAGTAACACATAGATACATTGTAACACATAGATACATTGTAACACACTGATGTATAGTAACACATAGATACATTGTAACACGCTGATGTATAGTAACACATAGATACATTGTAACACGCTGATGTATAGTAACACATAGATACATTGTAACACACACTGATGTATAGTAACACATAGATACATTGTAACGCACTGATGTATAGTAACACATAGATACATTGTAACACACTGATGTATAGTAACACACAGATACATTGTAACACACTGATGTATAGTAACACATAGATACATTGTAACACGCTGATGTATAGTAACACATAGATACATTGTAACACACTGATGTATAGTAACACATAGATACATTGTAACACACTGATGTATAGTAACACATAGATACATTGTAACACACTGATGTATAGTAACACATAGATACATTGTAACACACTGATGTATAGTAACACATAGATACATTGTAACACACTGATGTATAGTAACACATAGATACATTGTAACACACTGATGTATAGTAACACATAGATACATTGTAACACACTGATGTATAGTAACACATAGATACATTGTAACACACTGATGTATAGTAACACATAGATACATTGTAACACACTGATGTATAGTAACACATAGATACATTGTAACACACTGATGTATAGTAACACATAGATACATTGTAACACACTGATGTATAGTAACACACAGATACATTGTAACACACTGATGTATAGTAACACATAGATACATTGTAACACACTGATGTATAGTAACACATAGATACATTGTAACACACTGATGTATAGTAACACATAGATACATTGTAACACACTGATGTATAGTAACACATAGATACATTGTAACACACTGATGTATAGTAACACATAGATACATTGTAACACACTGATGTATAGTAACACATAGATACATTGTAACACACTGATGTATAGTAACACATAGATACATTGTAACACACTGATGTATAGTAACACATAGATACATTGTAACACACTGATGTATACTAACACATAGATACATTGTAACACACTGATGTCTAGTAACACATAGATACATTGTAACACATAGATACATTGTAACACACTGATGTATAGTAACACATAGATACATTGTAACACACTGTATAGTAACACATAGATACATTGTAACACACTGATGTATAGTAACACATAGATACATTGTAACACACTGATGTATAGTAACACATAGATACATTGTAACACACTGATGTATAGTAACACATAGATACATTGTAACACACTGATGTATAGTAACACATAGATACATTGTAACACACTGATGTATAGTAACACATAGATACATTGTAACACACTGATGTATAGTAACACATAGATACATTGTAACACACTGATGTATAGTAACACAGAGATACATTGTAACACACTGATGTATAGTAACACAGAGATACATTGTAACACACTGATGTATAGTAACACATAGATACATTGTAACACACTGATGTATAGTAACACATAGATACATTGTAACACACACTGATGTATAGTAACACATAGATACATTGTAACACACTGATGTATAGTAACACATAGATACATTGTAACACACTGATGTATAGTAACACACAGATACATTGTAACACACTGATGTATAGTAGTAACACATAGATACATTGTAACACACTGATGTATAGTAACACACAGATACATTGTAACACACTGATGTATAGTAGTAACACACAGATACATTGTAACACACTGATGTATAGTAACACATAGATACATTGTAACACACTGATGTATAGTAACACATAGATACATTGTAACACACTGATGTATAGTAACACATAGATACATTGTAACGCACTGATGTATAGTAACACACAGATACATTGTAACACACTGATGTATAGTAACACACAGATACATTGTAACACACTGATGTATAGTAACACATAGATACATTGTAACACACTGATGTATAGTAACACATAGATACATTGTAACACACTGATGTATAGTAACACATAGATACATTGTAACACACTGATGTATAGTAACACATAGATACATTGTAACACACTGATGTATAGTAACACATAGATACATTGTAACACACTGATGTATAGTAACACATAGATACATTGTAACACACTGATGTATAGTAACACAGAGATACATTGTAACACACTGATGTATAGTAACACATAGATACATTGTAACACACTGATGTATAGTAACACATAGATACAATGTAACACGCTGATGTATAGTAACACATAGATACATTGTAACACGCTGATGTATAGTAACACATAGATACATTGTAACACACTGATGTATAGTAACACATAGATACATTGTAACACACTGATGTATAGTAACACATAGATACATTGTAACACACTGATGTATAGTGATACATTGTAACACGCTGATGTATAGTAACACATAGATACATTGTAACACGCTGATGTATAGTAACACATAGATACATTGTAACGCGCTGATGTATAGTAACACATAGATACATTGTAACACACTGATGTATAGTAACACATAGATACATTGTAACACACTGATGTATAGTAACACATAGATACATTGTAACACACTGATGTATAGTAACACATAGATACATTGTAACGCGCTGATGTATAGTAACACATAGATACATTGTAACACACTGATGTATAGTAACACATAGATACATTGTAACACACTGATGTATAGTAACACATAGATACATTGTAACACATAGATACATTGTAACACACTGATGTATAGTAACACATAGATACATTGTAACACACTGATGTATAGTAACACATAGATACATTGTAACGCACTGATGTATAGTAACACATAGATACATTGTAACGCACTGATGTATAGTAACACATAGATACATTGTAACACACTGATGTATAGTAACACATAGATACATTGTAACACACTGATGTATAGTAACACATAGATACATTGTAACACACTGATGTATAGTAACACATAGATACATTGTAACACACTGATGTCTAGTAACACATAGATACATTGTAACACACTGATGTATAGTAACACATAGATACATTGTAACACACTGATGTATAGTAACACATAGATACATTGTAACACACTGATGTATAGTAACACATAGATACATTGTAACACACTGATGTATAGTAACACATAGATACATTGTAACACACTGATGTATAGTAACACATAGATACATTGTAACACACTGATGTATAGTAACACATAGATACATTGTAACACACTGATGTATAGTAACACACAGATACATTGTAACACACTGATGTATAGTAACACACTGATGTATAGTAACACACTGATGTATAGTAACACATAGATACATTGTAACGCACTGATGTATAGTAACACATAGATACATTGTAACACACTGATGTATAGTAACACATAGATACATTGTAACACACTGATGTATAGTAACACATAGATACATTGTAACACACTGATGTATAGTAACACATAGATACATTGTAACACACTGATGTATAGTAACACATAGATACATTGTAACACACTGATGTATAGTAACACAGAGATACATTGTAACACACTGATGTATAGTAACACATAGATACATTGTAACACACTGATGTATAGTAACACATAGATACAATGTAACACGCTGATGTATAGTAACACATAGATACATTGTAACACGCTGATGTATAGTAACACATAGATACATTGTAACACACTGATGTATAGTAACACATAGATACATTGTAACACACTGATGTATAGTAACACATAGATACATTGTAACACACTGATGTATAGTGATACATTGTAACACGCTGATGTATAGTAACACATAGATACATTGTAACACGCTGATGTATAGTAACACATAGATACATTGTAACGCGCTGATGTATAGTAACACATAGATACATTGTAACACACTGATGTATAGTAACACATAGATACATTGTAACACACTGATGTATAGTAACACATAGATACATTGTAACACACTGATGTATAGTAACACATAGATACATTGTAACGCGCTGATGTATAGTAACACATAGATACATTGTAACACACTGATGTATAGTAACACATAGATACATTGTAACACACTGATGTATAGTAACACATAGATACATTGTAACACATAGATACATTGTAACACACTGATGTATAGTAACACATAGATACATTGTAACACACTGATGTATAGTAACACATAGATACATTGTAACGCACTGATGTATAGTAACACATAGATACATTGTAACGCACTGATGTATAGTAACACATAGATACATTGTAACACACTGATGTATAGTAACACATAGATACATTGTAACACACTGATGTATAGTAACACATAGATACATTGTAACACACTGATGTATAGTAACACATAGATACATTGTAACACACTGATGTCTAGTAACACATAGATACATTGTAACACACTGATGTATAGTAACACATAGATACATTGTAACACACTGATGTATAGTAACACATAGATACATTGTAACACACTGATGTATAGTAACACATAGATACATTGTAACACACTGATGTATAGTAACACATAGATACATTGTAACACACTGATGTATAGTAACACACTGATGTATAGTAACACACTGATGTATAGTAACACATAGATACATTGTAACACACTGATGTCTAGTAACACATAGATACATTGTAACACACTGATGTCTAGTAACACATAGATACATTGTAACACATAGATACATTGTAACACACTGATGTATAGTAACACATAGATACATAGTAACACATAGATACATTGTAACACACTGATGTCTAGTAACACATAGATACATTGTAACACACTGATGTCTAGTAACACATAGATACATTGTAACACACTGATGTATAGTAACACAGATACATTGTAATGTAATCCGTGAGGCAGAAGAGACCCCCAGTCTGCCGGTGCCCCCCATCCGTGTTCGTCTCGCAGTGGTTTCTGCGGTTCGCTATGACTGACATTACTAACATTATATATGTCTAAATATGTAGATTTGGGGTTTTTCAGTTTTGGCGCAGTGACCTTTTTTGGAATTTTTTTTGCACCGCTGCAGTCAGACCCGCCTTACTTTCCGTGGGCGGAGCTCCGAGGGCGCCGTGTGACCAGCTGCAGTTGTTGTTGGTACCACGTTGCGGCGCTGACTTCTGTTGTGTTTTTGGCTCAATCCTTATTTTAGGTGTTTTTAGTTTGCGGTGTTCTTTATTCGCCGGCTCTTATAGATGCGCCGACGCCAAACGGGGGTTTTTACTTTATGGATTGTTGTTTTTTATCGTGCGATGCCACTTTTGCAGCGGGACGTCCCACTGTTTCCCCTAAAATAAGCCCTGGCTACATTCACAGATCAGGCGCTGTCCGCTCCGCCGCACTCCCCCGCAGCTCCAGCGCTTGCTTGTAGTCTTCCGGAAGCGGCGGCGATGGAGAACCAATCTCAGCCATTGGGACCTGCGGAGAAGAAGCGGAGCCGACAGCGCCTGTCAGGTAATGTATTTTTTTTTAATGCAGCCAGGGCTTATATTCAGGGTATGGCTTATATTTCAGCGGAGCGCAGAGGTCCCGGACGGAAGGGACCCATCTAACAAGCAGGAAAGAACCACTATAAAGGCTACAGACACCTGAAGGGGGCATTTTTTTCCTGATTGTTTTTTTATTTTCTCATTGTAGAATTTTTTTTTTTTTTTATTCTATTGCCAGGACACGACTGTGGTGGGGGGGGGGGGGGCGCCTAGCCTGAACGCGAGTGTGTGTGTGTGGGGGGGGCGGCCGCCTAGCCTGGACTCTAGTAAACAGCATTAATGGCATTTAGAGATGTGCAGCAGCTCCCTAAACCATTCACACAATGGCCAGGAGGGAACCCATTGACTTGTATGGAAGACTGTTCTAGACATTCTCTGTAAACTCTGCAGTGATCCATGTGCAGGGAGGGGAGGAGGTGAGCTGTGACTACTGTGAATGGTGGCTCCTGTGTTACCTATATATAGGTGTCTCCTCTCAGTGTAATCCTGTGTGTACAGGGAGGGGAGGAGGTGAGCTGTGACTATTGTGAATGGTGGAGGAGGTGAGCGTTTACACTGATTGTCCTTCAGATTCTGCAACCGGTGGTGATCTGAGTTGTTCCATGTAAAAGGGCCCTTACTGCGGTGCGTACCGGGATGTGCAGAGGCTGTGGACGATGCAACATGTAAGGGGGGGAAACACTGCGTGCAGCCGGTCAGCAGTTCTGGACACAACCCTAACATGCACTGACCCTGCAGAGGTCACAGGTCACACCTGCAACACCCTGCATACCAGCCAGGGGGCCCCTCCTCTCTGTTGTGTCTATGGCTCTTAATGCTGCAAGATCGCCGGCCCCGTAGTCATGGACAGACGGCACGATGCCCCCCCACTCCCCCCAGTCATATACTGTAACTGCCTCTAATCCTGCTCTCTGTCTGCAGCGTTGCACTGATGAACCACAGCTGCTGCCCCAACGTGATTGTGACCTACAAGGGGACCGTGGCGGAGGTGCGAGCCGTGCAGGAGATCAGCGCCGGCGACGAGGTGAGGGGGGCCTTATTACTGCTTGTAGCAATGCGTTATCACCCCGCGCTGCCAGCAGAGAGCGCCTCCCTGCCGATACTGTGGAAGTCCGTTAATCCGGCAATCCAGCTCATCAGATTGTAGCGCTGGGCTGAAAACCGGAACAATCAGGAGTTCATCAAGTACAACATTTACCACTGAAGGGTCCTGAACCCCCCCGAGGGCGACTTCATATATAGTGGGCTCTGAAGACCCCTTTATTACCCCCATCTAGCAGCGCTGGACTCCTTCGCCCCTCAGAGCCGCAGTGATTCGTTGTGGCGTAGATCCCACCAGGTGGTGAAACGGTTCTGCAGGAATACCGGCCCCTGCGGACAGGAAGCTGCAGAAGTAGTTGCTGCAGATTAGATGGCGGTGCTGACATGTTCTGACCGGCTGACAGGAAGGGGTCAGCGATTCATGCTGCTTGTGCCAAATTCTGGTGCAGTAATGGGGCCGCACATGTAGCAGTTGCATCTGGGCCCCCCTGCCACATAAAGCACTTGCTATGTGAGGGGTCCAGTTTCCGGCAATCCCCCCGTATGACCCGGGCGTGTGAAGACCCCCTTGAGCCTCGGCTCCCCTCCATAAATACACCGTGACGCAGCGCTGGGGGTCACTGGGGACTCCTGGGACATTCCTTGGGTTTGAGGACACGAGAACCAGATGCTATAAAAAGCCGTGACCTATAGAGGGGCGCGGTGTAGCCTGCTGGACGGGCGCCGCTGCGCGTAAGATGGGAGCGGAGCTCGTAACACGCCGGGTATAGCCGCAGGATTATCTGGATGACACGCTGCAGGGGGCGCCGGCCGCGCTGAAGTCCGCTTACTGCTTGGAATCCCGATAAGACCTACAGCCCAGCTATGAATGTGACAAGAAGCTCCCCGCGTCTTCCAAGGCTGCAGTGTAACGTTACCTGGTCCTGCGGCTCCCTCTTGTGGCCATCAGTAGCAGCTGCACGCTATTGGCTTATGGGCTGTCTAACTCAAATTGTTCTGCAACTTTCCAATGCTGCTTTTCACTGCCGGCTAGCAGAGGTCTTGCAAGTAAAGAATAAAAGCACTAAAAATATTGAAGAACTGCAGAACTCGTCGTACAGTGATTAACCCCGGAGTGACCGGCCTGTTGTGCCTTAAGGACCGAGGGATGTTCATGGTCAGTAGACTCCTCCCCTGTCCTGTGGGTGATGGCATTCTATCTTGGGATACCCCTTTAAGGTAGGGACCCCTTTAACTGATGACCCTTTGGGGCCTCCGACGTCTCATCTTGGGTCTTTCTTCGTTGCAGGTCTTCACCAGTTACATCGACCTGCTGTATCCCACCGAGGATCGCAACGACCGGCTGAAGGACTCCTACTTCTTCACCTGTGACTGCAGGGAGTGCGCCACCAAGGAGAAGGTAGCTGGGATATGGGCGTCTGTTGGGTCAGGGGGGCCGTACACCGCTCCTGGAACAAGGGGCCCCCAGCATAACTCACTGTTTAACCCCTTAGATGCTGCGATCACTGCAACCACCACACACAAGCTTCCATTAGTGGCAGATGAGCGGTGTGGATGCTGCACCACAAGTCTCAGCAGTCTACAATATGTAAGGCAGCCGCCACGAACAACGTGGTCTGTGGATGCGGCAGTTAACTGCTTAGATGCCACGGTCAAAGCTGATTGTGCATTCTAAACAGTGAGTGGGACGGAGAGGTGGTGGTGGTGGGCGGGCCTTTCTTGTGCCCATCGGCAGTGCGGTCAGATGGTTCTGACGGGTCGGCAGCTCGGAGCCCACAGAAGCCGGTTCATTTAAATGGTTTTTGGTTTTTTTCAAAACGACCCTAAAATTGTGCCGGTAAAAACGACGAAAAGCAAAAAACCTTAAACTATAAACTAGTTTCCTGGTAATTGTACAACGGGCGTGTGACCCCCGCAGCCTGTGGCGACCCGCTGGCATTGACCCCCCCCCCCCCCCCCCCCCGCAGCCTGTGGCGACCCGCTGGCAGTGAGCCCCGCAGCCTGTGGCGACCCGCTGGCAGTGAGCCCCGCAGCCTGTGGCGACCCGCTGGCAGTGACCCCCGCAGCCTGTATTCTGCCCCGCGGGTCGCTTTCTGCTGTGACTTCACGCTGGTTTTTCTGCAGCATGTGGACGCGATTTCACAAATGTCCCTCAGTGCCGCTCCTGTAAAGGCTGCGGGGGTCCTGCGGAGGGTCCACCTCATGGCAGCCTTAAATTTGCCTGCAGCGCCGCATCTATATCCGCAGTTGGACGGCCGCTTCCCTTTTTTTTTCTTTGATTCGACCCCCTCCAAACTGCTGATGAGGAAATGAAAGTGGCAGAACTTTGCAATTTCCGCATTTGGTCGCATGGAATTCTGGGACTGCATGTCTGCCAGTGTACAAGCCCCCTAACTGGTGCAGCCGTGTAGTTACATGACTTGTATCACATTGGATATATGCCGTATACCCCAACTGCAGGAACCAGGGTGCAGCTGACAGGCAGTTCAGGAAGTCCTCGCACCCCTCACTCTTCATGTTGAGTCTTTGTGCCCCCTAATTCACCCAGGACCCCATAATGACAAAGTGACAACAGAACCAGAGAAATCTGTGTACATTTTAAAAAAGGTAACCCCCCACCCCCACCCCCACCCCCCACCCTGCGGTGACAGAAGTATTCCCACCCCTGGACTCAGTATTAGTCGGAGCCCCTTTGGCAGTGATTCCAGCCTCCAGTCTCCTTGGGATGATGCCACAAGGTTTGCACCCCTGGATTTGGGGGTTTTCTGTGAGGTGGGATGGGGCCGTCTAAGGACAGCCATTGTCAGGTCTCTACAGAGATGTTTCCTCCAGACAGAATGCTTAGAGGCCATAAAGTTCCATCTTGGTGTCATCAGAGCAGAGAATCTTGTTGCTCGCAGTCTGAGGGTCCTTTGGGGGGCCTTTTTGGTAACTCCAGGGGGCTTCCATGTCTTACTGGGGCGGCTTCTTTCTGGCCCCTCCGCCATAAAGCCCAGATTGGTGGAGGCTACAGGGATGGTTGACCTTCTGGAAGTTTCTCCCATCTGCACACAGGATGTTTGGAGCTCAGACAGAGTGACCGCTGGGCTCTTGGTCACCTCTCTTACAAGACCCTTCTCCCCCTTAGTCTGGGGTCAGCGGCTCTAGGAGGAGTCCTGGTTGTTCTTCCATGTAAGTATTATGGGGGCCGCTGGGTTCTTATAGATTCATAGATTGGTTGAGTTGGAAGAACCTCTGGGGTCATCGGGTCCTCCGGGGTCATCGGGTCCAACCCCCTGCTCAGTGCAGGATCACTAAATCATCCCAGATGTCTGTCCGGCCTCTGAACACTTCCATTGAAGGAGAACTCCCCACCTCCTGTGGCAACCTGTTCCACTCATTGATCCCCTCACTGTCTAATATCTAATCTGTGTCTCCTCCCTTTCAGTTTCATCCCATTGCTTCTAGTCTTTCCTTGTACAGATGAGAATAGGGCTGATCCCTCTGCACTGTGACAGCCCTTCAGATATTTGTAGACCGCTATTAAGTCTCCTCTCAGCCTTCTCTTCTGCTAAACATTCCCAGATCCTTTACCCGTTCCTCATAGGACATGATTTGCAGACCGCTCACCATCTTGGGAACTTCTCTGAACTGGATCCAGTTTGTCTATGTCTTGTATAAAGTGGGGTGCCCAGAACTGGACCCAGTATTCCAGATGAGGTCTGACTAAGGAAGAGTAGAGGGGATAATGACCTCACGTGATCAAGACTCTATGCTTCTCTTAATACATCCCAGAATTGTGTTTGCCTTTTTGGCTGCTGCATCACATTGTGCACTCATGTTCAGTCTATGATCTATTACTGTGTTTACCCGAAATAAAGACACTGTCTTTTATTCATTTTTGCCCCAAAAGAGGCACAGTGTCTTATTTTCAGAGGGGGGGGGGGGGGGGTTATACTCACCTGGTTCACGGCGTCCCAGTGCCTTGTGCTGCTGGTCTCCAGCGGCGATGCGGCAGTCTGCTATGTCCTTTGCACTGAAGTATCTTCTTCTTTATAGTGGTGACGGGGCTTTGAATACCCCACCTCCAGCAAAGCGAGCACTGTGATTGGATCGAGCGCCAGCCAATCACAGCCATTCAGTGATGTCATTCACTGAATGGCTGTGAATGATCGAGCGCCGGCTGTGATTGGCTGGCGCTTGTTCCAATCTCAGCGCTTGCTTTGCTGGAGGCGGGGTATTCAAAGCCCTGTCACCAGAAAGAAGAGGATTTCTCAGCGCAGAGGACATGGCAGCCTGCTGCAGCGTCGGGAGCCATCACGATGTTTGTGGGTTTTTTTGTTTGTTTTTGTGTTGTTTTTTTTTTAAGGTGGGGCTTATCTCCGGGTATGTCTTAATTTTGGGGAAACACTGTAGTATACCCAAGTCTTTCTCACATGTGCTGCTGCTTAGCCCAATTCCTCCCATTCCGTATGTGCTTTCTTCATTTTTCTTGCCCAGATGTAGGACTTTGCATTTCTCCTTGTTAAATACCATTCTGTTAGTCGCCGCCCACTGTACAAGCTTTTCTAGATCTTTTTGAATCCTCTCTCTTCCCTAGTGTTAGCTATCCCTCCTAGCTTTGTGTCGTCAGCACATTTGATCAGTTTCCCACAATTCCCTCCTCCAGATCATTTATAACCATGTTGACCAACACTGGGCCTAGGACAGAGCCTTGTGGTCCCTACTTGATACCTTCTTCCACTTGGATGTGCAGCCATTTATGACCACTCTTGGAGTACGATCACTCAGCCAGTTGTGAATCCCCCTAACAGTTGCCTTGTCAATCCCAGATTTGGTCATTTTTCCCAATAAGTATGATATGAGATACTTTGTCAAATGCTTTACTAAAGACAAGATATACTATATCCACCGCATTTCCCTGATCAACCCAGTCGGTGATACTGTCATAGGAGATTAGATTCATCTGGCATGACTTGTTTGTTACAACCCCATGCTGGCTCTGGTTAATTACTCCATTCTCATCCAAGTACTTGCCTACATGCTGGTTAATAATTTGTTCACAGATCTTTCCTGGTATAGAAGTCAGGCTCACAGGCCTGTAGTTTCCTGGATCCACCTTCCTCCCTTTTTGAAGATGGGGACAACATTTGCCCTTTTCCAATTTTCTGGGACTTCTCCTGTTCTCCAGGAATTTTCAGATTATGGTGAGTGGTTCAGCAATTACCTCCGCTGCTTCCTTTAGTATCCTAGGATATAATGTATCTGGACCTTGAGACTTGGGTTCATGTAAGTTAGCTAAGTGTTCCCTTACCATCTCTCTGCTTATACATAGCCTGCCTTCTTGTATCCCCCCAATAGCACAGGGAAGATCAGCTGATGTTACATCTACTTTCTGAGAGAAAACAGATGCAAAATAGAAATTTAATAGTTCGTTCTTCTCAACATCATTCTTAACCAATTCACCATTTTCATCCTATAAGCATCCAATAGCATCTTGGACTTTTCTTTTGACATACCCCCCAAATCCTTTATTATTGCTTTTGGCCCCTCTTACAAGCCTCAATTCATTATCAGCTTTAGCTTCTCTGACACTTGCCCTACAGTTTCTGCAGACCCCATTATATTCTTCTTTAGATATTCCCCCCGCTCTCCATTTGATAAACATATTTTCTTCCTCTAACATGTCTACAAGTTCTGTGTTCATTAGAGATGAGCGAACACGTTCGGCCCCGCCCCTTTTTCGCCCGAACACCGAACTTTGCGAACACCTCGGTGTTCGGGCGAAAAAGTTCGGGGGCCGCCGTGGCAGCGCGGGGGGGTGCGGCGGGGAGCGGGGGGGAGAGGGAGAGAGAGAGGGCTCCCCCCTGTTCCCCGCTACTGCCGCCCGCGCCGCCGCGCATCTCCCCGCCCCCCGGCGGCACCCGGACACTTACGCGCGAACACTCCAGTGTTCGCTAAAGCCGGTGTCCGGGTGCGGATGTGTCCGTTACGGACACGTTCGCTCATCTCTAGTGTTCATCCATCCGGGTCTCTTTAAAAGCTTCCCATTCTTCCTTCTTTTAGGGATTGGTAACGATTGTGCTTTGAGAATCTCATTTCACAATGTTTCCCAACCTTCTTGGACATTTCTGTCCTTAAGAACATCCAGCCATTGGATTCTTCCTCCTTCTGAGTTCAGTAAAATCCGCCTTTCTGAAATCCAACCTTGAGGTCTGAGTCTTCTCAGGTCTTCCTCCCCTTGTTATCCAACATCCAAGGATATCATGATCACTGCCTCCTGAGGTCCCAGCCACCCTTACTTCCTCAACCATTCCTTCCTGCTGGTAAGAATTAGGGCCAAGATAGCAGATCCCCTTGTTTTCTCTTCTACCTTCTGGAAGATAAAGTTGTCAGCGAGAGTGGATAAGAATCTGTTGGATCCATTACTTTTACCTGAGAGATTGCCAACAAATGTCTGGATGGGTAAAATCTCCCATGATCACTGTTGGGCTTCTTTGAGAGCTTGGCCATCTGATGTAGAAAGAGTTCCTCCATATCTTCTGCTGGGCTCTTGGTCTCCTCTCTTACAAGACCCTTCTCCTCCTTAGTCTGGTGGGTCAGCCTCAGAATAGTCCGGGTTGTTCTTCCATGTAAGTATTATGGGGGCCGCTGGGCTCTTGGTCACCTCTCTTACAAGACCCTTCTCCTCCTTAGTTTGGGGGTCGGCGGCTCTAGGAAGAGTCCTGGTTGTTCTTCCATCTAAGTATTATGGGGGCCGCTGGGCTCTTGGGAACTTTCAGGGCAGCAGAAATGTTTTTGCAGCTTCTCCAGATCTGAGCCTCCACACAATCCTGTCTCTGAGCTCTACAGGCAGTTCGTTCCTCCTCTTGGTTTTGGCTCTGATATGCATTGTGAATGGTGAGACCTTATATAGACGGGGGTCTTGTGTCCAATCAGCTGGATTTATGCCAGGTGACTCCATTCAAGGTGTAGAAACCTCTCAGAGATGAAGAGGAGCAGGAGCCCCGTAGCTATAAGTGGCACCAGCGGGTGTTAATACGTATCTCCCTACAAGATGGGCGTTTCTTACTTTTGATAAATGTACCCGGGTTTCTCAGGTTCTGTTGTCACTGTCATTCTGGGGTCCTGAGTGCAGGATGAGGTGGACACAACATAAGATGTGAAAGGGGCCTCAGACTTTCCCGGTCGTTGACGATCCATATGGCGATGGCCGCCTCTCACCTCAGTACATTTCTTCACAGGATGCAGCAAAAATGGAGATCAGGAAACTTGGAGACCCGGCGAGTCCTCAGGCCATCCGGGACATGGTCCGGTACGCCCGCAACGTGGTGGAGGAGTTCCGGAGGGCAAAGCATTACAAAAATATCCTTTTATCAGTTTTCTATCATGGTATGGTTTCCCAGCAGTAGCCCGTCATTGTTCCCGGGCGCCTCCCGTCCTGCGGCAGTGACAGCCGAGCAGCGCACACAGACTCTGCTAGCAAGTCGTTCAAAAAGCCTGGATGAGTTCACTGCGCGGCAGCAAGACTACGAAACTGCGCATGTGCGGCGGCCAGAAGAGGAGACAGACGCGCATGCTCAGCCCGGAGTACTGCAATGGTGGGTAACTAGAGGATCGGGAAGGGGGCAGAAACGGGCGGATGACTCCACAGTAGTAGAATGTCACCAAATCCCTCAGTATTGTGGCACCCAGGAGCCTCTGCGCCTGCTGCCCCCGCAGGAACGCCCCTTTAATGTTCAATTCTCCTTAACGGCGCCACCTCCTAGCGAGCTGCTGGAAATGTGTGAGCTGAGCATGGAGAAGATGGGAGCCGTGTTCGCCGAGAGCAACGTGTACGTGTTACATATGATGTACCAGGCGATGGGCATCTGCCTCTACCTGCAGGACTGGGACGGCGCGCTGAAACACGGGCAGAAGATCGTCAAACCGTACAGGTGACATCATGTAGGGATCGGTGGGATGGAGGAACTGCCAACGTGCGAGCGGTACAGATCACACCGCTGCGGGGCGGCTGCGGCTGGCCTGCGCATAAGGTGGCAGGACGCGTCCCTGCTTTATCCGGTGGTGGCAGTGATGGAAGCTGCAGCCTCACTGTGTGCTAGTCAGGAAGGGGAAATAAGCGGCTGCCGAGACCTTCTGCTGCCGCCTATCAGGGATCTGGGGATGTGCCTCCTGGCAGGCGGAGGCGTAGACGGGCCGTGCAACACACGACCCGCGCCAAAGCCAGGAATAGAAATGCTGCTTCACTCCAGACAGCTTCACGATAGCGATGCATTCCCAAGGATATCCCACGTTCCCGAGCGCGATATCGGTCTGAGTTTCGCGGCCTGAGATCGCGCTCGCCTGTGTTGGATTAGCCTTAGGCCGCTCACACAAGCGGTTTTTACAGCGTTTAGCGTGGTGTTCTTAAGGCCTCCGTGGGGCTTCTGAGACGACATGAAGTAGCGGATGTTTGTGTCCCGTATCGTGCGCATGTGAAAGCCGTCTTAGGCCGCTCACACAGACGCTCCACATCACCCATTGCAATGATGAGGTGCGTTAAAAACTGTTGGACCGCGTTGGTTAAAAAAATGTGTTTCAAACGCCTGTGTGAGTGGCCTGAGACCGCTGTCACATGAGCACAAATGGGGCACATGATCCGCTACTTCCTCAGGTCGTCATTGACCAACGCCGTCCTCTATAAACCCTGCGTCGCTGCCCCCGCGGTACTGCTGTCCCTTGGTGTGCACACTACGGTAGCCATCAGAGGCCGGCCATGCGTGTCTAACAGCTTGGTCCTCTTCCAGGGCCTTGGCGCCATTAGGTTCTCCCGGGACAGAGTCCTGTACAGAGAAGGACCCTCCCTCTTCACGTGGGGCATCATCCTCTTCAGCCCCCGAGTCATCAGAGCCGTCTCGGCAGTTGTGGTTCGCTCCACTCTGTCTCAGGCAGTTCTAACTGCTTTTGCTGCTCTCGTTACAGCGGCCTCCGCCACTTTAAGGGTCTGGGGTTGTTGTGGTCCCTCTTTGTTCAGCTGTCGTCCTGCTCTCCTGTACTGCGCCTCTGGCACCTTGAACCTTTGGGCTGTTTCCAGATGGGGACGCTGGTTAGCCCCCTTACTCTTCCCTATAGTGGGGGGCAGTACTACACAGCAGTGACATGCTAGCCGCACTACTACTGCTGTCAGGCAGGGGGCATGGTTTCCACCTGGTACTTCTCAGTACTGGAGTGGAAGGGGCTTAGCGTAGCTGGTCAGCAAGAAGTAGTGGGGTGCTGCTCGCCCCTTACAGACCCGCGGTCTGTCTGAACACTCTTGGCGGTGTGCCCTCCTACACGTGTGTGAAAGTGGCCGGTGGAGGAGATGCCCCCCTATAGATGGCAGTTTTGGGGTTCAGGACTCTCCTGGACATGTCTGAGGTCTCTTCCCAGCCAACCAGAACCCTACAGTGTTTGCTGATGAGGGAAAGATGCTTCCTGCACACAACCGGAGCCGCCATATTATGGGCCGCGACGACTTATATAAAAGATTCCTACCAGTCGGTAAGGGTGGGCGTCCGGCACAAGACTGCCCCTCGGCTCTCAACATCGCGGGCGCCGCTGGGTACATGTGGGGAGGAGTCAGTGGCCGACTATCACAATGTGGCGGTGGTTCTGTCTTCCAGTAAGCACTACCCTCCTTACTCCCTGAATGTCGCCTCCATGTGGCTGAAGCTCGGACGGCTCTACATGGGCCTGGAGAAGAAATCGGCCGGGATAAAAGCCCTCAAAAAGGTATCTGCTGCTCCTCTCTGATGGGGGGGGGGGGAGGGGTTACATTTGTAAAGTGGACGCCTTTTGGCATAATAAAATATATATAATTTAGTTAACACCCAGATGTTGGCAGTAAGGAGTATGAGGGGCTTGGCGAACATCTGGGGGGCGGAGCCTTCTTGTTTCCATATATATTACTAACTAAAATGGCGCCTTTTGGCCCCCATAACGTTTTCCCGTTGGCGCGGCTGTCTGTTTTGGCTCCGGTTTGGGTGAATACAACTTTTTTAGTTAATTTTTTCTTGGAAACCAAAAAAAGTTAATTCTGGCGTTACGTTTTTTTTTCTTTTTGGCGCTCGCAGTGTAGATTATTACGACGTCTCCGGATGCTGCGACACCAACTTATTCTCTGGTGCAACGACCGGGAAATGGGGGTTATTTAAACTTTTTAAATGTTCTTTGTCATTAACGGTTTTATTGAGCCCTTCCACAGGTACGTCTTAATAGGCAAACATTCATGGCCACCCGGGGGGTTTCAGAAGGCACCAGGCTGCCATGACACCTACAGCACCCCAAAGCTCATCATAGGCGGGCCCATTGGGTCATTTAAATGCTGCTGTCAGAATTGACAGTGGCATCTAAATGGTGAACAGCAGTGATCAGACTCCTCTCTAATTGTGGCCCCCGCCGTGTATGTACCAGGCTCTGCGCCCGCTCCATACACTGACACCTTGGCATGCGCTGTACATGTACCAGGCTCTGCGCCCGCTCCATACACTGACACCTTGGCATGCGCTGTACATGTACCAGGCTCTGCGCCCGCTCCATACACTGACACCTTGGCATGCGCTGTACATGTACCAGGCTCTGCGCCCGCTCCATACACTGACACCTTGGCATGCGCTGTACATGTACCAGGCTCTGCGCCCGCTCCATACACTGACACCTTGGCATGCGCTGTACATGTACCAGGCTCTGCGCCCGCTCCATACACTGACACCTTGGCATGCGCTGTACATGTACCAGGCTCTGCGCCCGCTCCATACACTGACACCTTGGCATGCGCTGTACATGTACCAGGCTCTGCGCCCGCTCCATACACTGACACCTTGGCATGCGCTGTACATGTACTGTGCATGTTAGGAAGGAGTGAAGAGGCCCGAGCTGTAATGTCACATCGGCTGTCTGTGCCAGCGAGTCAGATCTCTGCCAGGCGTGCCAGTAGCATTTAAATGCCCCCTTTGGTGTTCGGGGGGCCTGACCAGCCCCACTGTGATCTTTGGGCCTTCTAAAGGCAGACTTCCTGTCAAGGCTTCCTGTCAGAACACTATATAATGCAGTACCCTGGTATTACGTTACTCTCAGCGATCCTCCTGCAGGACCTAAACTTTTTTTTTTACTCATTTTTATTTTGCTTTTTATTAGAAAAAATAAAAGCTAAAAAAAGTTTTAAAATAACCTTTTTCCGTTTTATAATAAAAAAGAATCTAACAGTCCGATGTATCAGAGCGACGCGTGGTTTTTTCTGACATTCATCATGTGGGATTGATAACGCAACGCCAGAGTTTATTTTGGTCACCCGGTCTGCAAGAAAAGGTTTTACTAGAGTGATCAAAAATTCCTTGCGGTTGTGTTTTGGGATGTTGTTGGGCCCCTGCACCTTCTGTATGCCCCCCCCCCCTGCACCTTCTGTATGCCCCCCCCCCACCCCCCTGCACCTTCTGTATGCCCCCCCCCCCCCCTGCACCTTCTGTATGCCCCCCCCCCCCACCTTCTATGCCTGAATCTTCTGCACATGACTTTCCCTTCCAGGCCATCGCCATCATGGAGGTCGCCCACGGTGCTGATCACCATTACATCGCGGAGGTGAAGAAGGAGCTGGAGCAGTGAGGTCGGATCTATGCAGCGCACTTCTTACATGTCTGTCTGGATGGAGCTGCTACGCTACATGCTGCTTTACCCTGTGTGCCGGAGCTGAACTCCTGGAGTCTATTTATTGTTTGTCCCGTCTTGGCATGTACGATGTTTGGCGATCACCCACCGCACTCAGGGGCTTCGTTACTAGAATTGGACGCTACGTGTTCCACTAGGGGGCAGTCGTGGGCCCCTCCTCCTCCGGTGACCCTCTGCGGAGGTCGTAGCATGTTAAGGGCTACATGTCTGACGCCCGTGTAGCAAAAACCTGCGGGGATCAACAACCTGCTGATGACTTTCTACTTACCTGGAATTTGGAAATGGACTCGAATTTTTCCAATTTCTTTCTTTTTCTGACGCTTTGTGTCTCGCGCAAAACCCGTCTGCTCCTGGCGCCGCGGCCTGCCGTTCGCCCCGCACCGCTCACCGCCTCTCAGTACCTTTTGGCTTTCGTTTTACGGTTTGGATAAATTTTATTTTATTTTGTATTTTTTTTGAAGAAATGTAAAACTGCTTTTGTTTTCTTCTGCGGCTGCCGGAAACCAAAGTTTGCCTGTGAGTTTTACTACGAGACCGCGGTTTACACTGCGAGGAATAAAAAAAGATGATCTGAACTGTTTGTGCTGCTTCCCGCGGGGCTCAGGGAGGTTTGCCGTGTTTACTGGCACCGGGCCTTTGTTTTGGCGCAGATTATCTGCAGCGTTCTTCTTACGTGCTGCGGATAGGAAAATGCGCAATCTAACGCGTCTGCCGTGGATTTTTTGCGCTCTTGGCCGCCTGCTCACATGGAGTCACTGCGGCGGGCGGTCCACAACGGAGAACCTGCAGCGCTTCCACAGCAAATCCACGGTGGCCGAACCCGCAACTAAACGGTGTGGAAGCAGTGCGGCGTGCGAACAGCGGGCATCGGGGATTGGATCCACAGCAAAAACAGACAGCTTGTGGATTTGGGATGGCTTCCAACAATGCGGCAGATTTGTTGCAGGAAATATCCGTACTGCGTGATGGGGGGGGGGGGGGGGGGGGGGGTAGCGTCGCCGCTGAGGGACCTCCATCTGCAGCGGGTCTTCCCGGTGGGTGATATTCACACGTGATTCTCGAATTGCCCAATTCGCAGAGCCCGTTCATCTGCGCGTCTCACAGGGCGGCGGCTGTTCTTCTCTCGGCCGCTCAGTCGCTGCTCGTCCCGGTCTGCGGGTGCGGATAGTAAGACAGTTTGACTCCGTTGATACAATTACAATCCATGTTTGTCGCACGTAACCACAAAGCGCAGAACCTTCTCATTGCGTCGTTCGCCCGTTATGCGGTTTTGTTTTAAACTCTTACAAATTGGCCGCACAACGGAGGAAAATCACACAAAACGATCAAAAGCGAGAAATCGGGCGCAAATTTGGTTTGATTTTGCCGAACTGAAAATTGGCCCCATGTGACCGGACCCGGCGCGGCTCAGTACTCCCTACTGCACACTTGTGAACACTGCGGGATGTGCGCCGGCTCCGCCAATCCTCGGTCCAGCCCCCGACACCTCTTGATGGTTCGGCGCACCTCATGGGTTCGCGTGGCAGGACAGGCTGCTGCATGTTCTGCGGTAACTCCGTCACGTTAAAATCTGCGGCTTTCTGCCACGGATTCGCAAACTGACTCTGGGTGCGGATTCTGGCACTTGTCCACAAAGTTTCGTGTCAAGAAGTGATATGTTGATGCAGAAATCCAATTTTCTGTTTTTGAATTCCACACGCTGATTTTGCTTAATTGGCGCGGATCTGCAGCACGAAGCTGCGAATTCTGACAATGGTTTTAGAAGCGGAATTCATGTGGCTAATTCTGTGGCCTCGTGTAGTTTTTCCAAGAACAGCGCCACCCTTGTCCACAGGTTTGTGTGATATTGCAGCTCAGCTCCATTGAAGTGAAGAGGAACTGCAGTACCCCACACAACCCACGGACCAGGGTGGCGCTGTGTTTTTCTTACTCTGAACAACCCCTTTAATCTTCCACCTTCTGACAGAACTTTCTGGTGGGGCTCGTGGCGGATTGCGGTGCGATCTGCAGATTTCACTCTTTTAATGGAATGGATGGCTACTTCTGTGCAGCTCCACCAAACTCTACATCACGATCTGCATGGATGGTGCAGACTATCTGCAGCGTTACCGCCGTGTGGTCCGTATTACGCCCTGAAACGCCCCAGCCGTGAATATGCATGAAACGTGTTTCCGATGAACATGTAATTACACGCACAAAAAACCTGCAGGAGGAGGCAGTTAATTTCAGTCTGTATTCATGAACTGAACTACTTCCACCTGCATGAATGAGCCCCACTGCTCGCTCATCAATGGTTTTTCTACCCAAACCTAATTTAGACCCCAGCCCAAGCAGAATGCCACATACCTACCCTTTGATACCATATCTGGGGGGAGGGAGACGGTGTCATCACTGCTGGGGTGATGACAATTCGGTTTCCTTTTGGTGAGTCGGATCATTTGGCTCAGATCAGCAGAAGAAGCCGGCTCAGCTCCTCTCTGCGCTGCCATCTGAGTCTGCCAGAATAGCAGCCGGCACCCCCCTCCCTGCATCCAGGGCCATCGCCGGAGCGGCTGCTTCAGGAACATCCCAGCACTAGTCCACGAAGCTGACCCTGCCGTCCTCCGCTGTGTGGACTGTATGGTCACATGAAGGTGGGGGATGTAGAGCTGGAAGGTTAAAGGGCTTGTCAGGTTTTTGAAACCATTGGGTGGCAAGGTACAATTACTGACGGCAGCAGCGCAGCGTCCTCTCAGCGGTGCAGTATGCGGCCTGTGGCAGCGCCAGGACTTCTCGCATCCCTTAAACCTAATCTGGAAGATCCTTAGGTTTACAGGACCTCTACCATCACACCCTGCGGCAGAGATTTACATTAAGACTTTGTCCCCCACTGCCGACAATGATTGTCCTAGGGGAAGCCCCCCTAACGAATAGGATCTGACTGATTGGTCCACGTTAACGTTACATCTGGGGTCACCCGCAGAATACGTGGGTGTGACTGGTCTGTGGAGCCAGGGGGGCTATAGGGTCTGCTCCGGTATGTTCCATACGCCGCTGGGGGTTGGTATCTCGGGACTGATCATGGAAGGGTTACACATCCACATGCTTCCAACATGAACTTTGTTCTCACCACACGGGGCTCCATCTCGCTGCAGGCTAACTGATGGCGGATGACAGTCTCCTCATCTGCAGCGGCGGGTCACTTATCTCTCCACCGGTGCAGCTTTCTTCAGCCCGGCCGTGCGCACCAACAAGTATATGCCCACCAACAGCCTCTCGCAGGGCCGGCTGGCGTAATGCCTCATCTTACACAATTACTGCAGCATCGTTAGTGAACACAACCAATCCATTCCCGTGGGGGTCCTTTGCCTTTCTTCGCTCTCCCCTCTTACTATAAGGCGCTAGGTGATTGATGGGCTGCATGCCCAGTGTTGTACCACTCGCCCCATAATGTGAAGGGTTGTCCGTTCTGTCATAAGGCCACAGGACGCGCCTGCTGACAACCTCGCTCTTCCGCACATGGCTGCAGTTTTTAATGGGCGCCTGATCTTCCTGGTAAAAAGCTGCCCGATTGTGTGGCTATTCGGTCAGCAGCGGCGGTCCTGCAGGGGTTCTGGTGGCTCCCTGGAGCTTTACCTTTACCTTGGGAAAACCAAGATGGCAGCATGGCATCTCTGACTGCCCGCTGTACACTGCATACAGCGCGCACCGGTAGTCTAAGACACGACAGGCGGCTCAGGTGGACGGCACTGCCAAATCACAGCAGCTCTAGTCTGTTGGGGTGAATCCAATAAATGGCCAGTGGTAAGATATTCGGGATGCGCACATTTATTTTATGCACTTTGTGAATCCTTTCAGAGTTGATTTTATGAATGTTTCCAATACCAACAACTTGTAACAATAGTAGCGGTTTATAGATATGAAGCAAGTATGGGTGAGCGCCACACTATTATTTTTAGGTTTCTGTGCCATGCATTAGAGCCGTGGTGGCGAACCTACGGCATGCACCGATAGCTGATCAGCACAATAGAGAGTACTAAAAAAAACTCCCCCCGGTAATCACGCAGCGGCGCTGATCCTCGATGCACGCTGACCTGTCCTCCATGGTTCTGCAGGAGAGGAGAAGGGAGGAAGCATTCCAGGCTCTCACACTGCTGTCAGTGTGCACCCAGTATCCGCGCCGAGAAGAGGAGAAGCAGCGCTCACTACAAGGAGGAGGTAAGTGTATGGGTTGCGGAGGTGGAGGGTCAATATTACTACTGAGGGGTAAACATTAGTAATGGGGCTACTGAGACCATAGTGGGGGACACTATTACTACTGTGGCTGATCTAGGGGTTACTAATACAACTGAGGCCACTGTGGGGGGGGGGGGGGGGGGGGTCACTAGTACTACTGAGGCCCTCAAGCTGGCTTACAGTTTGTTTACACATGGCGGAAATGCTGTGCAGCACAGCGGAAATTTCTGTGGCAAATTCCGCAGCATTTCCGCATCCAAAAAAAGTCAAAAATCTGCACCATTGGTTTGGATTTTGACTTGAAAGCAACCGCGTCCCCGCCGCTGTCATGCTGTGCTCAACTTGTCTGCTCCACAATGTTATTCCTATGGAGCTTTAATTCTGCACATCTTTACTTCAAAAATCACTAAATTAAATTTTGCAGCGAGAAAGCTTTGTGCCGCGGCATTAAGGAAGGTAACGGAATTCTCCTTGCAGATTTCTAATATACAGAAAATGTGCAGAATTTTTTTTTTTCCCCACACTTTAATGGAGATTTTAACTTCGGAATGACGTAATTCCGCAACAAAATCCACACTAATTGACAAAATCTGTGCGGTCTCCTGCGGCCAGTTCTGTCCCGCATGAAAGGTCCCTTAGCATTCTGGAACAGCAGACCCCTGCTGTACTTTGAGTTCTCCTGCACAAGTGGGTATCGGTTGTCTGGTGGGATTGGACACTTGTGTTTCTACATGGAAAACCTTCTCATGTTATCTTTACAGAAGCACAAATGAAATTGTGATGGGCCGGGGCTCAGGGACAGGACCTTGTGAAGCCTTTACCTTCATATCAGCCAGTTGTGCTGTAACGGCCCCCAAAGGACTTACTGTAGCACATATGGCCGAAGGCCTGGTTTTGTCACGGTGATGCCAACACTCTGACTAGACCCTCGGCATGGTATGCCGAAGAAATAACAAGAATCGAGTCCAGTAATAGTTTAGAACTCTGGGAGTGTACAGATTTACTAACTTCAATATTTGAAATACAAAGGGAATTTACAATTCTCCGGAAAAGTACTTGAAACAGGTATATTAAGGTGGAGTATTAGGTAGGCAATTGAACACGATGCAAGATACAGTGTTCGTGACTCGCTTAAGACTGGACTTCAACGCTTTCTCTTTTCCTTTCCTGTGAATTTGTGAGACAATTTCCCCAGTAGTTGCTTTGGATGAAGGGCTGATTAGAGTTTAGTGAAGTGTATATGAAACAGTGGGACAAGTGCCTGAATGGCCAATCCTGGCTTGGAATTCACTGGGTAGCTTTGACTCACTGTTTGAAGAAGATGGACCTCAGAAAGGTTCTTCTTTCTTCTGCTGTGGGGTGCCAAGGGAGCAGGTTTACAGCTCGCTCGACCTTGGAAGAAACATGTTGCACTGCTGGATTACTCTTGTATGGATATCTCCTCTCTGACACAACTGACTGCTCCTATCTCCACCTCTTCTGATTACTCTCTCCCGTTAACTGCTCACTATCACTCCCTTTAATCTCCTCTTCCAGTTCCCACACGTTCTGGACTCCCCCCACTCTTGCATAGGGACTTATGTTGTGGCTTTCCTGCCCTTAGACTCTGCACGAGGGAAATTGAACCTGACTGCCAGCCAATGAGAGACTAGCTGACATCAGTGGTAAGCTCTAGTCTTAGCTAAGAAGGGGAGAAACAGGGTCTCTCCTACAGATGGCACCTATATGCAGAGACGGCATATAGACAGGTGTGATAGGACAAGAGTGGGCCGGTGAGTGTTCTGTAGGACCCGCTGGGCCACTCCAATGCTGCAGACCTTTCATTCCTAAGTCAGGTGCCTTCCGTTCTTTACTGTGTTATATAGATGGTGTTGCAGTCCAGTAACGCTAATTTCACTCACCTTTCACACAGCAGCTGCTCCTCGCCAAAGCTGTTGGGATCACAGCAGTTTAATAGCAAGTTCTTTTCACAAACCACAAATATTTCCTCTTTGGGAAAGATATTCTGGTCACCTCTAGCAGCAGGGAGGAAGTAAAGGACTGCAGTAATTCAATGCATCTCCTCTGCTCTTATTGAATGTTTACTTGCACATAGTAGTACACTGGCTGCTCATAGTGGAGTCATACTTACCTGTCAGGGTACTTAGGCTGCATTCACACTTGGCAGGTTTTTTGCTTTGCTAAACAGCAGCAAGAAAATGGATGCATTTTTGATGCTGCAGTTCAGAAAGACACAAAAACTGCCAATTGTGACCACCGTCTAATGATCTAATGCAAGGCTGTGCAGTAGGTTGAAGTTGTCCAATGGGTAAGGTAAAAATTGAGGTTGTGACATATCAGGTCTTGATGAAAGAAAGAAGTGCTTGGTGTGAACCTGCTGTCATCTAGCGAATGCCAGTTGAGCTGCCCGGTGCTGGGCTGTGGGCGCAGGTCTCACTACAGGATGTCGGGCCTTCAGGCCACACTCATGGGGTCTGTTTGACAGTTTGGTCAGGAGCGCGCTGCGGAGTATTCTGTAGGCCTCTAGCAGCTCCTCCTGTTCCTCTGGTTGATGCCTTCTGGTGTTTCGCCCCGTGTCCCGCTATCTGCTCTTCTGCGGACAGTAAACCTTTTTGCTGCGGCACGTATGGATCTTCCCACCTGGAGGATCAGGACGGTGCTACCTGATTGGACGGCAGGCAGCGGCTCCTGTACCGGTAGCAACAAGAACACCAGCAAAACACGGAACTAGAGGAGAATCCGTCAGGAAGGAGAGAGGAACGGCCTCCAGTCCCCTTCTCCGGGAGTCTTGTGATCACTTTCATTTGTACCAAAGCAGGTGAAAAGGATTCCCGACGGCTTCTGCTTCCTGATTGGACAGGTTGGTGTCCCTGAGGTGGCAGTAACTCGGATTATACTGCGATGCTCACGTGCTCACAACATTTTTCTGAGCAGTGTATTTAGGCCAACGGTATTCTTCACTTAAGAAAAAACTCAGCTGTGACGCGGCAAGAACTCCATGTTTATTCATCTCTATAAAAGTCTGCACATAACAACGGTCAGGTTTTATTTACCAAAAAGAAAAATTGCAAAAAAGTTTATGAAAACGAAATATACAAAGAATACAAAGTATGTTCAGTACAAAACAGCCGTAGAAAACACGAGGGTCGTCGTGCGAACGAATGGGAGGCCGATATACAAAAGCTGAATATAATACAGTATAACATGCACATCGCCCGCACAGTCCGACACCCGCACAGTCGGATAACCACCCCAAACCACCCGTACAGTAGGATGCCCGCCCCAAACCACCCGCACAGTAGGATGCCCGCCTGTACAGTAGGATGCCCGCCCCAAACACCCGCCCAGTGCATTCAGGTTAAGTAGTTCTGTTCACTTTTTCACCTATTTGAGTTACAGTAAATCTGTCATTGTACATAAATGCGCAGTACACATAATCCGCGCGCCGCGTACATAAATGCGCAGTACACATAATCCGCGCGCCGCGTACATAAATGCGCAGTACACATAATCCGCGCGCCGCGTACATAAATGCGCAGTACACATAATCCGCGCGCCGCGTACATAAATGCGCAGTACACATAACCCGTGCGCCGCGGCAGCGAGGAGTGGAGGCTTACATGTTACAGTCAACAATATTACATACATTAGAGATGCAGATGGGGCAGAAGAACCATTTCGTTATTTAAAGAGGTTGGACGCTACAAGCCTGCACCTCCGTCCTTAGGGTTAGGGTTAGGGTTGTGGCCTGTTCGGCAACCAGTCCGTCACTCCTTCAGCCTCTGTGTGAACTTTGCTTCCTTCCCAATTACATCCCCGGTCTCAGAAGCTCTTTGATGCGGGCGCCGCGCCGCTCTCGGCCACTCCAGATGATCAGGGCACCTGCAGATTTCCATCCTTCCAGGGCTGGAACGTACCTAGCTGTTTACACAGCTGTGCCGCCAGGAATACCGGTAACTGCGCTTACGCTCCGGGACGATGCTAGAGAGCGGCGCATGCGCACCTGCAGGACAGGGCATTTGGGCATATGCATGCCCCGTTCAGATGCCCATCAGTTTGGTGCAAAGTGTACATAGATGCCGTAGGAGCGCGGGGTCAGTTGTCACACGGGCCACACTGTAGGATGGATGGGCAATTTTACAGACTAAGTGTCCAACCTCTTTAAATGGGTTGAAGGAAATTAGAAAAGGATGATCACTTAGTTCCAAAAAAACAGCGCTACTATTTGTCCACAGGCCATGTCTGGTAGTGCAGCTGAGTGTCATTTGAGTGAATCGGGGCTGAGCTACAATCTTAGATAAAGCACATGGACAAGTAGTTTAAAGGGGTTGTTCTTCTTCTAGCCCCGCTTGGTACTGCAGGCTGAGTGCCACTGAGGTGAATAGGACTGCAGTACCAACCTGGGCCACTGTGCAATGTACGGAGCCAACTCCTTCCTGCAGCTAGAAGTGGGACAACCCCTCGAACGCCCTTAAAATGAGTCGTACAGAAGAAGATTAAAAACATGTTTTTTTTCCGGCCAAAACGGCAGCACATACGGCCATAGGCTCTATTCACTGCACTGGAGCTGAGCTGCAATACCGGACACAACCTGCAGGCTAGTGTGGAGCTGTTTCTGGAAGAAAGCAGCCATATTTTTGTAATCCTGGACGACCTCTTTAGACAATCTGAGGGTTTGAAAGGGAGAAAAAAAAACAGGTATAAAACAGGTTCAAACACCTTGGAGGAACTCGATGCTTTTATCTTTGGGGATCCCGACAAGGATTGTATTTTAGTTCACATTTGCTAATCCTTATGGACAGATCTAACATGTAGAATATACATCCCCCATTTCCCGTAATCGCGTCCCCAAGAGCAGCGAACAGCGCCACATTTTACAGACGTTTAAGTCTACATTTATTTGTTCCCAATATGGCGTATAAACAAGATGGTACAGAATCCTGGGCCGCCCTGCGCTCCGTGGGTAGGTACCTGAGTAATGGGAGGCAGGTTGGTTGCCAAGGAGGTGCTTGTTGCTATGATAGTGTTTGCGCAGTCTGTCTCGTATAGCAGCTGGATTGGCGCAGTGCTGGCACACAAAGAGCGGGAGGAAAGACGCCCCGGCAGCGTCACGGGCTTCGCTTCTTAACATTAAGGATCTGGTGACCCGGAGTTTTATTGACCCAACTTCCATGCTGAAACACTGGTCAACACGGAAATAGTTACGGGCTTAAAAAGGCCCCAATCTGTAGCATCGCGGTGCGCTGAACACGAATAGGACCAGGACCATTTTTTTTATTGACTCTTATTTTTAAAATATTTCGAATAGTTCATTTTCTGTGTTTCACCGTGTAAATGTATCCAGGAGGACTGGAACAACAGCTCTAGCTATACCAACAGTGTGAGCCGGAGAGCAGCCGTGTGCGGACAGGACCTGTGATGTCATCATGTGATCAGTCCCTGCCTCTGAGCTCACTACCTCACACCTAACCCCAGCATGAACCAGCACACCATGTAACTCCCTCATTACCTGATCACTGGTGTACTATATAAAGCCCAGTCGGAAAGGTTGAGCATGTAAAGTATTTCAGCCTTCGTTGGATCCAGTTTAAGCTGCTGTTACATAAAACTGTTATTGTATCCATTTAGTTACAATACAGAACACTAAAGCCTCGCTAATACCGTGGACTATTGTTGCTAAAGTTGTGGGGAAGTGACATTTGCCAGCCAGAAGAAGAGTCTCACTTCTCAAGTGAAGACGTCATATCAGCTTTACTTCGGATGCCTGATTGGTGACCAAGACAAGCCTTGGGCCGCATATATGAGGGGATAACGAAGCACAAGAAGCTGAGAATACTCTACCCCAACATTCCGTCGGCATTGAGACCAGCTCCACATAGTGAGGGACTTCCTATTCCAGAATTTCCAGCAGAAGATTATCTTAAGTTGATGAGGACGAGGGTGAGCCGACCTGTTGTTCTCCCGGTCCGTCGGCATGCAGTAATCCAGATTTTCACTGGGGCGAATCATCAACCCACACAGAATAACACAGGAAGAACTTAATGACCTGGTTCGTGATTTGGACTTATCCAAGACTTATCCAAGAATAAAGCAGAATTGCTAGGTCCAAGACTCCAACAATGGAATCTTCTAGAAGATGTCACAGTTACTTCATATCGAAAGCGGCACCAGCAGTTTGGGCCTTTCTTCAGAAAGGAAGGTAATCTGGTATTCTGTTTCGATATTGAGGGCCTCATGAATGCCTTAGAAATCACTCATGACCCACAAGAATGGAGACAATTTGTAGACTCTTCGAAACTGAGTCTTAAGGCTGTGCTTTTGCACAATGGAAACCGTCTTCCATCTATTCCAGTAGCGCATGCTGTCCGCATGAAAGAGACGTACGATAACTTAAAGCGGCTCCTGAATGCCATTAAGTACAAGTACAGCTGGCACCTCTCTGGTGATTTGAAGGTAGTTGCGCTTTTAATGGGACTGCAGCAGGGACATAAGAAATACATGTGTTTTGTTTGTGAGTGGGATAGCCGAGCAAGGGCATTGCACCACTGGCTGAGGAATGGACGCAGACACAATGTAGCAGTTGGAGAGAAGAATATCCAGCACCCAGCTCTGGTGGAGGCTCACAAAATCCTGCTACCACCCCTTCACATCAAACTAGGTTCGTGAAAGCCATGGACCGGACTTCACCAGCTTTCCGGTACCTTCATGAAAAATTCCCTTGACTCGGTGAGGCAACGATTAAGGAGGGAGTTTTCGTGGGTCCTCAGATTCGAGAGCTCTTCAAAGATAACCGATAGAACAACTTGCTGCAGGGAGATGCGAAACAAGCATTGGATGCTTTTTGCCGAGTGTCTACAAACTTTCTCGGGAATGTTAGGGCAGAAAACTACAAGAAACTCGTACAAGACATGATGCAGTATCAGAAACCAGGCTGCAATATGTCTCTAAAGATCCACCTCCTTCATTCCCATCTAGATTTCTGTGGTACGATTAGTGATGAACATGGCCAACGTTTCTATCAAGATGTAACAATGGAACCAAGATACCAGGGAGAATGGTCCACTACCCTGCTGGCGACTACTGCCAGACCCTCCACAGAGACGCTCCCGAACAGCCGGCCAGGAGATCTGAGACGTAGTCCGTGACTTGTTACAGGTATTACCCATCGGCCTATTACTAGCGGCATGCATTTCGGGATGGTTATTGCAGATTACAAATAAAATAGAGCCAATTCAGCATCTTGGCTGTCATATTCGTGTTCAGCACATAAAATTAGTAATTTCTTATCACTTTGTATTTCCATAACATGACTTTTGTAAAAATTTGTTGACCAGTGAAATCGTTGTCGGAATTTGCCCCATTTTTATATTGCATGGAGGTCAATTGGACTCCGGGCCATACAACAGACAACCAGAATCTGCATCGTGGCCAAACTATGAATTGGGAGGTCAACTGGAAGTGGTTTCTGTGTGTAACTGGGTCGGCCGGTCACACAGCGGAGCTCCAACCCCCCCATGTCACCGATTATTGTAGCCGATCCCATCGAAAAAAATCCAACATGATTTGCCACAAATATTTGGTGTGAATGTGCTAAGAGAGTGCTGAAAGAACATGGAGGCCGTGATGAGGGGGGCAGGGGACAGTATATGGAGGCCGTGATAGGAGGCAGGGGACAGTATATGGAGGCCGTGACGAGGGGGGGAGGGAACAGTATATGGAGGCCGTGATAGGAGGCAGGGGACAGTCTACGGAGGCCGTGACGAGGGGGGCAGGGGACAGTCTACGGAGGCCGTGACGAGGGGGGCAGGGGACAGTCTACGGAGGCCGTGACGAGGGGGGCAGGGGACAGTCTACGGAGGCCGTGACGAGGGGGGCAGGGGACAGTCTACGGAGGCCGTGACGAGGGGGGCAGGGGACAGTCTATGGAGGCCGTGACGAGGGGGGCAGGGGACAGTCTATGGAGGCCGTGACGAGGGGGGCAGGGGACAGTCTATGGAGGCCGTGACGAGGGGGGCAGGGGACAGTCTATGGAGGCTCCACAAGAGAAGAGACATCGGCATACTTGAAAAAGGCTCATCTCAGCTGACATGTTACACTTCATACGGTGTTATGGGAGAATAGAGGAACACTTAGAGATGCCGACGGCCCTTCTCTTGTGGATCAGTAGTGTTCAGACGTCTCATCATTTCTGTAATATACTTGCATGATAAATGTTGTTCCTTTACCGCTGTAAGTCCCGTCTGCAGGGCGGCCACAAGGGCCACCAGGGCCACGTGAAGCCTCTTTTACACAAGCCGATTATCATTTGCCTCATGATCTGAATGTCATCAGCCGACCGGATCATTCATGGCAGCATAAAAATAGCCCCTCGTTAGCCGCGCACCTTCCCGTATATATAGGGCCGTGCTGCGGATGGACGATCTGTACGGGGAAGAACTGTAGTAATAATGGTTGATTCCCACACCTGCGATCATCTACCTGTGGAAAAGCTCCTTAACGAGCGCTGATCCACCTGCGATTCGTCAATCGGTGTTCATTACAAAAGGCAAGAAGCAGCCCCTGGGAACGGGCCCTCACGCTGGTAGCATCAGTCTCATGGGAAGGTAGCCAGTACCCCCCACATCTAATAAAGTTGCTGTTCTCATTCTCAGGTGGGCCAGAAGAGCGCCCCCTGAGCTCCGCTCACCAGGCTGCAATGTCATTGTTCTTCATTAGTCTTGCAGGGTGTATGGATCCTTGGGCAAAAGGTACAAGTGTCCTGACTGACCTATCGGGGCTCAGATTGTATTGGTCCTGTGCATGTTTTGAAGATGAGGACTTGCCTCTGATTGGCTGCCATGGGCCATGTGACCACTTATTCCAGTGATTGGATGCATGAGGCATCTCCACTGGTCTTATACATGGCTTAAGGTGCATTTTTCATGTATACAGCAGGCTATAGACAAGAGTATATATTACTTAAAAAAAATCTTAAAAAGTTACAAATAATTATAAGCGAGGCGCGTCTCCGAATGTACAGCAGTGCGTAATATGTCTATTACACAAGCAATTTTCACTGTGTTTATTGCTGACCACGCGAGGCAGAGAATTCAGGCGTCCGATTAAAAATAATAAAATGTGGTTCAGTAAAATGTTCAACTTTTTACATAAATTAAGACAAATAAATTAAACTTATTTTAAAAAAGTCTTATCTTCTGCAAGTCCGACACGAAGTGTATGCAAAAGAGGGGGCGGGGTTAAATGAGCCTGGAACTTTCCAGGAACTGGATGATAACTTGGTAGACAAACTTGTACTGCGCGATCGTCTGAATCAAGAACATCCGCTGTTCCCGGAGGCGCTTCAGCAGCGACCAGATCTCAATTTTCTTAAAGAGAAGAAAAAAAGAACAAAAAGGAAAAAAAGTGTCACAAAGTCACATCTTACGGATCTGCAGTAAACGGCGCATTACACACAATGACAGGCTGATTCACAATATAGTTCAAAAATTTTGTATACACTATAATGAAAAAGTATTGGCCCCCCAGCAGTCCGGCGCGGTCAGGTGATCTGTGAGCATTAGGTGTAGAGCTAACAAGGGGGTCTGCTGGGGGGATGTCACCAGGTGAGCTGACAAGGGGGTCTGGCGGGGGGATGTCACCAGGTGTAGAGCTAACAAAGGGGTCTGGTGGGGGGATGTCACCAGGTGTGGAGCTGACAAGGGGGTCTGGCGGGGGGATGTCACTAGGTGTAGAGCTAACAAAGGGGTCTGGTGGGGGGATGTCACCAGGTGTAGAGCTGACAAGGGGGTCTGGCGGAGGGATGTCACTAGGTATAGAGCTGACAATGGGGTCTGGTGGAGGGATGCCACCGGCTGGAGAACTGACAACGGAGTCTGGCGGAGGGATGCCACCAGCTGGAGAACTGACAACGGAGTCTGGCGGAGGGATGCCACCAGCTGGAGAGCTGACAACGGGGTCTGGTGGAGAGCTGACAACGCAGTCTGGTGGGGGGATGTCACCATGTGTAGAGCTGATAACGGTGTCTGGTGGTGGGATGTCACCAGGTGTAGCGCTGACAACGGGGTCTGGTGGGAGATGTCACCAGGTTTGAAGCTGACAACGGGGTCTGGTGGAGGGATGTCACCAGGTGTAGCGCTGACAACGGGGTCTGGTGGGGGGATGTCACCAGGTGTAGAGCTGACAATGGGGTCTGGTGGGGGATGTCACCAGGTGTAGAGGTAGCAATAGGGTCTGGTGGGGGGATGTCACCAGGTGTAGAGGTAGCAATAGGGTCTGGTGGTGTGATGTCACCAGGTGTAGAGCTGACAACGGGGTCTGGTGGGGGATGTCACCAGGTGTAGAGGTAGCAATAGGGTCTGGTGGGGGGATGTCACCAGGTGTAGAGGTAGCAATAGGGTCTGGTGGTGTGATGTCACCAGGTGTAGAGCTGACAACGGGGTCTGGTGGTGGGATGTCGCCAGGTGTAGAGCTGACAACGGGTTCTGGCGGTTTCATGTCACCAGGTGAAGAGCTGACAACGGGGTCTGGTGGTGGGATGTCGCCAACCAATCAGTATGGACATTGCAGCTTCTGGACCTTCCAAAGCCCACTATTGGCCATGTTATTGGGAGATGGCAGCCATCCTGTGTGTGGATCTGCCACGTTCAGGGAGACCTTGTATACTAATAAAAAGTGGACAATGAAGCCTTGTAGGAGCTGTGAAGACATCACACCCATCATCTGCCCTCGCTCAGGGGGTCTCATAGGACATTGGAACATCCATTAGTACCAGAACTCTCCATAGGGAACGGCATGTGAAGGGTTACCATGGACGAGCGGTGGCACACAACATCACAGCAGTGAATGCACAGTGGTGCCTGATTTCGCGATTGGAGCGACGGACTGCGAGTGCAAGCGAGTGTTGTGGATGAATCACAGGACACCATCTTGGGTGTGGGGGTTGTCTGGAGAGCGGTTTCTACGTGACTACCTTGTTCCAAGAGTGATGTTTGGAGGAGGTTTTGTTATGGTTTGAGGGGGTGAGGGTGGGGTTCTGCTGGAAAGGACGGGGGCCGTTTGTTACAGCGAAGTCCGCTCTCACTACTAATGAGTACAGAGACATCCTGGACAATGTGGCATCCCCTCCCCTGTGGTAATACTCTGGTACAGCTCCGTGTCTCCACCAACATGACCGGGCGCCATGTCATACGGCACTCAGTGTGGGGAGCAGAACGTCTGCAGACTTCATTGGCCCAAAGTGCAGATCTCAATCCCATCAAGCGGGACGAACGAGAACGCCGTATCTGTGCCTCCAACACACCCATCATCCCCCATCACTATCTGAAGCCCCTCCAGGAATGGAGGCAAATCCCTCCACACATCTATGGGGATCCGGTGGGAAGCGGAGGGGACTGCAGTCATGGAAGACGAAGGTGGCCCACCACTGGGGGGGGGGGGAGGGGGAATAAAATCCATCATCACCTTTTATGCCCCAATACTTTAGTGTATTTTTAATGTGCGATTTTATTAGATTTCATTAAATAAATGTTCTGAAAAGTTAATAATATAATTGTGAGCCCCGAGGGGCGGCAGAGCGGAACATAAGAAATCTACAAATCAGTGCAATGAATTCTAAAACGAAGAAAAAGAAAAAAGGTAAAAAACATTAAAAATGTAAAAGGATCTGAAAACAATGTGCCTTTCCCCAGAGATCAGCCTCATCCGAAGCGCCGTACCTCGTTCTGCTCCAGACAACGCATCATCAGCTCCGTTAGGATGACCACGCCCGTTCTCCCGACGCCCGCACCACAGTGAACCAAGACCGGAGGGTTGCTGCAGCTGCTGCTGTCCAGCATGCTGTTGGCGTGACGTCGCACGGACTGGATCTCCTCCAGGTACGCTGCGAAGCACAACAACAAATATGCTGAAAAGCTCAATAAAAAGGCAAGTAAGACTTCATTTACTTTTTCTCCCAAAAGTTCGTCGTGCCGCGCCATTTATCTTGGCATAACCCAAAACTGGCAAACAGTTATGAGGAGTTTTCTGGGACTCAAAACAAGAAAAACTTCACAGCTCCCCCCCCCCTCCCTCCTTCAGCTCCTCCCCTCTCCGGATCTGAAGAATAGCTGGCTGTGGTCGCTGTGCATGTGACCACCCAAAGAATTACAGGCTTCAGTGGTCAGCAGTGATTGGTCACGAGTGTAAAGGGGGTGATGTGCCGTTAACATTCCTCTCTGGCATTTCTTCCCCCACCGCCTTTTTGCACTGTAATAGGTTTTTACCTCTGCCATGCTTACTCCTGTGCTGTCCCTTTAAGGGGGCGAGGAGTAGTGCCATTGGCCCGAGTTGAGAGGAAGTGGCACCATCTTAGGCAGCATTGGCTTCTCCGAGGGACTGGAGCTCTTTCACCACTGCATCACCCATTGGCAATGAGCTACAGAATAACTGCACTGGCATTTGGCATCCCTGGCACACTCCCACTCGGCTTGGTGCCAGCAGCATCTGCACCCCTCTCCCGCCTACAGGGGTATAACACAAGACACTGCAGCCCCTCGGCCCCGGAGGCGTGTTGCCTTAGTGACTATGTCCCACTGGAGTCATTGCTTTACTGTACAGCAGCCCCTCGGCCCATGAGGTGCGCTGCTCCTGAGACTGTACTACACCCGAACGGCTGTCTTGGTGTAAAGCGCCCCCTCGGTCTACAAGGTGTGCCACCTCAGAGACTCTTCTGGAATTGACCGGTCACTGTAATTGATGAAGACTTTTTGTGGACAGTTCACCAGTTGTAACGGTTCAAAATGAACGTTGTTTGCAAGTGTGGAATTAGTGATTTATTGTCGGAGTCTTAATGCCCATCTATGGAGGCTTGGGCTAGGGTCACCTCAGTTCCCATGCCTTCCCGCCACTATGGCTGAGGTCGCCCACCAGCAGCTCGGCCCGTACCTTCCCTGCCTCCAGTCACCCAAGATGAGCCTGCACTACCTCTTCCGAGACCAGCATCCCCAGTGCAGGAGGACCTACTAGGAAGAGCTACCATCGGCTTCATGTGCCCAATGAACCGAACGTGACCACAGCCATCTTCTTCTGGTTTTGGAGCGGTGGGACTGAGGCTCTGTCAGTAGATGGAGAGCCACTGAAGGAAGGAGTACGTCTTATTTCTTTATTTTATGCTATTCCTATAAGGAAGGACACATGTGAAGCGAAGTTCTTACACAAGAAGCCTTGAACTTCCTCTGGGCATCCATGATCTGGCCAGTCAGTAAACTGCAGGTGCCAAACTGTCCTCTCTTGGCCGGACAGAAGATGTTTGATCTTCAACCCGGTGGTTGCATAGCAACCAGAATCTGTACGGAAATTTGTGGTAACTTTAAACTTCCCGTAGGTGGCAGAGTTGTGCTTGGACCCCAGCTTCGGCCAGTATCGGTGACCCTTGGCTCTCGCTTTGTCCTGTGAAATATACAAACGTAGGTTAGCGAGAATTGGCTACATGCAGATTTAGTTATGTTCTGCTTTGTGTTTTTTTGTCTCTATGCAAACAAAGGGGTATTTAAAAAAATAGGGTTCTCTTAGACCCCATTGACACGCAGCGGGTGTCATCGGATATTTTTGGTGGGGTTGTTAGTTTAATTTTTGGGGGGAGGAGAGGAGGAAATGTCGTGTTCTTCACCCATTGACCTGACTTTCCTCATCACAGTTCCCACGGCATCACCACAACCTGTTTACCTGGGAGGTAAGAAGTCTTGGACAACTTGTGCCACTCCCCCCCTTCCATAAGGAAATATTGATGACATGTAAGGGGTTAACATGGTTCAATTGTAGATCTGTATTTGCAGGACCTTTCAGGGAGGTCACATGATGTAATTGAGCTTAATCTTTGTGCTGATTGGCTGATTAGACTGAGCTTATAAGGGGGGGGGGGGGCAGAAGCTTCCAGACTGTGATGCCTCAGAAGAAGAGCAGAGCTATTCAGTCAGCCAATTAAAGTGGTGAAGTCAGCATTGAGCGGCACACAAAGTACTCTGCCCATTCTAATTTTATTGTGGGCGGACTACTCAGCAGCGCCGTGAATCCAGCGGTAACATCGGAGGAACGGCGGGGAAGGTAAGTATAACACTTACATCTCCTAACTCAGCGGGTCACCTACCGTCAGCCCATCAGCTCAGCTCATGGCACTAGAAGTAGATGGCAGATTCCCTTTAAACTCTAGTTGCAGCCCTGAAAGTGCTCAAAGGTTTAGAGCACCACAACTTTTCCAGCCATTTTTGACATTAACACAGTTCAAGTCCAGCAAATACCATGAAATGGTTCAAGAGGGGATTACAAATATAGAAATAGTATAAAACATTTAACATGGAACACAACAGTCGGAATTTATGATTTTAACCAAAGGGTCGCTGCAGCACAGAAAGCAAATTATGGTTTGAAATTTGATGCAAACTATTCCTGCAGGGGTGTCAACTCTTGTAGATTACTTTCAAACCCTCTGATTCTATATAGGCAGTGTTGGGACAGATTCCATTACAACACCCTGTAGGGCAGGATTTGGGCAGTTTTGTTCTTCAGGGTATAACCCTTAAAAGTGTAGATATGTCTTAGGGTGCCGACCCACTAGCATTTTTTTTCCATTGTCAATGGGACTTTGTAATGTTAAAAACGCAACGGAACTTGCGTTTTTGGTGCATTGCGTTTCTAACATCAGAAAGTCCCATTGACAATTGGAAAAAAAACGCAGCCAATTTGCAGCGGAAAAAAAAACGCTAGTGGGTAGGCACCCTTACAGAGAAAGTGCCAGGAAAGCCAAGGTGGCAGTCAGAACAGTTTCTTATACCATCAAAAGGCACTTGGAAACTGAAGGAAGAGGTCTGACAGACCAAAGGCCACCACAAAAACTAATGCCAAGTTTGTGTGATCAGCGCCTCACAGCACAAAACCTTCAAGCACAACTTAAAGGGGGTCTGTCAGCTGGAATAAGGTGTCCAAACTGCAGGCATCATGTTGTAAAGCAGAAGGAGCTGAGCAGACCGATATATAGGTTTATGGGGAAAGATTCAGCAGAACTTGTATTTTATTCATTTAAATCTATGCTTATTCTAAGCTGAAGAGTCCAGTGGGCAGAGCTATCAGTGACTGGCAGCTGTCCCTGTATGTACAGTCCAGTGGGCAGAGCCATCAGTGATTGGCAGCTGCCCCTGTATGTATAGCCTAGTGGGCGGAGCTATCAGTGACTGGCAGCTGCCCCTGTATGTACAGTCCAGTGGGCGGAGCTATCAGTGATTGGCAGCTTCCCCTGTATGTACAGTCCAGTCGGCGGAGCTATCAGTGATTGGCAGCTGCCCCTGTATGTACAGTCCAGTGGGCGGAGCCATCAGTGATTACATACAGGGGCAGCTGCCAATCACTGATGGCACTGCCCACTGGACTATACATACAGGGGCAGCTGCCAATCACTGATGGCACTGCCCATTGGACTATACATACAGGGGCAGCTGCCATAGTCCAGTGGGCAGTGCCATCAGTGATTGGCAGCTGCCCCTGTATGTACAGTCCAGTGGGCAATGCCATCAGTGATTGGCAGCTGCCCCTGTATGTACAGTCCAGTGGGCGGAGCCATCAGTGATTGGCAGCTGCCCCTGTATGTACAGTCCAGTGGGCGGAGCCATCAGTGATTGGCAGCTGCCCCTGTATGTATAGTCCAGTGGGCGGAGCTATCAGTGATTGGCAGCTGCCCCTGTATGTATAGTCCAGTGGGGCGGAGCTATCAGTGATTGGCAGCTGCCCCTGTATGTATAGTCCAGTGGGGCGGAGCCATCAGTGATTGGCAGGTGCCCCTGTACGTACAGTCCAGTGGGCGGAGCTATCAGTGATTGGCAGTTGCCCCTGTACGTACAGTCCAGTGGGCGGGGCTATCAGTGATTGGCAGGTGCCCCTGTACGTACAGTCCAGTGGGCGGAGCTATCAGTGATTGGCAGGTGCCCCTGTACGTACAGTCCAGTGGGCGGAGCTATCAGTGATTGGCAGATGCCCCTGTACGTACAGTCCAGTGGGCGGAGCTATCAGTGATTGGCAGATGCCCCTGTACGTACAGTACAGTGGGCAGAGCTATCAGTGATTGGCAGGTGCCCCTGTACGTACAGTCCAGTGGGCAGAGCTATCAGTGATTGGCAGATACCCCTGTATGTACAGTCCAGTGGGCGGAGCCATCAGTGATTGGCAGATGCCCCTGTATGTACAGTCCAGTGGGCGGAGCTATCAGTGATTGGCAGGTGCCCCTGTACGTACAGTCCAGTGGGCGGAGCTATCAGTGATTGGCAGGTGCCCCTGTACAAGCATACACAGATAGGCTTCAATAAATAAAATGCAAGTTCTACCTACTCTTTCTTCATAAAACTACATATCATTCTGCTCCGCTCCTCCCGCTCGGTGACACAATGTCTGCGGGTTAACAGAGTGTTCGAGCCGAAAGACTCCCTTTAATTCAGCAAAAAATAAACACGTTTCCACTTTAAGAGTGAAGAGAAGACTTCTATCTGCAGGTCTGACAGAAGAAAGCTGCTGCTAAGACTGCGGGGCCAAGCAGCCCCTCCAGTGATGACTGAAGAGCGGGGGACGGTCTTATGGACTGATGAGTCAAAATGTGACATCTTAGGTGAATGCAGGGTTTGTACACCATTAAGTAGGTGAAATATGGTTCCTGAGTGTGCGACTGTCAGACATGGAGGAGGAAGCGTGAAGGTCTGCGACTGGCACAGTAAACCAGAAGGGCTACCAGAGCATTTCGATACGCCGTGCAGTACCCGCTGGTGTGCGCCTAGTTGGTCAGGGCTTCATATTACAGCAAGACAATGATCCACAACATACTTCTAGCTGAAGAAGTCAGTAGACCAACATCTGGAATGGCCTTCACAGTCTCCAGGCCTAAACCCCGCTGAGCTCGCTGCAAAGTCCAAAATCTAGATTTCATTTAATGAAACAAAGTTACTTTATTATCGTTATTCATCTTAACGAGTTTATTTGTCAGGAAGGTTTGTATCCTACATGTCAGCGCTGCGTCAGTGCGAGCTCAGAGGACAGATGAGCAGGATGTGATCAGACACACATTAACCCCTTCTATCACAATCACCTGCAGCATATCGGATAGTATAGGGTTAATTTTTAATACTTTATCTACAATCATTTTATAAGGCTTCGTTCACACGCAGACCATTTTGGTTGCATATTCTTCACTCTGCATTGTGGTGCAAATCTGCATCTAAATCCCCACGGATCGGCAGCGGATGTCACCCGTTCACACGTAAAGACCCGCAGCGGTGAGGTCACCCGTTCACACGGAAAGACCCGCAGCGATGATGTCACCCGTTCACACGGAAAGACCCGCAGCGGTGATGTCACCCGTTCACACGTAAAGACCCGCAGCGGTGATCTCACCCGTTCACACGTAAAGACCCGCAGCGGTGATGTCACCCGTTCACACGTAAAGACCCGCAGCGGTGATGTCACCCGTTCACACGTAAAGACCCGCAGCGGTGATGTCACCCGTTCACACGTAAAGACCCGCAGCGGTGATGTCACCCATTCACACGTAAAGACCCGCAGCGGTGATGTCACCCGTTCACACGTAAAGACCCGCAGCGGTGATGTCACCCGTTCACACGTAAAGACCCGCAGCGGTGATGTCAGGCGGAATTCAGCAGCAGAAAGTGCACAACAAATCTGCTGGGTGCGAGCCGCCCCCCATAACAGAGGAGACACCCGTCCTCGCACCCGCTGCATCTGTTCGTGTCGTCTAGAAATCCGCAGTTTTGCTCCGATTTGAGTGGAATTCTCAGGATTCTTCTTCAGCAGCCGGCGACCAATACCGGCGCAGTAACAATCAAAACTCCCCAACTTCCCCTGTAATTTGTGTTGCCGGTAGTAACCAATCACAGCTCAGCTTTCATTTCTTATATTGCTGAGGTACTATGAAAGGTGCGCTGTGATTGGCTGCCAGGGCACCACAGATTTTCTCTTGGACGGCCTTCATAAGAGCGGGGGGCTCATTCTTGTCGCTGACTTTGTATATTCCGGGACTGCTGGTCATAAAATCGCTGTGTATCGCACCGGTATATCACATTATATATACACGCAGTTATATCACACTATACTATATACACGGGTGTATCACATTATATATACACGCAGTTATATCTCACTATACTATATACACATGGGTATATCACACTATACTATATACATGGGTGTATCACACTATACTATATACATGGGTGTATCGCATTATATATACACGCAGTTATATCACACTATACTATATACACGGGTATATCACACTATACTATATACACGGGTATATCACACTATACTATATACATGGGTATATCACACTATACTATATACATGGGTATATCACACTATACTATATACACGGGTGTATCACATTATATATACACGGGTATATCACACTATACTATATACATGGGTATATCACACTATACTATATACATGGGTATATCACACTATACTATATACATGGGTATATCACACTATACTATATACATGGGTATATCACACTATACTATATACACGGGTGTATCACATTATATATACACGGGTATATCACACTATACTATATACACGGGTATATCACACTATACTATATACACGGGTATATCACACTATACTATATACACGGGTGTATCACACTATACTATATACATGGGTATATCACACTATACTATATACACGGGTGTATCACATTATATATACACGCAGTTATATCTCACTATACTATATACACGGGTATATCACACTATACTATATACACGGGTATATCACACTATACTATATACACGGGTATATCACACTATAATATATACACGGGTATATCACACTATACTATATACACGGGTATATCACACTATACTATATACACGGGTGTATCACACTATACTATATACACGGGTGTATCACACTATACTATATACACGGGTATATCACACTATACTATATACACGGGTATATCACACTATACTATATACACGGGTGTATCACACAATACTATATACACGGGTGTATCACATTATACTATATACACGGGTGTATCGCATTATACTATATACACAGGTATATCATACTATATTATATACACACGGGTATATCACACTATACTATATACACGGGTATATCACACTATACTATATACACTGGTATATCACACTATACTATATACATGGGTGTATCGCATTATATATACACGCAGTTATATCACACTATACTATATACACGGGTATATCACATTATATTATATACACATGGGTATATCACACTATACTATATACACGGGTATATCACACTATACTATATACACGGGTATATCACACTATACTATATACATGGGTGTATCGCACTATACTATATACACGGGTGTATCACATTATATATACACGCAGTTATATCACACTATACTATATACACGGGTATATCACACTATACTATATACACGGGTGTATCACACTATACTATATACACGGGTGTATCACATTATACTATATACACGGGTGTATCACATTATACTATATACACGGGTGTATCACATTATACTATATACACGGGTGTATCGCATTATACTATATACACGGGTGTATCGCATTATACTATATACACGGGTGTATCGCATTATACTATATACACAGGTATATCATACTATATTATATACACACGGGTATATCACACTATACTATATACACGGGTATATCACACTATACTATATACACTGGTATATCACACTATACTATATACATGGGTGTATCGCATTATATATACACGCAGTTATATCACACTATACTATATACACGGGTATATCACATTATATTATATACACGGGTATATCACACTATACTATATACACGGGTATATCACACTATACTATATACACGGGTATATCACACTATACTATATACATGGGTGTATCGCACTATACTATATACACGGGTGTATCGCATTATATATACACGCAGTTATATCACACTATACTATATACACGGGTATATCATATTATATTATATACACCTGGGTATATCACATTATATTATATACACATGGGTATATCACACTATACTATATACATGGGTATATCACACTATACTATATACACGGGTGTATCGCATTATATATACACGCAGTTATATCACACTATACTATATACACGGGTGTATCGCACTATACTATATACATGGGTGTATCGCATTATATATACACGCAGTTATATCACACTATACTATATACACGGGTATATCATATTATATTATATACACATGGGTATATCACATTATATTATATACACATGGGTATATCACACTATACTATATACATGGGTATATCACACTATACTATATACACGGGTGTATCGCACTATACTATATACACGGGTGTATCACATTATATATACACGCAGTTATATCACACTATACTATATACACGGGTATATCACACTATACTATATACACGGGTGTATCACACTATACTATATACACGGGTGTATCACATTATACTATATACACGGGTGTATCGCATTATACTATATACACAAGTATATCATACTATATTATATACACACGGGTATATCACACTATACTATATACACGGGTATATCACACTATACTATATACACTGGTATATCACACTATACTATATACATGGGTGTATCGCATTATATATACACGCAGTTATATCACACTATACTATATACACGGGTATATCACACTATACTATATACACGGGTATATCACACTATACTATATACACGGGTGTATCACACTATACTATATACACGGGTGTATCGCACTATACTATATACATGGGTGTATCGCATTATATATACACGCAGTTATATCACACTATACTATATACACGGGTGTATCGCACTATACTATATACATGGGTGTATCGCATTATATATACACGCAGTTATATCACACTATACTATATACATGGGTATATCACACTATACTATATACACGGGTATATCACACTATACTATATACATGGGTGTATCGCATTATATATACACGCAGTTATATCACACTATACTATATACACGGGTATATCACACTATACTATATACACGGGTATATCACACTATACTATATACATGGGTGTATCGCATTATATATACACGCAGTTATATCACACTATACTATATACACGGGTATATCACACTATACTATATACACGGGTATATCACACTATACTATATACATGGGTATATCACACTATACTATATACATGGGTGTATCGCATTATATATACACGCAGTTATATCACACTATATTATATACACACGCAGTTATATCACACTATACTATATACACGGGTATATCACACTATACTATATACATGGGTATATCACACTATACTATATACATGGGTGTATCGCATTATATATACACACAGTTATATCACACTATACTATATACACGGGTATATCACACTATACTATATACACGGGTATATCACACTATACTATACACACGGGTATATCACACTATACTATATACACGGGTATATCACACTATACTATATACACGGGTATATCACACTATACTATATACATGGGTGTATCGCATTATATATACACACACGCAGTTATATCACACTATATTATATATACACGGGTATATCACACTATACTATATACACGGGTGTATCACCTGGTATTAGACCGCCTACTACATTATAAATAGAAATGAAAATTAAAACTTACATTCTAAACATTTTTCTTAATTTAGGCATTTTTAATAAATATCCGCCGATCGCACAAACTACATAAAGCACAATATGCGACGCCAGATTACTGGGATGTGTAAAGGCTTTATAGAGTCATTCCAGGATTGGGCTCGGTCGTGAAGGGGTTAATGTACCTACCTCATCTGCCATCACCATAGCGATCACATTTATGCCCTGTTCCCATACCATCTGCCAGAAGTCCGGAAACGTGTGAGGTAGGGGGCCCTGGGTCGCTATATAATGCCATTCCTTGTCACCGACGACGACCTGCATAACACAAGGCGACAATCATCAACACGAACAGACGGGACCACCGCTCACCAACACCCCAATATGAGCGTCTGCCACGCAGGACCCCAACGCATCGCAGCGTGAGCGAGTCACTACGAGGGACTGCGGGACAGCAACGCATTACCACTTATCAGACCCAGACGCCATTGTCTAACGCCCAGTTGCCATGGGACCCATCGGACCTCCATGATTACTTGTGTGAACCCTTTAAATGCTGCAATCAACATGGACCATGTAAGGGGTTAACAGCAAGGATCAACGCTCCCAGCGATCCCTGCTGTTGGTCACAGCCGGCTCAGGATCAGCCTCGGGGGCCGCACCATCCATAAGACGTAAATGTACATTCGCAGGAACTGCATCTCAGCCAGGATATACATTCACGCCCGGGGCAGGAGGGGTTAACCCTAGTAGGGCGCCTCTAGTGTGCGACAAGCAATGAGGCGGTAAGTCACCTTAATGTGCGAGGCGTTGATGTAACCGGCTGGGTTGTCTTTGGTGGGCACCAGCTCCACCCGGTTCTCTTCGTAGGGGATATCCTCTCGCACACGATTGCGCTCCATGTTTTCTGGTAACGTTGCCGTGGTGAAGACGCCGTCCGCCTTCCTCTTTGGAATTTGCTCGTACTCCGTGAACACCATCCCGTCGTCCAGCTTCCTCCGTAAGGTCTTACACTGCAGGGTATGAAGAAGCCAAATAGTGATTGGTCAGTCTGAGGATGCATTGGCAGCCATATTGGTTGTCACCCAGTAACCGCTAAAAGCAATGGCTAAAAGAGGAAATTTGACAACTCCTCAAGGACATTTGCTGGTTAAAGGGGGTGTCCAGTTGTAAACTATTGATGGTCTAGTCTCAGGATGGGATATCAATTGCAGATTGGCAGGGGTCTGGTGCCATGGACCCCTGCCAATCAGCTGTTCTTTGACCCGATACACTTGTGATTGAGCCGATTTCAAGACAGCTCTATTCACACTGCAGTGGCCAGGATGGGTATTGCAGGTCAAGTTCATCTTGAAATGACTGGTAGTTTGTTCTGCAATACCAGTTGTGGCCACTGCAGTGGGAGTAGAGCTGTCGACTTCCTGCAGGAATCAGCTCAGTCCTCAGGTGCACCGGCCCAGACAACAGCTGATCAGCAGGGGGGCATGGCCACAGACCCTCGCCAATCTACTGATGATAGCCTATCCTGAGACTAGACCATCAATAGTCATTAATAGTTGACAACCCCTTTAATATCCTCATCAGGCTTACAGTCTTTGGGATGGCAGGCCATGAATGCTTGTTGGATGGGGATGACTTATGGGACCTCCACCGATCAGCACACCCAGGGGGCTGCAGTGATCCCGTGAGTAATGCATCCCCTTCATTGTACGTTTGCACATGTCCATATGGTCCTACGAGTGATTACAAGGGGCTCTCACAACCGGCAGCAGGACACGGAGGGGAAATGTCATTCCAGTAGTCCGTGCGACTAACAGCAGGCGGCCGCGGGCTCACCAGACCCCTCTGTAGACTGCAGGGACATTACTTTTCAGGGGCCTAAAGAAGGCAGCAATCACTTTGTGGGGGCAAAGAGGTGGCATTACTGTACAGAGAGGTCTTAGACATCGAGCCTTAGAAGCCCCTGGCCCTCGAGCGCTCAGTTTGGGGGCCAACCGTTACCAACAGCGCTGTGAAGTTTGAAGAGGCGCGAATGGAACAACGTATCAAGACGCAAGCACATCAAGCCAACCCTTGTCAGGACCGTCTTCCACTAAGAAACCGAAGTCCCCGCTGCGAAAGAACCTGCGGATCAAGAATGGGTCTCTGTAGTAAATCCCTGACCACTACTCTGTCTTTGGAGCCAACAAGCTGAGGGCAGAGATGGGGCACAGAGGCCTGGAGGGCATAACCCGGACCACTCTCCTAGGTCACCATGTTTTTTGGGCTTCTCCACCTAATGAGAAACAGAAGACGCCATCTTAGTGGCGAACGAGGCCCCGCGGCTCCGTGCTCCCGGACGCATACAATGAGACCATCAGCGTTATCTCACCCGCTCGTCCGCTGGCACCATCTCAGACTCATCCTGCCGGTCTTCGGGCACAGGAATTCTGGAAACAGAGAGCCCATTCAGCGCTGCCAACATCAAGGGTCTCTTCTGGGCCTCCAGCGCCGCCATCTCCTGCTTTTGTAGATTCTATTGGCAAGAAAAGACAAGTTTTCATCTTGGCCAGCCGTGCCAGCCGTGCCAGCAGATACTGGAATGTGTTTAATCTTACAACCAACAACACTGAAAGAGAAGCGCAGCCGACGACTAAATGACACGTAGAAGGCGGACGGAAGCGCACATATTTATTGCATGTTCACACTCTCCACATACAGGGCATTGGACTGACTGTTGGGTGCTCACATGACTGGCACTTAAGATCAATCAGAGGCAAGTAATTGGCGGGTCAGAAGTCATGAACCATCCATATATAGCGGAGATGAAAGGGACCGCCCAGAGTTAGAGAAAACAGTCTTCCTTTTCTAGAAACAGCGCCACTCCTGTCCATGGGCCGGGTCTGGTATTGCAGCACCCATAACTGTTCAAAAAAGACCCCTTTTCCAAATCCAGGAAACCCCTTTAAATTCATTTCCATTACCTTTTTGTGAGGTATCAGTTAAATGGGCACCATTACAGTCCATGGGTAACGAATGCCACTGCTAGCCATCTGTTTAAGGAAGGCTGGAACAGCATCTCTTTAATGGGCACATCATGAAAAGCTCATGATGTATTGGTTTAACCACATAAGGACCAAGCACCATAAATTTACAGTGCTTGGTCCGGGGCTTTAATCCCAGCTGATGGTAAAAATATGGCGTGGGATTAAAGCTCCTGCAATGTAGCAGCAGCAGGTTGGGTCCTCGGCTGTCCATCAGGGACCAAAGGAGAAGGCAGAACGGTTTTAGCTGTTTCTACCACGTTTCTCTGACAATAAGCCCTACCCCAAAAATAAGCCCTAGCTATACTACAAGAAAAAAAGCATTACTCACCTGGCATCTGGGTCTCTCGCACTGGTCACCGGCGCACTGGCAGGCTTCCGTGCAGTCCTCAACGCTGAAGGAGCATCTCTTGCTGGTAAATGGCCTTGAATACCGCACATCCAGGAAGCGAGTGCTCTGATTGGTTCAGGAGCGCTTCCTCAGCCAATCGGAGTCGGCGCTCGATGAAGCAGTCACAGCCATTTAATAATGTCATTCAGTGTTGAGGACTACACGGTAGACTTCCACAGCACCGGAAACACTGCCTGCTAGGTGAGTATAAGACACCCCCTGAAAATAAGACCCTGTGCCTCTTTTGAGGTAAAAATTAATATAAGCCAGGGTCTTAATTTCAGGGAAACAATACCTACTCTCTTTCTGACTGAATAGCACTCAATAAGTGCTATGTAGTGAATAGAGAAAACAGAAATGTCACTTCTGCTATTCGACCCGGCGATTACGTGATTGCCGTGTGCCCCCTGTCACAGCAGAGCTACAGGGTCTTAGCAGATCCAGATCAGTTCTGTTAATGACCACTGTCACTACAGGGGGATGTGTTTCCTGTAATGGAGACTCCTATGGATGCCCCAGCTCCATAAGTGTAAAGTTAAAAAAAAAACAGAAAACATGTGAATGACCCCCAGAGACTTTATATGACGTCAGGGGGACACAGATGGTAAAAAAATAGTTATAAAAATAAGCTAAGAGAATCAAAGGCCGGACAGACATCTGTCTGGGATAATTTAGTGATCCTGCACTGAGCAGGGGGTTGGACCAGATGACTCTGAAGGACCCGATGACCCTTCCAACTCTACCATTCTATGATATAAATAAAAAAAGAAAACGACCCACCATCGACACCAACATAAACCGCCACTAGAGAAAAACTATTACATAGTGAGAATAACTGAGACCTGGTAGGATGAAAGCTGTGATTGGGCGGTGAACGTACAGGGTTACAGTCTGTTCAGAAGGATTCATAAAAACCGGTAAGAAGGAGGGGCTTGTGTTTATGTAAAATCCTGTTTAAAGCCCACATTATGGGAGGATATATGGGAGGGAGATGAAGATTTGGAGTCTCTGTGGGTAGAAATACATGAAGGGAAATACAACTATAAAATCCTCCTAGTGGTTTTCTATAGACACCAAATATAACAGAAGCCACTGAACATTTATTACTGAGGCAAAAAGAAGCAGCAGCAAATCTCAATGAGGTCATTATTATGGGGGGCTTTAACTATCCGGATATAAACTGGGAAGCCGAAGCCTGCGGATCTCATAGGTAACAACTTCCTGTCAATTACTAAACATAATTAACAAGCTTTTACAGGACCTGACTAGAGGGGCGGCCATTGTGGACTTCATACTAACCAACAGACCTGACAGAATAACAGGGGTGCAGGTTGGGGGCACCGGGGAAAGAGTGACCAGAATATAATACATTTCAACGGAATCTTATCAGGGAGCTACGAAAAGTTCCATCAGCTCAGAGACGCCCTGTACCTTACAGACTGGGACAACGTCCTCAGAAATAAGAGTACGGAAAATAATGGGAAATGTTTAAAAATATTCTAATTACTTCCTGTGAGCGGCTCATACCTTACAGGAATAAAAGGGCTAGGAATAGGAGGAAACCAACGTGGGGCAATAAAGATGTAAAGGGGCAATAGACAGCAAAAAGAAAGTGTTTAAACTACTGAAACAAGAAGGCAGCGAAGATCTAAAAACCTATAAGGGAAAAATAAATAATTGTGTAAAAAGTGTTGGCTCTTTAATAAATAATGTAGGAGAAATGGCAGAGGCTGATGAGGAGAAAACAAATCTATTAAATAGCTTTTTCACCAGTGTAGTCAGAGAGGAAAATGAAATGTCAGATGAGATGCAAAGTGATAAAGTAAACTCTCCACTAAATGTCAGCAGTCTAAGCCAGGAAGAAGTGCAGAACCGCCTTAAAGAGAATAAATTAGACACATCGCCGGGTCCCGATGGCAGACACTCCGGGTTTTAAAGGAATTAAGTATTGTCATACAAAGACCCTTGTTTTTAATCTTTAAGGACTCTATAGTGACGGGGTCTGTTCCACTGGATTGGCGCATAATCAATGTGGTGCCGATATTCAAAAAGTGAACCAAGAAACTACAAGCCAGTAGGTCTTACTTCTATTATGGGTAAAATGTTTGAGGGGTTTCTAAGAGATGCCGTCCTGGAGGAACTCAAGGAAAATAGGTGTCTAACTCAGTATCAGTGGGTTTATGAAAGATCGCTCCCTTCACACCAACCTGATCGGCTCTTATAAGGAGGAAAGTTCTAGTCTGGACCGAGGAGTCACTGGATCTTGTGGATCTGGACTTTTCCAAAGCCCTTGATCCTGTGCCGCATAAAGGGTTGGCATATAACATGAGAATGCTGGGTCTGGGGGAGAATGTGTGTAAGGGAGTAAGTAAGTGGTCAGTGATAGGAAACAAGGGGGGGGGGGTTATAAATGGTACATACTGTGAAGGGGTCACTGTTACTATTGGGGTACCACAGGGGGCAGTACTAGTGACGTCACCATTACTATTGGGGTACCACAGGGGGCAGTACTGGGCCCTATTATTTCATATATTAATGACCTGGTAGAAGGATTGTGCCTTAAAATATCAATATTTGCAGATGATACAAAACCATGTAAAGTAATTAACACAAGGAGATTGTAAGAGGATCTGGATAAGTTGGCGACAGAAAAGTGTCGGATGAGGTGTAACCCTGATAAATGTAATGTTCTGCACATGGGCAGGAAATCCATGTCACCATTACACACTAAATGGGAAACCACTGGGGACACCGACAGGGAGAAGGACCTGGGGGGGTTATAACTGTAAGCTTAACTGGAGCACCCAGTGTCAGGCAGCTCCTGCCAAGGGAATTAAGGGGCATCAGAAGAGATCTAGGGGCAAATGACGAGGACATTGTTCTTCCTCTTTACAAGTCACTGGTCAGACCACACATGGGATATTGTGGACAGTTTTGGGAACAGCTGAGGGGCAACATAATACCTATGTATAATATATCAGGAGTCAATACAGAGATCTCTCCCATTATCCATTATACCCAGGACTGTAACAAGGGGGCGCACTAAAAACTATGTATAATGTATCAGGGGTCAATGCAGAGATCTCCCCCATTATCTATTATACCCAGGACTGTAACAAGGGAGCGCTCTAATAACTATCTATAGATATATCAGGGGTCAGTACAGAGATCTCTCCCATCATCTATTATACCCAGGACTGTAACAAGGGGGCGCTCTAATAACTATGTATAATATATCAGGGGTCAGTACAGAGATCTCTCCCATCATCTATTATACCCAGGACTGTAACAAGCAGGCGCTCTAATAACTATGTATAGATATATCAGGGGACAGTACAGAGATCTCTCCCATCATCTATTATACCCCAGGACTGTAACAAGGGGGCACTCTAATAACTATGTATAGATATATCAGGGTTCAGTACAGAGATCTCTCCTATCATCTATTATACCCAGGACTGTAACAAGGGGGCGCTCTAATAACTATCTATAGATATATCAGGGGTCAGTACAGAGATCTCTCTCATCATCTATTAATCCCAGGTCTGTAACAAGGGGGCACTCTAATAACTATGTATAATATATCAGGGGTCAGTACAGAGATCTCTCTCATCATCTATTATACCCAGGACTGTAACAAGCAGGCGCTCTAATAACTATGTATAGATATATCAGGGGTCAGTACAGAGATCTCTTCCATCATCTATTATACCCCAGGACTGTAACAAGGGGGCGCTCTAATAACTATGTATAGATATATCAGGGTTCAGTACAGAGATCTCTCCGATCATCTATTATACCCAGGACTGTAACAAGGGGGCGCTCTAATAACTATGTATAGATATATCAGGGGTCTGTGCAGAGATCTCTCCCATCATCTATTATACCCAGGACGGTAACAAGGGGGCTCTCTAATAACTATATCTAGATATATCAGGGGTCAGTATAGAGATCTCCTACATCATCTATTATACCCAGGACTGTAACAAGGGGGTGCTCTAATAACTATGTATAGATATATCAGGGGTCAGTGCAGAGATCTCTCCCATCATCTATTATACCCAGGACTGTAACAAGGGGGCGCTCTAATAACTATGTATAGATATATCAGGGATCAGTACAGAGATCTCTTCCATCATCTATTATACCCCAGGACTGTAACAAGGGGGCGCTCTAATAACTATGTATAGATATATCAGGGGTCAGTACAGAGATCTATGCCATCATCTATTATACCCAGGACTGTAACAAGGGGGCGCTCTAATAACTATGTATAATATATCAGGGGTCAATACAGAGATCTCTCCCATCATCTATTATACCAGGACTGTAACAAGGGGGCGCTCTAATAACTATGTATAATATATCAGGGGTCAGTACAGAGATCTCTCCCATCATCTATTATACCCAGGACTGTAACAAGGGGGCGCTCTAATAACTATGTATAGATATATCAGGGGTCAGTGCAGAGATCTCTCCCATCATCTATTATACCAGGACTGTAACAAGGGGGCGCTCTAATAACTATGTATAATATATCAGGGGTCAGTACAGAGATCTCTCTAATCATCTATTATACCCCAGGACTGTAACAAGGGGGCGCTCTAATAACTATGTATAATATATCAGGGGTTAGTACAGAGATCTCTCCCATCATCTATTATACCCAGGACTGTAACAAGGGGGCTCTCTAATAACTATGTAGAGATCTGTCAGGGGTCAGTACAGAGATCTCCTCCATCATCTATTATACCCAGGACTGTAACAAGGGGGCGTTCTAATAACTATGTATAATATATCAGGGTTCAGTACAGAGATCTCTGCCATCATCTATTATACTCAGGACTATAACAAGGGGGCGCTCTAATAACTATGTATAATATATCAGGGGTCAGTACAGAGATCTCTCTCATCATCTATTATACCCAGGACTGTAACAAGCAGGCGCTCTAATAACTATGTATAGATATATCAGGGGTCAGTACAGAGATCTCTCTCATCATCTATTATACCCAGGACTGTAACAAGCAGGCGCTCTAATAACTATGTATAGATATATCAGGGGTCAGTACAGAGATCTCTCCGATCATCTATTATACCCAGGACTGTAACAAGGGGGCGCTCTAATAACTATGTATAGATATATCAGGGGTCTGTGCAGAGATCTCTCCCATCATCTATTATACCCAGGACGGTAACAAGGGGGCTCTCTAATAACTATATCTAGATATATCAGGGGTCAGTATAGAGATCTCCTACATCATCTATTATACCCAGGACTGTAACAAGGGGGTGCTCTAATAACTATGTATAGATATATCAGGGGTCAGTGCAGAGATCTCTCCCATCATCTATTATACCCAGGACTGTAACAAGGGGGCGCTCTAATTACTATGTATAGATATATCAGGGATCAGTACAGAGATCTCTTCCATCATCTATTATACCCCAGGACTGTAACAAGGGGGCGCTCTAATAACTATGTATAGATATATCAGGGGTCAGTACAGAGATCTATGCCATCATCTATTATACCCAGGACTGTAACAAGGGGGCGCTCTAATAACTATGTATAATATATCAGGGGTCAATACAGAGATCTCTCCCATCATCTATTATACCAGGACTGTAACAAGGGGGCGCTCTAATAACTATGTATAATATATCAGGGGTCAGTACAGAGATCTCTCCCATCATCTATTATACCCAGGACTGTAACAAGGGGGCGCTCTAATAACTATGTATAGATATATCAGGGGTCAGTGCAGAGATCTCTCCCATCATCTATTATACCAGGACTGTAACAAGGGGGCGCTCTAATAACTATGTATAATATATCAGGGGTCAGTACAGAGATCTCTCTAATCATCTATTATACCCCAGGACTGTAACAAGGGGGCGCTCTAATAACTATGTATAATATATCAGGGGTTAGTACAGAGATCTCTCCCATCATCTATTATACCCAGGACTGTAACAAGGGGGCTCTCTAATAACTATGTAGAGATCTGTCAGGGGTCAGTACAGAGATCTCCTCCATCATCTATTATACCCAGGACTGTAACAAGGGGGCGTTCTAATAACTATGTATAATATATCAGGGTTCAGTACAGAGATCTCTGCCATCATCTATTATACTCAGGACTATAACAAGGGGGCGCTCTAATAACTATGTATAATATATCAGGGGTCAGTACAGAGATCTCTCTCATCATCTATTATACCCAGGACTGTAACAAGCAGGCGCTCTAATAACTATGTATAGATATATCAGGGGTCAGTACAGAGATCTCTCTCATCATCTATTATACCCAGGACTGTAACAAGCAGGCGCTCTAATAACTATGTATAGATATATCAGGGGTCAGTACAGAGATCTCTTCCATCATCTATTATACCCCAGGACTGTAACAAGGGGGCGCTCTAATAACTATGCATAGATATATCAGGGGTCAGTACAGAGATCTATGCCATCATCTATTATACCCAGGACTGTAACAAGGGGGCGCTCTAATAACTATGTATAATATATCAGAGGTCAGTACAGAGATCTCTCCATCATTATTATACCCAGGACTGTAACAAGGGGGCGCTCTAATAACTATGTGTAGATATATCAGGAGTCAGTACGGAGATCTCTCCATCATCTATTATACCCAGGACTGTAACAAGGGGGCACTCTAATAACTATGTATAATATATCAGGGGTCAGTACAGAGATCTCTCTCATCATCTATTATACCCAGGGCTGTAACAAGCAGGCGCTCTAATACCTGTATGTAGATATATCAGGGGTCAGTACAGAGATCTCTCCCATCATCTATTATACCCAGGACTGTAACAAGGGGGTGCTCTAATAACTATGTATAGTATATCAGGGGTCAGTACAGAGATCTCTCCCATCATCTATTATACCCAGGACTGTAACAAGGGGGCACTCTAATAACTATGTATAATATATCAGGGGACAGTACAGAGATCTCTCCCATCATCTATTATACCCAGGACTGTAACAAGGGGGCGCTCTAATAACTATGTATAATATATCACAGGTCAGAACAGAGATCTCTCCCATCATCTGTTAAACTCAGGACTGTAACAAGGGGGCGCTCTAATAACTATGTATAGATATATCAGGGGTCAGTACAGAGATCTCCCCCATCATCTATTATACCCAGGACTGTAACAAGGGGGCGCTTTCTAAGTCTAGAGGAAAGAAGGTTTCTACACTGAGGACGCGGTGACGGTGATACGATATAAGAGTATAAGAGGTTTTGGACGTCTTTCTTGAGTGTTACAATGTTACATGTTATATCACTCATTACTCAGGAGGGTCGGTGATCGGGGGATTATTCTGATTGCCAGATTGGAGTCGGGAAGGAATGTTTTCCCTTAAATAGAGAAAATTGTCTTCTACCTCACTGGGGTTTATTACTTCCTCTGGATCAACATTGGGGGGTAACAGGCTGAACTGGATGGACATGGTCTTTGTTCGGCCCTGCATCCTATGTTACTATATGGCCCTGCACTCAGAGACCTTACAAATTCTACATCACAATGGCCAAAACAAAATTAGTTACCCATTCCCATACTTTATTAAACATACTCATTTTAAAAATAAACTGTAAATTTAAAAAAACCTTTTTTTTCTTAAAATTTTAACTCCAAATAAAACGGAAAAAAAAAGAAAATTCAGGGAATAAAAACATTAAGAATCGCCTTAAATGTCATAAAGAAGAAATGCAGCAAAAATACCTTTGGTAGCGGAGAAAAAAAAAAAATAGAGCCATAAAGCCACCACATGGGTAAAATCCCTAAAAAAGTGCCTGGTCTTGTCACTGCACACTGTATAGTCACTGGACCCCAGTGGATAGAAGGGTCCACTATTCCATACTTTGCTGAAGTTAACCGCCAGGGGAAGGTCATTCTCTTGGCCTCTGAAGTCCTATGGACACAGCTATGTACGGCAGCAGCTTTCCCAGCGTATTTGCTAAACAAAGACATGATATTTACAGCTGCCAGCAGGGGAAGGAAATAATATAGTTCCCAGTAATTTCCCCAGTCAATCTCCTTCCCCTACTGGCAACTGACTAGAGAACGTACTGGCAGCTGTAAATCTAGACCCCAGTAAGTTACCCACTCAACATCCTTCACCTGCTGGAATCTGTCAATATAGTCCTCAGTAAATCCCCTAGTTAATCTCCTTCCCTTACTGGCGACTGATGAGTGACTTTACTGCTGGCTGTAAATATAGTCCCAGGTAAATTCCCTAGTGACTATCCTTCCCCCAATGGTGGCTGTAAACACTATCCCTGATAAGTTGCCTAGTCAATCTCCTTCCCCTGCTGGCAACAGAGTAGTAAACTTACTGGGAACTATATTTGCAGTTGCTAGTAGGAGATTGAAGAGTCTGACTAGAGAATTTACCAGGGACTATATTTATAGCCACCAGCAGGGGAAGGAGACTAACTAGGTAATTTACTAGTGAGTATATTTACAGCTGCCAGCAGAGTAAGGAAATTGTAAATATTATCCCCAGAAAGTTCCCTAATCAATCTGCTTCCCCTACTGGCAACTGACTAGGGAACATACTGCGGACTGCATTTACAGCTGCCAAAGGGGGAGGAGACTGATGGAGAGGGGGAAGGGAAGGAGGGCAGTAAAAGACATACACCGCATGGAAAGGGTTTGAGGGTTTTAGGCCGAAAGGTAAACCCAGGCACAACAGCAGAGCCTAGTGGTGGGGAAACCCAGAAAAAAAAGACAAAAAAGTAAATCTTCTTGGTCAAAACAGTGAAGAATAGTTAAAAAGAGCAGCTTTTTGGACTTTTTATACGATCCTGATTCTAGGCATAACACTTTTAAGCTTTAGTTTACCTAAAACCAGAAAACCCTTCAAGAAACCCATTCCATCATTCTGTTTACACTCACTCTCATCAAGATTTCTCGCTCAACGATGGCATCCTCCGTAGAGAACATCTCCGACACCGGCCTTTCCTTCACTGGTTCTTTCCTGACCCTTTCCTTTACACTGGTGAGATCCGGTTCTGAGATCGAAGGCCCCAGGGAGGTTCCATTTATCGGTGTTGGGTCATTTCTGGAGATGCAGAGAGTCTGGGATGGCCGGGAACTCATGGCCTTGGCTCTCGCTATGGCAGCGGATATGCAGGATGGATCGTGTCTTAAGGCTCCGTTGCTGACACTTTTTCTTGGCCCTGGATATTCTGGGGGTGGTTTATTTGGTATGCGAGCCAAGGCTGCCTGCAGCTGGGCACTATAGGGAACTCCCTGCACAAATGAAGTGTGAGGCACAGGTTTGTGGGAGTCTTCTTCCTCCTCGCTCTCACTACTGTGGATCAGCATGGTGGCATCGGAGATGGTCTTCTTATGATGGTACATCGGAAGCTGCTGGACCTCGTGGGCCTTCTGCATGGAGTCTTCAGTGGGGATCTGATCTCTTAAAGTATTCCTCCGAGGTAATGGAGCAGCCAGTGACTTTAAGGTCATAGCTTCCATCCCACGAACCATGTGGCTCATAACTTCAAAACTGTGGCGCTTGTTAATAACTGGGTGGTGTTTATGAGTTTTCAGTGGCTCGCTGACCTCCTGAAAAGACTGGTGAATGACAGGAGAGCTATCTTCATGATAAGTTCTCACCGACTGCTGAACTTTTCTGGCTACTAGATCAGGGCTACTACTGCTAACACGTTTATGTCTATGACTTGCCAGGTCCGGAGTGCTACTGGCAGGTCGAGGTGGTGGGTAAGGAGGTGGAGGCCTAGACACGAAGTTTCTAAACATGTGTGCAGCACTAAAAGTCTGTGGTGGCACGTTGGCCAACTCTGGAGTGCTGACGGTATGGGATATCGACTTCTTATTGGTAGGTTTCGTAGTTGACTGGCCAGATGCCATTTGCTCAGGTTGGTTAACGGGCTTGTTACCACCAAAATGAGGTTGAGTAGCATAAGGTGCCTGAGACACCATGTACAGAGCTTCAGGCTGACTGTACACCAGGTTTTCCCGATGCCGGTAGGCGTGTGTATTCCCAATATTGAGGTTTCGTAGAGACTGGCTCTGGCAGTCCTGGGGGTGAATACTTCTGTTCATTTGCTTCATGACAGTCTCGTAGTCCGGTGTCTGCCGGTAGGAAGGTACAATGATGGCACTATGTCTGCATTTGGGGATGTAGTCCAACCTCATGATGTCATTGCCGGTGATGCTGAGGTTGGAGGACATGGGAGATGCCTGGATGAAGGTCTGAGAATGGTTCAGGGAGGTCATACTTTGAGCACTTGAGACGCTGCCGTTCGGCACAGTACCGTTCACGAGATTATAATCAATGTATCTGTCCAAGCTGTTCTGGGATCGGAAGTTAAAGGTATCCTCGCCCACATGAAAGATGCTGTCTAGAAAGGAAATTATAATTAATAATGGAAACGGATCGGCAATACATTGGTTCATTTAGACTACTGCAATTATACCAGCAACCTGAAGGCAGAGATGTCCGTCCCGCGCACCACAACCACTGCGGCACATCACTTCTACAAACCGAGGACCTCACTGTCAAGCGGAAAACTTACCGATCCAAAGGGGTTCTCCCATCTAGACAGCAAAGTGAAGTTGCCTGGGCTGTTTGCTGAAAGTCTATCATGTGTCTCACAGAGAGAATGCAGCTTACAGCAGCGGCATGGAGTTTATCACTCCACCGTTCATCCACCTCTCCTCCAGTCAATAGAGATGGTCATGTAATCGGCACCAGTGACATTTAGACACCTTTGACAATTTGCCCAACCACAGACGGCGGAGTGATACACTCAATGCCACAACTACATGATGTATTTTCTTCATGAGACTATTTAGTACCTAAAGGCATCTATATACACTATGTTAAGAAAAATATTGGCCCCCCACTGATCCTGTGCAGTCAGGTAATATGTGAGCATTAGGTATAAGTGAGAGGATCACACAGGAGATCCCAGTACAGAAACCATCAGATGTCACCAGGTGTAAAGCTGACAACGGGGTCTGGTAGGGGGATGTCACCAGGTGTAGAGCTGACAACAGGGTCTGGTGGTGGGATGTCACCAGATGTAGAGCTGACAACAGAGTCTGGCGGGGGGATGTCACCAGGTCTGGAGCTGACAACGGGGTCTGGTGGAGGGATGTCACCAGGTGTAGAGCTGACAACAGAGTCTGGTGGTGGGATGTCACCAGATGTAGAGCTGACAACAGAGTCTGGCGGGGGGATGTCACCAGGTGTAGAGCTGACAATGGGGTCTGGTGGAGGGATGTCACCAGGTGTAGAGCTGACAACAGAGTCTGGCGGGGGGATGTCACCAGGTGTAGAGCTGACAACAGAGTCTGGTGGTGGGATGTCACCAGATGTAGAGCTGACAACAGAGTCTGGCGGGGGGATGTCACCAGGTGTAGAGCTGACAATGGGGTCTGGTGGGGGGATGTCACCAGGTATAGAGCTGACAATGGGGTCTGGTGGAGGGATGTCACCAGGTGTAGAGCTGACAACGGGGTCTGGTGGGGGGATGTCAGCAGGTGTAGAGCTGACAACGGGGTCTGGTGGTGGGATGTCGCCAGGTGTAGAGCTGACAACAGGGTCTGGTGGGGGGGGGTGTCACCAGGTGTAGAGCTGACAATGGGGTATGGTGGTGGGATGTCACACGGTGTAGAACTGACAACCGGGTCTGGTGCGGGGATGTCACCAGGTGTAGAGCTGACAACGGGGTCTGGTGGTGGGATGTCACCAACCAATCAGTATGGACATCGCAGCTTCTGGACCTTCCAGAGTCCACTGTTGGCCATATTATTAGGAGATGGAAGCCATTCGGTGTGTGCAGTACCGCCACGTTCAGAGAGACCTCGTAAACTGACAGAGTGTGGACAGAACGAGCTGTGAAGACATCACACACATCGTCTGCCCTCACTCAGGGGGTCTCACAGGCCATTGGAACATCCATTAGCACCAGAACCCTTCGTAGGGAACGGCATGTGAAGGGTTACCATGGATGAGCGGCTGCACACATCACAACAGTGAATGCACAGCGGCTCCTGTGATGGGGATTGGAGCGACGGATTATAAGTTAGTGGGAGCAAGTGTTGTGAATGAATCACAGTACACCATCTTCCGATTGGATGGCAGCAGTTGGGTGTGCCGGTTGTCTGGAGAGCGGTTTCTACGTGACTGCATCATCCCAACAGTGAGGTTTGGAGGAGGTTCCGTTATGGTGGTGGTGGTGGGGGGTTCTGCTGGGAAGAACGAGGGCCGGTGGTTATAGTGAAGTCCACCCTCACCACCAACGGGCACAGAGACATCCTGGACAATGTGGCATCACCTGCCCTGTGGTAAAACTCTGGTACAGCTCCGTGTCTCAACCAACATGACCGAGTGCCATGTCATACGGCATGCAGTGTGGGGAGCAGAACGTCTGCAGACTTCATTGGCCCAAAGTCCAGATCTCAATCCCTTTGAGTATCTTTAGCACGAACGAGAACGCTGTATCTGTGCGCCCAACACACCCATCATCGCCCCATCACTATCTGAGGCTCCTCCAGGAATGGAGGCAAATCCCTCCACACATCTATGGGAATCCGGTGGGAAGCCGACGCACAGGGGACTGCAGTCATTGAGAACAAAAGTGGCGAACACCAGATGGAAAATTGGGATAACATCCAATTTCACCCCAATACTTCTATCAACATAGTGTACATAGACATCCGCTGACAATAAACAGGCCGGATGACTAATGTGTTTTGGGCAGTTGAACTTTCCCAGATGATGTTGAGTGAAAGAAGGATGGGAGATGTGGAATTTCAATGCCTGATCTTTCTGTTTCCTGGGAGATAAGCTCCCGCTAAAGTTGTCCGACTGTGGATTACGTCCCTAAACACGAATGCTGAGCGGCACAACCAAGTGTATGGGGAAACCGATGGAAAGAACTGCTAGACAAGAGACTGTTCATCCGATAGTTGTGTATGGGGCCTCTACCTTAGGAGATCAGCGCTTATTGCCAGACGGAGCTCAATGCAACCGTTCACTTATACCGCCATTATGCTCTTCTAGGACATCTGGGACGAGGTCGTCCGAACACAACAACCCATTTAAAGCAATTTATATTGGACCATCTGTAAGGTGCCGACTGAAGCTGAACCACCGGCACAACCCCATCACAAGCTGAACAGGGATGGATAAGGTCATTGCAGTTTTAAAAAATGTCCACACGTCACGGAGACCGAACCTACCTTCAGATATGAAAGCATCGCCGCCCTGCAGGTGCCTTGGAGGCAATACCGATGACTGTGGCCGTGACTAGTTGCATGGAAAAGGTAGGAAAAACAATGAATTAACTTAAAATTCTCATATTTTGACAGCTCTAGTTGACATTATGGACATCCTCTAGAATTAGTCATCTGCCATACATCAGCATCCTGGCCCTTAAAGGGGTATTCCAGGCTTTTACTATTAATGACATAACCTCAGGATATGTCATCAATAGTTGATTTCTGAGATCCACCTCTTGGGATCCCCGCCGATCAGCTGATCCTCCGGCCTGCGACAATGCAGCGGAGCTGGATGTAGTCATTGGAGGTCCGGACCAGAAGTGCGCCAGACGGCTTCACTCCCACTGAAATCAACGGGAAAACTCCTCCTCATGGAGGTCAGAGCAGGAAGTGTAAGTATCAGGAGGCATCGCTGCCGCTGACTTCAATGGGAATGAAGCCTCCTTACACTTCCAGCCCTGACCACTGCGGAAGACGTCTGACGCGAGCCAAACGATCAGCTGAGGCTCGAGAAGATGGCTCAGCAATAGTAAAAGTCCGGAATACCCCTTTAATGAGTTTATGAATAATGGATGTGTAAACTGCCTCTTACTGAGGTCATGAAACGCCCCAAAAGATGGAAACTACTGTTCGACGTAGTCAAGCTCCTTCCCAGCAGTGGAGCCATCACAGCTTTACATCACCTCTGAGAGCTACAGTGCAAAGAGGCTGTACTGGATGCAGCTGTAGTGACCGGCCCTTTATTAGATCCCCAAGCCCTTTATTAGAGCCCCAGACCTTTATTAGAGCCCCCGGCCCTTTATTAGAGCCCCCGGCCCTCTCATGATTGGTGCTTCCCTGTATGGAGACTCTCCAGCAATAATAAGGTAGGCAGGCAGGTAGGGCAATCAGGGAGACTCAAATCATTCATTGGCTTTAGCTTGTCCAACTGAAGACCCTTCTCATAAGTGTAACACTCAGGAGCAAAGTAACTGGACGCTCTCCTGTTCATTTCCATCTTACCCCCCTTTAGGCAGGCACATACCATGGAGGATCTTCCCCAGGTGGAATGTCGTCGCACGGTTGGCGGTGTATTGTGGGGTCTGTTAAACACAAGTAAATGAAAGGTTACAATAAATAATAGCGCCCTCATTCTACGCCAAAACTTCTATCCTCTTCAAGTCAATGCGATTGAGCTGCTATAATAGAGCCCAGAGGCCGGGGCGCTCGCCCTAGGACCACAGCGTCTTCAAACTGATCGGTGGGGACCTGAGCTGTGGACCCCCCACTGATGGGAACTGAGTCCTGGAAAACCCCTTTAAGAAATAACTTAGAGAGGCGAGTGAGATCCCCCTCAGCCAACCAGCCATGAGGGAAGTGGAGATTAGAAGACATCCCCGGATCTCCGAGCCCCCCTTATGACCACAAACCCCTCTTAGACCTTGTAGAAGAGACGTCCCATGGGCTCAGTGATGGCAGCGATGCAACTACTGGTGGGCGTCACATGTTCTGTACAGATGAGGGGGGGGATCGGTCATCTCGGGGGGCCCACAGGACCGCCCTAGGTACATTCATTCACTAGGGCCTCTTAGGTGAGCGTCCCCTGTAACACTACAAGTCCCAGCCGCCACTTACTCCGTGCAGATCTTATGGTCCTTGTAGAACTTCATCCGAGTAGCAAACAGCCGGGAAATGTATTTGCTGTTCTCGATGTCGTCCTGTTGGAAAGTAATAAACATCATCAGAGCGGCGGCGTTTACCTGGAGCGCCGCAACACAGTCCTGAGGGGCGCGTTCATGCGTCGCGCAAACGCTGCAGGTTTGTGGCAGGTTTCCACACCAGGGTCCGCACTGCGGAAGCGCATTACTTACCTCCGGAGCCGCGGATATAGTCACGGTCTATGGTGCAGATTTGTTGCAGTTTTAACACGTTTCCGTGGTTAAACCGCAGCAACATAAATCAGAGTCGCCGTATGTCCGCGGATTTTCTATGCCTGCAGGACAGATTTCCACAACAGTAAAAAATCTGCAGCGTTTTTTTCTGCTACCTGTGAAAGGGAATCGGTCATCAGGTTTTACCATCCGGCCCACGATAAACCTTCATGAGCACGGCTGCTGAGATCGCCGTCCGCTCTGTACTCTGCGCCGCGGCACCTTCATGAGCGCGGCTGGTGAGATCGCCGTCCGCTCTGTACTCTGCGCCACGGCACCTTCATGAGCGCGGCTGGTGAGATCGCCGTCCGCTTTGTACTCTGCGCCGCGGCATCATTACAAGTGCGGCTGGTGAGATCGCCGTCCGCTCTGTACTCTGTGCCGCGGCACATGCATGAGCGCGGCTGGTGAGATCGCCGTCCGCTCTGTACTCTGTGCCGCGGCACATGCATGAGCGCGGCTGGTGAGATCGCCGTCCGCTTTGTACTCTGCGCCGCGGCATCATTACAAGTGCGGCTGGTGAGATTGCCGTCTGCTCTGTACTCTGCGCCGCGGCACCTTCATGAGCGCGGCTGCTGAAATCGCCGTCCGCTCTGTACTCTGCGCCGCTCACATGCATGAGCGCGGCTGCTGAGATCGCCGTCCGCTCTGTACTCTGCGCCGCGGCACCTTCATGAGCGCGGCTGCTGAGATCGCCGTCCGCTTTCTACTCTGCGCCGCGGCATCATTACAAGTGCGGCTGGTGAGATTGCCGTCCGCTCTGTACTCTGCGCCGCGGCACCTTCATGAGCGCGGCTGGTGAGATCGCCGTCCGCTCTATACTCTGCGCCGCGGCACATGCATGAGCGCGGCTGCTGAGATCGCCGTTCGCTCTGTACTCTGCGCCGCGGCACATGCATGAGCGCGGCTGCTGACATCGCCGTTCGCTCTGTACTCTGTGCCGCGGCACCTTCATGAGCGCGGCTGCTGAGATCGCCGTCCGCTTTCTACTCTGCGCCGCGGCATCATTACAAGTGCGGCTGGTGAGATCGCCGTCCGCTCTGTACTCTGCACCACGGCACATTCATGAGCGCGGCTGCTGGGATCGCTGTCCGCTCTGTACTCTGCGCCGCGGCACCTTCATGAGCGCGGCTGGTGAGATCGCCGTCCGCTCTGTACTCTGCGCCGCGGCACCTTCATGAGCGCGGCTGGTGAGATCGCCGTCCGCTCTGTACTCGGCGCCGCGGCACCTTTATTATCTGCTTTGAAGGTTTCCTGCACTTTATGCTAATGAGCTAAAAAGAGACTTGCAGTAAAGAGTCGGCCGGCCGCCCGTTTGGTTTGGCGTGCATACGCTTCTTCACTTTAATTCAGGCGCCGTAACGCACCCTGCAAGCGCCCGCGCACCCCAGCTCTCCCTTACTTGCTGAGACTTCAGTGGTGTGCGGCATATGCATCTAGAGGATCAATACTCCTAATGCGTCTGAGGTCAGGTGACTGCGGGAGTAAGGATCCTCAAGGTGCATGCGCCGTGCGCCGCTCAGATCTCAGCGGGTACGGGAGAGCTGAAGTGCGCAGGCGGGCGGGGCTTGTTACAGCGCCAGCGCGGGATTGCAGCGAACAGAAATCAGTCCATATGCCAATCAAGCACAGGACGGCGCGGCGGGAGAAATCTGAGCTTCTCCAACTCATTCCCTCCAAAAGATTGTGAAGGTCCCGGGGAACAGAGTGCAGGACCGGACAGCGAGGAGGGAGTCTCCTCAGCCGTGCGGATCGAGGTTCATCGCGGACCGGATGACGGGTTCCCTTTAATCTCATTCACTTTGACAGTCAACTTTATTGCTGCGGAAAATCCACAGCGTTTCCACAAGGAGTGAGCGGCCCGGAACTGCAGTCCGCCGAGAGAAGCGCGCAGCCCGCCGAGAGAAGCGCGCAGCCCGCCGAGAGAAGCGCGCAGCCCGCCGAGAGAAGCCCGCAGCCCGCCGAGAGAAGCCCGCAGCCCGCCGAGAGAAGCGCGCAGCCCGCCGAGAGAAGCGCGCAGCCCGCCGAGAGAGATCCGACGGCACTAAGAAAATTGTGGTTTTCCCCATCAAACAATTGTGGAGCACTTTTCCAGCCGAGCAGAAGAGCAGTGAAGGGGCTGCAAGGAGGAAGCAGCGGCCCTTAACTCTCAGGATCAGTGACAGCCCCAGAAGGCGGAGACTGACCAATCAGAGAGTGACACATCCTAGTGGTACGACATCCCATGAGAAGATGGGAAGAACTCTGCAAAGGGGCAACAATGTATGTACACAGTGACTCCACCAGCAGAATAGTGAGCGCAGCTCTGGAGTATAATACAGGATGTAACTCAGGATCAGTACAGGATAAGTAATGTATGTACACTGTGACTCCACCAGCAGAATAGTGAGTGCAGCTCTGGAGTATAATACAGGATGTAACTCAGGGTCAGTACAGAATAAGTAATGTATGTACAGTGACTCCACCAGCAGAATAGTGAGTGCAGCTCTGGAGTATAATACAGGATGTAACTCAGGATCAGTACAGGATAAGTAATGTATGTACACAGTGACTCCACCAGCAGAATAGTGAGTGCAGCTCTGGGGTATAATACAGGATGTAACTCAGGATCAGTACAGGATAAGTAATGTATGTACACAGTGACTCCACCAGCAGAATAGTGAGTGCAGCTCCGGAGTATAATACAGGATGTAACTCAGGATCAGTACAGGATAAGTAATGTATGTACACAGTGACTCCACCAGCAGAATAGTGAGTGCAGCTCTGGGGTATAATACAGGATGTAACTCAGGATCAGTACAGGATAAGTAATGTATGTACACAGTGACTCAACCAGCAGAATAGTGAACGCAGCTCTGGAGTATAATACAGGATGTAACTCAGCATCAGTACAGGATAAGTAATGTATGTACACAGTGACTCCACCAGCAGAATAGTGAGTGCAGCTCTGGGGTATAATACAGAATGTAACTCAGGATCAGTACAGGATAAGTAATGTATGTACACAGTGACTCCACCAGCAGAATAGTGAGTGCAGCTCCGGAGTATAATACAGGATGTAACTCAGGATCAGTACAGGATAAGTAATGTATATACACAGTGACTCCACCAGCAGAATAGTGAGTGCATCTCAGGAGTATAATACAGGATGTAACTCAGGATCAGTACAGGATAAGTAATGTATGTACACAGTGACTCCATCAGCAGATTAGTGAGTGCAGCTCTGCAGTATAATACAGGATGTAACTCAGGAGCAGTACAGGATAAGTAATGTATGTACACAGTGACTCCACCAGCAGAATAGTGAGTGCAGCTCTGGAGTATAATACAGGATGTAACTCAGGATCAGTACAGGATAAGTAATGTATGTACACAGTGACTCCACCAGCAGAATAGTGAGTGCAGCTCTGGAGTATAATACAGGATGTAACTCAGGATCAGTACAGGATAAGTAATGTATGTACACAGTGACTCCACCAGCAGAATAGTGAGTGCAGCTCGGGAGTAGGTTGGTTGTTGGAGAGCTCTGCTGGAACCAGGGTGTGGTCAGGAGTCCCAGGTGAAGATCTAGCTGGGATCCCAGGAAGAGTGCACTTTCTTGGGTGCGTGTTTGAAATGGAGTCCCGCACCTCCTCCCTCCGATCTCGGTCGGAGGGAGGGAGGGCAGTGATGGCGGTGGCATCAGCGACAGCAGCAACAACAACATCTTCGCTACAGGTGCCAGAGAAGCCAGCAGCAAAGAGGAGACTAGAAGCTACAAGCAGCACGGTAAGGAGAGCGGGTTCTGGTCGTGGCTGCAGTGACGCGGCCCGGTTTGCCAGCGCGGCCACGATGGACATTGCAGCAGGTGAGGCTGTCACCCGCAGTCAGGCCCGTAAGATTAAAAGTGAGCCACAGACAGACAAAACTGTCCAAATGGAGTGATAGACGGGAGGAGGAATCTGTGATAGACCTGGCCTCCAGGCTGGCAAAGCACATGCAGGACTATGAGACTGCAGGCAAGAGGATTGTCCTGCAGAAGGGAAAACTGAGATCTGCTAGGCTCATGAAAGAGGAGAAGAAGTCCAAGGAGGATAAAGCAATAGCCAGGAGGGCAATAAGAGACTGCAGAGACTGCATCAATATGTGGAGAGAGGTGAGAGAGAAAATCTTAGAGGAGAGTGGCCCCTTTAAGTAGAAACTTCTCAATGATGATCGGTTTGCAAAAATGGCGGCAGGGCGCAGTGACCACGTGGAAACCGATACATCCAGCGATGGTGAGAGCTCGGATGAAGAGCAGTATGAGGATGTGCAGGAGAGTATGGGGGAGCAGCCTGTGTGCTCTGGTGAGCAATCACTGACCCAGAGCAGCACCACAAGTGCCAGAAGTCTCCAGCCTGAGGAGGTAGAACTGCCACCAACATCGGAGGAGTCTGAGGTGGACGGGAGAAGGAAAACAGGAGCACTACAGGTGCAGAAGACCCTACAGCTGGAAGCCCCTCCTGATATGGGGGGCTTTTTATTCGGCAATGATTTGCCAGAGAAGGACTCTGTGGTCCGTAAAAGGCAGAAAAAGAAACCAGTGAAGGTGCAGGAGAGGTTGGTTTTTGTGTCGGTCCCTGAGAGCGCTGGTCCAGCTGAAAAGTCGGATCAGGGCTCTGACCCCAAGAACCCCCCTAACTCAGGCTCTGAGGTGGGCCAGGAGCGGGGCGTTGGGAAGAAAAGGGCCGAGCTGGTCAGACCCCCTGTCCCTGTGTTAGTTGGTAATCAGGACAGAGAGGTCAGAAAGAATGGCGCAGGAAAGGCCAGTACAGCTGGAGGTGACCGAGGTGATGGCAAGGAGAGCGGCAGCGGTGCCACTGGCAAGGAGAGTGGCAGCGGTGCCACAAGCAACATTGCAACCGCGGCCTGTGATGCGGAGGGGGCTCCTGGACAAGTAGGATCTCAGGCTTCCAGCGATGCAGAGGCCAAAAAGAAAAAAGGGAAAAACAAGAATAAGAATAAAAACAAAACTGATGAGGTCCTACCATCTACCTCCAGAAAGGCCAAGACCCAAAGTCCAGATCCAGCTAAAGGAGTGAATGTGAGAGAGAATGCTGGTGATGGGAGAGAGGATGCTGGGGGTGCTGGTTGTGCCTCTGCTACATCAGGCAACAGTGATGCCACACAAGTGGATGCTGGTTTGGGTGGAGGTTTAAGGGAGGGTAATGTAGTAAGGGATAGTAATGCAGTAAGGCAAGAGGGGTTACGGGTTCCAGTCACCCCTCCAGCGGCGACAACACCTGGTAGGAGTTATGCCAGTGTCGCCGCTGGAGGGAGTGGGTCCTCCTTGTCTCCGTCTCCAGGCTCTAGAGAGGGCGTTTTGCAACAGCGCCTCCTGGAGGCTTTACGGAAGGGGGACAGTACAGAAAAGTTGGAGGAAGAGAGGTGGACCTATCTCTCTGGAAAGAGAGACATGGCTTGGGTGCCTTCTGAGAGCAAAGGGGGGAGACCGTATGGTCCCTACCGACACCCGGGCAGGACACAGGTCATAGGAATGTGGTCCGTCTTTGCTGGAGAGGCAATGATACATGCCCCCCGAGGGCAAGGGTAGTGGAGCTTCTGCTGAAGATGGGCTTCAGGGCAGTTGACATCTTTACCCTGATCCATCCTTACGGCACGTCTGAGTTTGACATCAGCTTCGTTCGCCCAGAGGGCCTAGAAATCTTCTGGGGGAATTACGAGCTGGTGAAAAACGAGCCCGGCTGGCGAGACTTTGCCATCCAGGTGGTGTCTCGCCAGAACGGTATCAAGAAGGTGACCGTTTTGACTCATAACAAGTCACTTTCTTGCTTTGACATCATGACGTGGCTCAGTAGGTACGGAGAGGTGACGGAGATGCCAAAAAAAGAACAGGGATGAGCACGGCATATGGTCCGGGGCCTGGACGTTCATGGTCAAGCTGAAGCGTTCAGGTAACTCAGTGGCTCACATACCATCTGCAGCCTTCCTCGGCAGGGATCGTATCTTGGCCTTTTACCAGGGGCAGCCGAAGCTCTGCCACAGGTGCGGCGACCCCTCACACTTGAGCGCCGCTTGTAAGACCTTGAAGTGCGCTCTGTGTGGGGGTCTGGGTCATCTAGCTGCCTCCTGTGCGGAGATTAGGTGTAACCTGTGTGGTGACCTCGGTCACCCATTCAGTCGCTGTCCATGTTCCTTTGCCAATGCGGTCTCAGCACCTACGGATGGGGGTCATGATGTGGTCTCCGGGGGTGAGGGGACTAGCAGAGGTGGAGGAGCTCAGGAGCCAGGGAAGAACCGGCAAAAGACGCCTGCGGAGCAGAGGCATCAGGAGAAATGCAGACGGAGCAGGGAACTGACAGGAGCGCCCACAGCAGGTGGGTCGATGGTGGCCCCTGTTCCAGAAGCAAATCTCACGGCTGAGGCTTTGAGGGACAGCGATTTAGATGAGGAGGACAGGAGGATCCAGAGGGAGGAGACCAACTCTGCAGATTCCTCCCACTGTGAAAGTGTGGATGAGGAAGGCAAGAGGTGGCTAGAGAAACGGCGTAAGCTAGGTGCCACGAGGAGGAAACGAAGGGGGGATTCAAGATCTTCTCACACCCCGGACCAAGTACTGGAAGAAAAAGCCTGCTCACCTCCAGTTGGACTCTCCAATAGGTTCCGAGCCCTCCGAGACATCTCTTCCTCCTCTTCTTTCCTAGGGCAAAGGAAGGGTCAACAGGGGGCGCTGAGTCTCCACCTCGTGAAGGCATAGTTCCTTCCGGGGTGGAGGCTACTCTGGAACCTGGAAACAAGGACGATGGGGTCAGGGGATCCCCTGCTATGGACACATCTGTGTCCAAAAAAAGAGGCAAGGGGCTTTCTTCTGACCCCGAGGAAGCGGGTGTGAGGAAGAAAGCCGTCTAATTTAATCACTCATGATGGCGGCACTCACTCCGCTGACTCTAGCATCAATTAACGTTGCCAGCATTAAGTCGGATACGGCTAGATTTGCGGCCTTTGATTTTCTCGGCCGCGTTGAAGCCGACATTTTATTTTTGCAGGAGACCAGGCTGTCCGATTTGGCAGCTATACATAAGGCAAAAAGGGAGTGGAGGTCAGGCCCTTCCTACTGGTCTCTTGCGGCCGAGCCGTATAGCGGAGTGGCGGTCCTTTTCACCGCAGCGGTTGAATGCCGACGAGTTATTGAATTAGAAATGGGAAGGTGCCTGATCTTAGATGTCCTCATGAAGGGACAAGAATTAAGACTTGTCAACATCTATGGTCCCCAGTCAAAAAAGGACAGGAAGAGTCTCTTTATGAGGATCAAGCCCTACCTTTTTACCAGCCGCCAAGTTGTCTTTGGAGGTGACTTTAATGCAGTCACAAGAGCCCGCGATAGGGGAGGCTCTGGAGACAGGCGGTTGACTTTTGACAGCGTCGCACTTAATAGCGTAGCTAGCGAGGCTCGCCTGGTGGATGTCCACATCCGGCACACCCCAGGCCACGAGGGGTTCACCTATTATAGAGGTCAGAGCAGGTCTAGAATAGACAGGTTTTATTTGAAGGAGGAAGCCATCTCTTCACCAGTGTCCGTTGTTGAGGTGGAATTCTCCGACCACTGTCTAATATTGTTTTCTCTGAATGTTGCAGAGACCCCCCGGATGGGCAGAGGTTTTTGGAGACTGAATTCATCACTCCTGGAGGAAGCAGAGATAAGACAGTCCTTTGAGGATTTTCTGCAGAGCCAGGTACCATTACTGGATCTCTGTAGCAGTAAGTCAGAGTGGTGGGAGATGTTCAAGAGGAGGGCGGCGAGGTTCTTCCGAGAGCTCTCCAACCTCAGATGCCTGGACAGGTACCGCCTGTACAACGGCCTGAGGAGGAAACTCGAACATCTCGTTTCGACTGGAGGTAGCCGCGAGGAGATCTCCAGAGTGAAATCTTTGCTCAAGAAGTGCCAGTACGATAGACACACATCCTTGGTTTTTGAGAGGGATTTCGGGAAGTACCGCTCGCCCGACCCTTACAGAAACTGTAGGATGTCAGTGAATAGTAAAGTGGTCACTGGACTGATCGATAGTACAGGATCCCTGAATCGATCCAGATCAGGGATTTTGGAGGTCGTCAGATCCTACTACTCGCAACTCTTGGGAAAGAGGGATCTAGATTCGGAAGTGATGTCGGCTTTCCTGGCTGAAACTGTCCCTGAGCCAGGGGTAGACACCTCTCGATGTTTTGACAGGAGAGATCAGAATAGAGGAAGTTAAACTGGCGATTGATGGGCTTCAGCTCAAAAAAAATAAAAAAAATCAAAAAAAAAAAATCGCCAGGACCGGATGGCCTAACATCCGAGTATTATAAGACCTTCAAGGACCTCTTGAGTCCCCTCTTGACGGAGGTATTAAATGAGTGTCTTTCCTCGGGCACTCTGCCAAAGTCAATGAGGAGGTCAGCTTTGATCCTTCTGTCAAAGGGTAAAGACTCGAGCCGTATTGAGAACTGGCGTCCCATAGCGCTTCTCAATACGGACAGGAAGGTTCTGGCAAAAGTGCTGCTTAATCGGCTGGTCAAGTTTGCACCCCGGCTCCTCTCGGGGGCCCAGCATTGCTCTGTTCCAGGCCGTAGCACCTTTAGCGCTGTTCTCGGTGTCCGGGAGGCAGTGGAGCAGGGTAGGGCTCGTCACTGGGAGGGGTACTTGCTGTCCTTGGATCAGGCCAAAGCGTTTGATCGGCTTAACCACGAGTACCTCTGGTCGGTCCTTCTGAGATACGGCCTGCCAGTGAGGTTTGTTGATTGGCTGCGAACATTGTATGCAGGGGCTGAGACTTTCCCGCTGGTGAACGGTTGGCTTGGCCGCCCTTTGGAGGTGGGGTCCGGTGTCCGTCAGGGCTGTCCTCTAAGTCCCCTGTTGTATGCGTTTGCGATAGATCCCTTCCTTAGGAGGGTTGATCGTGGACCTATAGCAGGGGTCGGGATGGACCGGGCGGTGCCGGAGGCTACCCTGAGGGCAGTGGCATACGCCGATGATGTCACGCTCTTTGTATCCTCAAGGGAGGAGGCGGAGTTTGTGGTATCAGAGGTGGATGGCTACTCAGAGGCATCTGGGTCCAGGGTCAACTGCGATAAGTGCGAAAGTCTCTGGTTAGGAAGGGGGGATCCTGTGTTTGATCTCCCGGACACTCTTCCGGTGCCCCAGACTTCAGCAAAAGTTCTTGGCATCAAATTTGGCCAGGGGGATTACCCCATGCAAAATTGGGTAGACAGGCTGGACGGTGCCACTCAGAAGGTCAATCAGTAAAGGGTTGGTCTTTAACCCTTCAGGAAAGAGTTAGCCTGATCAAAACATACCTGCTCCCTTTATTCATCTACCTGGGCAGCGTATGCATTTTGCCAGAACCTCTCTGGACCCGGGTCTACAACCTGTTCTTCCTAAATGTTGTGGGGGAACAGGTTGAACCTGATCAGGAGAGATGTAACGTACCGCACGAGGAGACTAGGGGGGGTTGTCTATGGTCAACCCTGTGGTGTTTCTTGTAGACACCTTTTTTTAAGATCAACATAGGCAACCTCTGGCAAGAGAGGGCTCCTCTGTGGGTCTACTCCTGCCGGGGATGGTTTCGGCCTTTCTTCCAGGAATGGGAGACAGGAGGGCGAGTGAAGGACCTTCGCACGCAGCACGGATATCTCCCGGCTTACGCTACCTTGGTTCTGAAGGTGATACGCCGGTGGGGTCTGGGGATGTGGGAGATCAGGACTCTGACGAGGAGGCTCCTCGACGAAAGAGTCTTGTTGACCCATTTCCAGAAGCCCCTGGCGCTCAAGGACTGCCCAAGTCGGGACCTGGAGGGAGGGTTACGTTTACTGAATTCAACCCGGGTCCCCTTGAAGTTTTGGGACTTGGCTTTGCGCTGCTTTCACGGGAGACTGTATGCAAGGGGTAACTTGAAGAGCAGGCCTCTGATTGACAGGGGTTGCCCCCGTCAGGAGTGCAGCGACGTGCTGTAAAGCATGGAGCATTTCCTGCTTCAGTGCCCCTTTAATACAGAGGTATACCAACGGGTAGGGGTCTCCATAGGCTGGCGTCAGCTGGCACACCTCTCCTACGCGGAGTGGGCTTATGGAGCCTTCAGAGGTCTTGGTGGCAGGGATCGCTGCATTTTATTTCTAGTTAGCCTAGTGGTCAGGTTCCACATCTGGAGTGCACAGTGTTCAATCTCGACGGAACTGAAAGTCCTCCCCGTGGATACGGTCTGTAGGAACATCCTGGGTGACCTGGTGAAGGTGCGTTCTGTGGAGTATGAGAGGCTGGGCACATCTAAGGCTTCTCTCCTATGGAGAGGGCTTGTTTTTTGTTAGGGACAGTCTTTTCTTAATCTTCTAGGGGCAGAGTAGAGAGAAAGGAGGGACAGGATAGGGAGAGAGGAGGGATAGGGCAGGGACAGTTTCTATGAAGGGTCAGACTGAGGGTCAGACTAAGGACAGTCTAGGGCAAATTAGGGAGAGAATAGGGAGACCCTTTTCTTTAAATTCAAGGGATAGTACATTGTGATGTCTGTGCCCGGCTTATTACCTCCAATCCCGGTGGGGGGCTGTGAGTGCACCATGAAGCCTTTTGTTTTGATTTGGGCAAAATGGAATGAAGTAGGGCTGCAGGAGAGCCGACCTTAGGCTTTGGGTTATGTATATAGTATATATTATGTATGTTGGTTATTGGAGTGTATTATGGTTTTGTATATATTCACGTTTTGGGTGGTAGGTAGGTTGGGTGGGGAGTTGGGGGGAGTGGGGTTCACGCCTTGAGCCGTAGCCTGGCACGTCCCGAACATTGAACTGTGGGCACGGACTGGTGGAGCGGGCATGGCCCCCAGGCTGCGGCGGGCACAGTGTGGTATTTATTAATAAAAACCCCTGGTGTGGCTGGGCACGTCCTGAACTAAGAACTCTGGGCACGGACTGTTGGAGCAGGCTTGGCCCCCAAGCTGCACTGGGGACCCAAAAAAAAAATAATTAAAAAAAAGCATATTTTTAGTTAGTTTTATGCCAGTTTGGCTCGGTCTTTCTGTTGGAATTTGGTCATTTATGTTGCTATTTCAGTTATTTATGTTGTGTTTATGTTATTGCTTCCATTTGTTCTGTGTGGGTGCAGTGCGGTACAGCTGGACCTGGAGTTATAGTTTACAGGGTTTATGTAGTTATAGTTTCCTTAGTTTTATACTTTAGGTATATACCTGTATATTGTGTTATATGTTGAGTGTGTATGTGTGTGGGTGTGTACGGCGGGGGGAAGCCCGGATATGGACATTTACTTTGTTTATGGATCACGGACTGTGGGGGAAGGGCCTTATATTGCTTTATATGGTTATTCCAAAATAAAAAATAATATCCAGTGTAGCGCTTCACGGGATGAAGGATAAATGAGATGTATCTTACTACACCATAAGGTGAAGTTTTATTGCAACGCGTTTCAACCCTATAAAGGGCCTTTTTCAAGCATGCTTACAATACATCTCATTTATCCTTCATCCCGTGAAGCGCTACACTGGATACTATTTTTTATTTTGGACTTTCATTTATACTGGGTTCCCTAGCAGTAGGGACCCCAGATATCCTAGCAGCTCTCTGGACAGGATTGGGAAGGAGGATCGTTCAATCCATTTATTTACAGGCTATCCCGGAATTGGAGGTACTAGTGAGTTAACCCATCCCAGGGATACTCACTAAGTACCGGGTAAGTCATTTTTCTTCATTTTCTGATCACCTTACCATTTAGCACTGCAGGAGCGCTATTACTGATCCCGACACCATTGTCATTTATATGGTTATTCTTATTGTTACAGTTTGTCTTTGTTGTGTTTTTTACTTTTATAATGAAAGATCTACAGGATGTAACTCAGGATCAGTACAGGATAAGTAATGTATGTACACAGTGACTCCACCAGCAGAATAGTGAGTGCAGCTCTGCAGTATAATACACGATGTAACTCAGGGTCAGTACTGGATAAGTAATGTATGTACACAGTGACTCCACCAGCAGAATAGTGAGTGCAGCTCTGGGGTATAATACAGGATGTAACTCAGGAGCAGTACAGGATAAGTAATGTATGTATACAGTGACTCCACCAGCAGAATAGTGAGTGCAGCTCTGGGGTATAATACAGGATGTAACTCAGGGTCAGTACAGGATAAGTAATGTATGTATACAGTGACTCCACCAGCAGAATAGTGAGTGCAGCTCTGGGGTATAATACAGGATGTAACTCAGGGTCAGTACAGGATAAGTAATGTATGTACACAGTGACTCCACCAGCAGAATAGTGAGTGCAGCTCTGGAGTATAATACAGGATGTAACTCAGGATCAGTACAGGATAAGTAATGTATGTATACAGTGACTCCACCAGCAGAATAGTGAGTGCAGCTCTGGAGTATAATACAGGATGTAACTCAGGATCAGTACAGGATAAGTAATGTATGTACACAGTGACTCCACCAGCAGAATAGTGAGTGCAGCTCTGGAGTATAATACAGGATGTAACTCAGGATCAGTACAGGATAAGTAATGTATGTATACAGTGACTCCACCAGCAGAATAGTGAGTGCAGCTCTGGAGTATAATACAGGATGTAACTCAGGATCAGTACAGGATAAGTAATGTATGTACACGGTGACTCCACCAGCAGAATAGTGAGTGCAGCTGTGCAGTATAATACAGGATGTAACTCAGGATCAGTACAGGATAAGTAATGTATGTACACGGTGACTCCACCAGCAGAATAGTGAGTGCAGCTCTGGGGTATAATACAGGATGTAACTCAGGATCAGTACAGGATAAGTAATGTATGTACACGGTGACTCCACCAGCAGAATAGTGAGTGCAGCTCTGCAGTATAATACAGGATGTAACTCAGGGTCAGTACAGGATAAGTAATGTATGTACACAGTGACTCCACCAGCAGAATAGTGAGTGCAGCTCTGGGGTATAATACAGGATGTAACTCAGGATCAGTACAGGATAAGTAATGTATGTACACAGTGACTCCACCAGCAGAATAGTGAGTGCAGCTCTGCAGTATAATACAGGATGTAACTCAGGGTCAGTACAGGATAAGTAATGTATGTACACAGTGACTCCACCAGCAGAATAGTGAGTGCAGCTCTGGGGTATAATACAGGATGTAACTCAGGGTCAGTACAGGATAAGTAATGTATGTACACAGTGACTCCACCAGCAGAATAGTGAGTGCAGCTCTGCAGTATAATACATGATGTAACTCAGGAGCAGTACAGGATAAGTAATGTATGTACACAGTGACTCCAACAGCAGAATAGTGAGTGCAGCTCTGCAGTATAATACATGATGTAACTCAGGATCAGTACAAGATAAGTAATGTATGTACACAGTGACTCCACCAGCAGAATAGTGAGTGCAGCTCTGGGGTATAATACAGGATAAGTTATGCATGAACACAGTGACTCCCCTTTTTACGTCCCTTGCACTCTGGTGATGAGGAGTGCAGATGATATTTTTTGGTATTACGTTTTAACAGTAAATCTATTGTTCAGTTTTGTTCATTATGAAAGGGGTGAAAAAAAAAAGCAGGAATGTGCGGGGTGGGGGGGGATTAGTCACGTACCGTGTGAAAAAAGACGCTCTCCTCCTTTCGGTTGAGCTCCAGCACAATCGCTGACTTGTTGTGTGTGATATTCCCGATGTCATTCCACCTGGAGACAAGATCTCAGTTAGCGCTGCCAAGATGACATTCCGACATTCCGCAGTCACGCCAGCGATATCTCCGCCGTCCAGCCTCCAGCTTGGCAGCTCGCGGGGCAGATTACCACTGGGATGCTTTCAAGAGCGATTCATCTCCGCGCGGCTACAGCCTATCTCCAGCCGACCATGTCAGACACAGAGGCGCTCTATTCATCCACTTGCTAGTGGCAAGATTAGGCAGAAGCATCGCCGTGTTGTAGGCTGCGTGCAGATAAGAGGCGGCCGAGGGGCGCTGCCCCGACCGCCCGCTGAAGCTCCTGCACTCATCATCACATTACTTTACACTGCGGGCGGATATAACAGCCCTCATCCTGAGATGTGGGACAACACCGCAATAGCGAGACGTAATGCATCCCTTCTGGAAGTCACGAAGCGATTGCTGCGACGTCTGCGGCGCCCAGTCATGGACACTCGCATGTAGGTCATCCCCTCCGACTCACCGGACCCCAAAGTATCCATTAGGGACAACCAGCAATACGGAGACAGCTTGTAGGTTTTACGGGAGCGCAGCGGCGGGGTGTTTGCCCTTCATCAGTGTGCAGTAGGTTTCTGGCTTGGCTCACAAGAGGCCTGGGATGGTGGTCAGAAACGCCATCTTTTCTCCTTAGGGAGACACCTTATAAGGCCAGTCATGCTCCTCTGGGTAATATGCAAATAAGGGAGACAGAACAATACCTTTAGCCAAGCCAGAAAACTACTGCACACTGATGAGGGGCAAACACCCCGAAACAGCAGTCTGTGAATGGATCCTGGCTTGGCTTTCAATTCGCAGTCATTGTTACAAGACTAGCCGGGGTCTCACTGCCAACCGCGGGGGGTCTCTCATGTAACGTTGTGGAGAGTATACCGAGAATTGCGCGATCGAGGAAAGCATCCAGCTGTAGGGGATCCTGCGGACGGAAACAACTCATCACTGAAAGGGGTCGGAGGAGGATGTCAGGAATCGTTCTGACCAACAGGCTGCACAGTCAGCTGAATACAACGCTGGAGCTCCAACTAACGTGTCCGAACGCACAACTCGCCGTTCCTCCTCACGGATGGTATAACAGCGGGCGACCAGTTCCAGCGCCATTGTGTCTAAGAGAAACAGACTCCAGCGGGCAAAAGAGATTGATACATTCCCAGCATGGCGCTGACACATTGTAACACGAAGGGGTATCTACGTCCCTTAGGCTCTATTCACATCATGTCACGCAGTATGACTGCAGTATATGGCAGAGAGGTCTGCCATTAGGTATAATGAAACAAAGGTCCGGTCCGTGCCGCCAGCAAAGCAAACGGATTGTTTCCAGCAAGAGAAACCAAGTGACCCTGTAGACATGAGACCTTGTAGGGGCCAACAAACATACGTGATGTTACAGCAGCTTGTGGACCTACGCAGGGTCCTTCATCAAGGCATAATGAAACGGATCTGAAAAGGTGTGTGTATATATATATTATGTATACACACACACGTGCAGGGGGGGGGGGATTAATTAGCACTTAGAGGAATACTACAAGAGAAATACAAACATAGATGTGAAGGTCTTATGGTCCCTGAATTAGTGTTAGGAGGTCTTTAGGTCAATAGATCATCATCTCCGAACACTAATTCAGGGACCATAAGACCTTCACATCTATGTTTGTATTTCTCTTGTAGTATTCCTCTAAGTGCTAATTAATCCCCCCCCCCGCGCCTTATCAGAAGTATATGTGTGTATACACCTCTTCATCAAGGTATAATGAAATGGATCCGAAGGACCCTGTGAGGTCTGAAAGCTCACATTAACATCATGTGTTTTTGTTCTCATATCTACATGACTTGGTTTCTCTTGCTGTGATCGTTCGGCACCATGGAGTGATGCGGGGCGGACAACAGATCCTGAGATCTAAAACGGAAGCTGCTCTGCCGGGGTGCAGAGATGTCATGGAGGGCGCCGGCCGATGCCCACCGTGAACGCACAGAGCGTTACACCGTATAGGACCGCACCCTCTTCCCATACGGCCGGGCTGACCGCGGTGCGCGCCGGATGCTTTCCCTGTGAATTGCGCTGAACACGTTGACATAACGAGCCGTACGCAGAGCCTCAGTAAGACCCGCGGTGCTGCCGGACGCGCTTACCTGTACGATGCCGTGGCTTTTCCAAGACTGTCGCCAACAAAGATCCCCATGAAGAAAATCCAGAGGTTGACGTCGTTGCTGTGACCGTCCTGCAGGGCCAAAGATGGGAGAAGTGTCAGTATACGGTGCAGGTGACAATCAGCCCAGCAGGACGCCCCCCACCTTCACTGCTGGCCTTAGGGGGTGCGATCTGTGACAAGGGGCGCCGTGGAGTTCTACGTGTTCAGGGCCGCCATCATATACAACCGCGGCGCTCCGGCTCGCTGCTCGGGGCCAGATTGGCTATTTTACAGGAAGGATTCCCAGTGGGGCCGCCCGAGAGGAAGCAGGCGAGACGGGGCGATCCGCAGGCCGTACATGAGCCTCAGTCCACCATGCAGGGATAGTATAATGCCTCACCCCCCGCAGTATACACTGCACTCAGTATATACTGCACTCTCACAGCTGCTGTTGGCACGCCATCGCTCTGCAGAGGGCAGGTGCACATCGCCACCCCCTGGTGGTGCCACCTTGTCTGACAGTCCCCGACGCAGGAAGCAGAGACTGGATATTACTACAGCTCCAAAAACTTCAGCCTTGTAAAATCAGGGGAGGTAGAAGTCCATGTCATCTGCTGAAGTCTGCAAACGGCAGATAATACAATGCCTCTAGAGCGCCGCCTACAGGAAGGCAGCATTCCTGCACGTCAGCGGCAGACCTTTGAACAAGTCTTGTAATAATGACTGGGAATATCAGCCAAAGTCCCAGTCACTCTTACAAGGCCTGTTAAAAGGCTAACGCTGACGTGCAGGAATGCTGCCTTCCAATAGGTGGCGCTGCAGAGGTATTGTTCCATCTTCCCATTTGCATATTACCCAGAGGAGCTTGCACGGCCTTATAAGTCTCTTCGCTCCTTCTAGGTGTCTCCCTGCCGCTGTTAATCTGTCAGCAGTGCTGGGGTTCTCTAGCATCGGGAAGGAAGGACACCCCATCTTCTCCTCTGCCAGCAGGAGGCCCCGACGCACCCAGTGTTATTCGCCAGGTATATAGCACCGATACACAGAAATACGCTCATTGTCACAAGGAGTTGTGGTTTTGCTGCCAAGTTCACCATGCGGTTCCATCTAAATCCGCGTATGCGGGGCTGCACCGTGGGTTTAGAGGGGGGATCCTCGCTGCGCGGACCCTTAGATTCTCTCTATGGCGGCTTTATTCAGCGTTTTATCACTATGACGCCGCCTGCAGACGGGCGGAAATTCCGCGGGAAATCCTGGAAGCTGCCATAGGATTGCGTTAACGAAATCTCGCGCGTCAAACAAACCGCGGCATGCTCTATTTCTGAGCGGGGCTCACAGAGCCGCGCACAGAAACGTCACTCACCGGCCGCCGGCTCCGCTCTGCGCATGCACCGGCTGCCAGCCCATGAAAGAGTCTGGGCCGCGGGAGAGGTGAGTTCCGCGCTGCTCTCTGCAGACGCTCGAGTCGGGTCCTGCTGCAAGAATTCTCGCTGCCATATCCGACCCGGCCGTCTGCAGGCGGCCTAACTGGAGGAGACGCCAGAAAAATTGCTGCACGGGGCGCCATCTACCCGGATCGGCCGGCGCGACCGCTGCTCAGTCACTGGGAGACCACGGGGATTATCCCACAACGATGCAACTATCACACCACTGAGCCCCTCAGTGACGCCCCCTACTGTGCTTCGAAGGGCACAACGATTTTTGTGGATTTTCATCTCTACGTTTTTATTTTGACATGGCCAACAATTCTGCGGCATTTGGGGTTTCCAGCAGGAACGATCACCACAATTCAAAAATCGAGAGAATTGGGTTTTTTTAGATTTTTCCACTTTTCCACAACAGAATTCTCAGAACTTCCCTCCTTTTCCCGGATGGAGCAGTAGTTGGATTTGTACCATTTCGGGGCACATGCAGCTTTTTAGTCGCTTTCACTGCATTTTTTGAGAGACGAAATGAGCGAAAAGAAAAAGAAAAGAGAGCGCACTTTGGCTCCGTTGTGTTGCCCTTTTATTGTTAACACGCCCCTGTAGGGCCCTTGTAGCTGCGATGCTATAATCATACTGATAATACACTGCAGTACTTGTGTACCTCAATGCATTATTGCTAATGACGGTAATCACAGGCTGTGTCCAATCCGGCAGTCGTTCAGTTGCCGTGGCAACCCATTGGCCCTGTGTAATTACATGGTGTCCGATGACTCCTTCTGTAAACCCTTTACATGCCACATTCAACAGTGATGGTGGCATGCAAGAGGTTAACAGCAGGGATCGGTGTTGTCATCGTTGTATGCTCAGCTTCTGGGCCCGCGCAGCCACAAGACGTAAACGTATGTCCATTCGCAGGAATGGCTTCCCAGCTGGAAACGAGCCCACTGACAGACGGTACGGTTTGTGGCCCTTCATGGTAGTCCTGGACGGTCCCATTAAGTCACGTTTCCTCCCCCACTTGAGTCGCAGTCCAACAGAAGTGAATGGTGAAGCTACGCCGCTCGTCCGACGATCCGCTTGGAACGTAACTTCCAACACGACTGCTGAACCATCAAAATGCATCCAGTTTAAAGTGACCCTCCAGCTTCAGGACAACATTCTGTCCGGGACCGTCAGGGAGGAGGGGCAGCTGTTCTCTTTCGGGCCTCTGGTCTTGTTTTTGGTCATCCAAGATGGCCGACAGTCTTCAGAGTGTATTGATAGTGTTAGACTACCTGCTCTCCGATTCACATGATCAGCGCTGGCCAATCAGAGAGCAGAGCACACTAGGCAGTTAGAAATTGTGGTGGCCATCTTGGACAGCTGAAAATGAGGCCTGGCACAGCGGATCGGAGGGGCGGCAGCGGGCACCTGCAGGCAGCACACCCCTTCCTGCAGCGGGACACAGTTTAGCCCCGAACTGGGAGGGTTGCTTTAAATTGTCCTTCCAATTCCATTCTTCACCCAGACATAAGAGCAGCGGGTGCGCCCCCGCCGGGCGGTACAACTTCTGAAGGCACCATTTAACCCCTTAGAGGCCCACCCATGACTAGGTGGGCTGTAAATAGACGGCCACTGCATATACCGAGTATGGGGCGGACACGGGAGCCGAACCCGCTGCATATATGGCGGTTACCAGCGGTCTCCGATAGCCAACAGCCATGATCATGCCGTACAGCGAAACCATTCCATAAACAGCCGCAGCATTCAGATGGCGTCCTCACGCCACATGCACTGTGGTCCACAAGATGGCCTCACGTGGGCGCCGCGCTCCACAACTTCAGACATGCACATTAGAAACCCCATCAGCAGTGCATGGATACAGTCTTGTGGAGCGCGATGCGAGGACGCGGTGAGGACGCCATCTGAACGCTCCGGCTACTTAAAGAATGATTTTACTGTATGTGGCAGCATGAAAAGGGGCGCAAATCCCCAAAACGGTCGCATCTCACCCCTGGAAATGTCCAGAGTTTAATCCGAGTGACAGTAAGTATAACCCGTCTGCAGCGCGGTCGGTCGCGGATCTCTAGAAGGACCATAAATCGGCCGCGCACATCTAGACTGACTGGCACTGATCGAGGACAGCAGCATGATCGGCTCCGACTCCTCGCATCAGCCAGACACACGGTGTGCAGTACCAGCAGTGACCGATAGGGGGCAGCCTGGAGTCACGCCCTCACTGTATAAGTACCTTTACGTGGAAACACTCCTGCCCGTATCCCTCCAGATGCTCCGCCTCCTTTATGTAGTGAATCTCCGCTTCTTCCGGAGACATCCCACTACGAAGAAGAGAAAGGCGTCAGCTGAGGACGATGGGAGAAAAACATCAACTATTCGCTACGGCCGCGTGATTAGAAGGTCCGGCGCCACAACAACACGGAATAAGGGAAGCCACCGCATGGGACGGGCATTAAACCAAGATGTGGCACACCGAGGAGTAAACCTCTCGGGATGCGGAGCCTCCATAGGTGCTTCTCCTCACCAGAGGCCGGCCGTCTGTGCAGCGACTGCAGGAGCGCTGAGGTCACCACTAAGGTCGCGGCGCTCGTGCCGAGCGTTTACACAGAAGGTCCTGCCAGCGACTCGCGGGCTTCTGGTCCGCTTCACCTCCTACGAGCAGCGGGGAGCGTTCACACAGGATGAGAAGCCGGCGAGCCAACGAGGTGAACGCCGACAGGAAGATCCGTCTAAACAATCGCTTCACACCAAACAATTATCGCTCAAATGAATTTTCAGCGCCAATCGTTACGTGTAAACGGGCCTTCAGCGCTACAATGTAAGTTCTGTAGACCCTGAACCAGCAGGGGGTGAGATCAGAAAACTGAGCGACTGCTTGCTTACAGTGAATGGAGGTGGCAGGGGAGAACGTTCACCGGCCGCCCCGCCGCCACGCTGGCCGCTCTGAGCGATCGTCGCTCCTGTGCAACAGCCATGAGCTTCACCAGACGCGCATCCGATAATCTGGCACACGGCTCACCTGATTGTTGGGCTGTCAAAAAAGTGTAAATAATCAGCCGACAAACGAGGAAGCGCTCATTCATTGGCCGATCGGCCCCTTTAGGCCAAAATCCCTGCTGGCCACACAGGCGTTTCTCTGTGTGAACAGGAAGACGTACAGGATGGAAAAGGACTGCGTTAACGACTTCCTGGCTACAGGGGATCCTCCGCCATGTGTAAACGCCAAAACCGAGCGCCGGCCAGCTTTGTCAATGCGCGCTGGTTAAGAAGCAGCCGAGGACTGTACCGTGTAAAAGGGCCCTAAGATAGTGGTTGAGGGGGGGGTCGCTCCTCCTGGATCCCTGTAAAGACGGACCCAGAATAAACGCCGCCGCCCTTCTCTCTTCTGCCGCCGCCCTGCAATCCAACATGGCCGACTCTTCTTCCCCAACAACTGCAGCATTAAATGCACAATCCCCAATATGGCGGACATTTATCTCATGTGGAGGGGGGGGGGTCCTTAAAGGGGGTTTCCACAGATGATACACGGGCACTGAGCCCCCCCAGGAACCACAAGGTCAGTTGTCCGCGAGCGTCCATAGTGAATGGCGCTACATCTCCATCGGTCCCATATAAGTGACTGGCGAGGTGGTCACACATGCATCGCTCCCCCATTCACTAGATGAACTCTAGGACCGTCATTCTTCTGATTCCGGGGGTCCCTGCGGTCAGCCCCCCAGCAGACCCCATTAAATGTAGATGACACTTCCCCTTTAAGGGTCTTAGGATGACATTCTCATTCGTCGTCTCACCTCAGAGCCTTGTGCTCCACGGCCACCTTGTGAAGCAGATCCTCCAGCAGAGCTTTGTCCTGGGTCCAGCCCTGTAAGAAAACAGAATGGCAGACTAAGACGGGCGGATAATCGCATTATCACTGGCATACGTATGGCGCAGGACGTCCGCTGAGATGGCACTACCGCTCTACAGGGGTTGGAGGGGCTTAGAAACTAGATCGCCACGTCTGGCCAAGGACGGCTGATTTTACAGTTTACTTACAATGATACTCAGCTGCAATACCGGATGTGGCCAGAGCCAAAGGTGGCACCGTTTCCGGGGGAAGAAGAAAAAAAGCTTTTGCATAGCCTTAAATTTAAAGGATCCTGCTATCGCACCAATCCTGCGTGGGGCCGGAGTGGGCCAGACACACCTAGTAAAACGCCGTCCGCTGTAGACATGTGCAACGACCGGGCGGCAAACAATGCCAACAAAAGTAGCTGGAACTGATCATCGTTTGGTCATCGGGTCCAGCTGCTGATCTTTCCATGTAAAAGGGCCATAAGCGAGTGGCTGTTGCAGGTGGAGGTACGACGCTCGGGACACGACGCAGCAGATGGAGGAAGCGTTGCGGCGCTCGGGACACGACGCAGCAGATGGAGGAAGCGTTGCGGCGCTCGGGACACGGCGCAGCAGATGGAGGAAGCGGTGCGGCGCTCGGGACACGGCGCAGCAGATGGAGGAAGCGGTGCGGCGCTCGGGACACGGCGCAGCAGATGGAGGAAGCGGTGCGGCGCTCGGGACACGGCGCAGCAGATGGAGGAAGCGGTGCGGCGCTCGGGACACGGCGCAGCAGATGGAGGAAGCGGTGCGGCGCTCGGGACACGGCGCAGCAGATGGAGGAAGCGGTGCGGCGCTCGGGACACGGCGCAGCAGATGGAGGAAGCGGTGCGGCGCTCGGGACACGGCGCAGCAGATGGAGGAAGCGGTGCGGCGCTCGGGACACGGCGCAGCAGATGGAGGAAGCGGTGCGGCGCTCGGGACACGGCGCAGCAGATGGAGGAAGCGGTGCGGCGCTCGGGACACGGCGCAGCAGATGGAGGAAGCGGTGCGGCGCTCGGGACACGGCGCAGCAGATGGAGGAAGCGGTGCGGCGCTCGGGACAGGGCGCAGCAGATGGAGGAAGCGGTGCGGCGCTCGGGACAGGGCGCAGCAGATGGAGGAAGCGGTGCGGCGCTCGGGACAGGGCGCAGCAGATGGAGGAAGCGGTGCGGCGCTCGGGACAGGGCGCAGCAGATGGAGGAAGCGGTGCGGCGCTCGGGACAGGGCGCAGCAGATGGAGGAAGCGGTGCGGCGCTCGGGACACGGCGCAGCAGATGGAGGAAGCGGTGCGGCGCTCGGGACACGGCGCAGCAGATGGAGGAAGCGGTGCGGCGCTCGGGACACGGCGCAGCAGATGGAGGAAGCGGTGCGGCGCTCGGGACACGGCGCAGCAGATGGAGGAAGCGGTGCGGCGCTCGGGACACGGCGCAGCAGATGGAGGAAGCGGTGCGGCGCTCGGGACACGGCGCAGCAGATGGAGGAACCCAAGTGCACAATATTTAATTTACAATAATAAGAGAACGATGAAATAACTAGAGATTTTTCTGTTCGAGAACCCGGCGCCAGCGAAAACACAGGACTAGTAATACCGCGGTGACATCAGGGACGCTCAACTAACATGGGCAGTGCTTCACCCAAGGACAGGTTACAGAATGTAGCTCACAGCTTCCACTTTGGACCCACCGCTCGTCCTGCGCCGCGCTTCCTCTGCCCGTCCTGCGCCATGGGTCCGACCACATTCCACCAAGCCTCCCTTCCAGCTGCAGCGCTCTGGGGCACCTCCAGCTCTGCTCCCCGCTGTGGCGCAGCACTCACAGCCCTCTTACAGGTCAACAAGTCGGTTTTAAGATGGTGCTAAGATGCGGTACCCAAGGGACAAGATCTTTCCTAGAAGGACTGCGCTCCGTGCCGGGAGATTTACCACCATGAAGGAACCTTTCTTTTTGTTCCAAGCTTGTTTTATTCCCAAGACCTCGGCTACCACAACCTGCACATTAGGGTTGTTCTCTAGGAATGTCCCACTGAGGGCCGGACGCACCAACCGCGCTGCTGATCCGCTTCAGGTAAACTGTGATCGGCTGTCAAACTAGGTTTAAGCAAAATGCGTTGCACCAAATGTAAACCTAGAAGATGTGTATGGCGCACGGCGAATGGGGACCGAGTCAGGTGATCTTCCCAGCATTCATTGGCAGAATATAAACATGGCGGCTACCAGCAGCAATCGTGGCAATAACCTCACCGCCCAGGAACAGCCCATCGGGCTCTCGGATGACCATCGCCATCAATGAGCTTCAGCCACTAAAATATCGGGGCACAAAGTCGATCCGAGGATTGAACTCAGATTAGGATGTTCTTCTACTTGTTCGGACATGACGCCTTGTTCATCGCTGATCGAAAGCTTGGTGCAACCGGCTCTAAGAGAGTCACTGGCTCCTAGATGGGCACGCACCGGCTCTAAGAGAGTCATTGGCTCCTAGATGGGCACGCACCGGCTCTAAGAGAGTCATTGGCTCCTAGATGGGCACGCACCGGCTCTAAGAGAGTCATTGGCTCCTAGATGGGCACGCACCGGCTCTAAGAGAGTCATTGGCTCCTAGATGGGCGCGCACCGGCTCTAAGAGAGTCATTGGCTCCTAGATGGGCACGCACCGGCTCTAAGAGAGTCATTGGCTCCTAAATGGGCGCGCACCGGCTCTAAGAGAGTCATTGGCTCCTAGATGGGCACGCACCGGCTCTAAGAGAGTCATTGGCTCCTAGATGGGCACGCACCGGCTCTAAGAGAGTCATTGGCTCCTAGATGGGCACGCACCGGCTCTAAGAGAGTCATTGGCTCCTAGATGGGCGCGCACCGGCTCTAAGAGAGTCATTGGCTCCTAGATGGGCGCGCACCGGCTCTAGGAGTGGAACACATTGGACATGTCCGCTCCCCGATGCGATCATTATGTCCCCCTATAACACATTGTAGGTGCCAAGAAATATGGCGCTAAACCTGTATAGAGGCAACTGGATGAGGGGCAAACTAATAGGGGTAGAGAGGCTGCATCGGGGGCTCGGGGGGCCCTCTTACCCCAAATGAAGAGTCCAGCACTAGTGACGGCCATCCCCCCCCCGATGTCCATGAGCAGGTCTAGTGATGCGGCGCTCTGTGAACATGAGGGGGCGACGCGAATACCCGGGTGATAAGAACGTCTATTGTGATGAACCCACACGGGCCAACCTTGACTTCAAGGACGGCCACAACACGGCGGCAGCGTCTGTTCCACCCGAGGAGCACACCTCCGCTTCAATGGCTTTGAATAGATCTCTGAAGTTCTGCCAAGTATGGCTGACAGATTAAGCAATAAAACACAGAAGGAATGCAGCAAGACGAGACCACAGAGTGTAACAGGAGGCCGGGGCGAAAACCCAGGCCCCGGGCCATGGGGATTGTGCAGAGCTCCCCGCTCCATCCCCTGAGGCCCTGCTCACATGAGGAGCTCACCAGAGGCAGGAAGCCTACAAGTCCGGACCGCTGCCGCATGCAGAATACAACGTGCTGCGGTGAGGTGAAGAGTGCGGAAAGTCAGCAAAGTAATGCAAGGAAGCAAAACACCCGATACATGAACCACCAGCAAGGAGAGTATAGCTCTAAACCGCCCCACTCTGCAGCTCATATACAGAATTAGGGAACACGAGAAGCTGAGTGACTGTGTACATACATTACTAATCCTGCACGATACCCCAGAGCTGCACTCACTATTCTGCTGGTGGGGTCACTGTGTACATACATTACTTATCCTGTACTGATCCTGAGTTACATCCTGTATTATACCCCAGAGCTGCACTCACTATTCTGCTGGTGGAGTCACTGTGTACATACATTACTTATCCTGTACTGATCCTGAGTTACATCCTGTATTATACTCCAGAGCTGCACTCACTATTCTGCTGGAGTCACTGTGTACATACATTACTTATCCTGTACTGATCCTGAGTTACATCCTGTATTATACTCCAGAGCTGCACTCACTATTCTGCTGCTGGTGGAGTCACTGTGTACATACATTACTTATCCTGTATTATACCCCAGAGCTGCACTCACTATTCTGCTGGTGGAGTCACTGTGTACACACATTACTTATCCTGTACTGCTCCTGAGTTACATCCTGTATTATACTCCAGAGCTGCACTCACTATTCTGCTGGTGGAGTCACTGTGTACATACATTACTTATCCTGTACTGCTCCTGAGTTACATCCCGTATTATACTCCAGAGCTGCACTCACTATTCTGCTGCTTGAAATGGCAAGGATTCAGATAATTTGGGGAATCACAGCTTGTTGGACTGTGTTACAGAATGGCACTACAGATATCAGCACCATGACGGGGGTCTGACTACTGTTGTTGTTAGCGACCCTCGGCGACCCTAAAGGCGAGCTCCCTTCATATTTTTTGGTACATTCTACTGAGGCCCTTGCTAACTGTAAAGACTAAGCGCCCGGCGCGGCTCCCGTTCGCCGCGCTCTACGTGTTCTGCGGCTTATATGACGATCAGCCTGTTCTAGTCAATGACCGACCAGAGCAAGGACCGCTGAGCTGGCAGGACTCTCGTTGTGCCACAGGTGCTTTACTGTCGCAGAGGGCGACGCCGCGTATTGTAATCGCCGCGCTATAAGGCATCCGTAGATTTAGTCCATGAAAGGTCTATAGAAAGAAAAAACTGCTGTGCTGTAAAAGAGGCTTATTAAGGGGTCTGACACTGACTTGCAGGTAAGCTGCCTTCCAAAAGGTGGCGCTGTAGAGGTATTGTCCAGAGAGCATGCACGGCCTCACAAGGGGAAACCAGACCCCTCCTCTACATCTATAGATACAACGGCCTGAAGGCCGAGGCTGCACCACTGAGAGAGGCTGGCGGCCTGAAGGCCGAGGCTGCACCACTGAGAGAGGCTGGCGGCCTGAAGGCCGAGGCTGCACCACTGAGAGAGGCTGGCGGCCTGAAGGCCGAGGCTGCACCACTGAGAGATGCTGGCGGCCTGAAGGCCGAGGCTGCACCACTGAGAGAGGCTGGCGGCCTGAAGGCCGAGGCTGCACCACTGAGAGAGGCTGGCGGCCTGAAGGCCGAGGCTGCACCACTGAGAGATGCTGGCGGCCTGAAGGCCGAGGCTGCACCACTGAGAGATGCTGGCGGCCTGAAGGCCGAGGCTGCACCACTGAGAGATGCTGGCGGCCTGAAGGCCGAGGCTGCACCACTGAGAGATGCTGGCGGCCTGAAGGCCGAGGCTGCACCACTGAGAGATGCTGGCGGCCTGAAGGCCGAGGCTGCACCACTGAGAGATGCTGGCGGCCTGAAGGCCGAGGCTGCACCACTGAGAGATGCTGGCATCCTGAAGGCCGAGGCTGCACTACTAAGGCATCCTGAAGGCCAAGGCTGCACTACTGAGAGATGCTGGCGTCCTGAAGGCCGAGGCTGCACTACTGAGAGATGCTGGCAGCATGAAGTCGGAGGCTGCACTACTGAGAGATGCTGGCGGCCTGAAGTCGGAGGCTGCACTACTGAGAGATGCTGGCGGCCTGAAGTCGGAGGCTGCACTACTGAGAGATGCTGGCGGCCTGAAGTCGGAGGCTGCACTACTGAGAGATGCTGGCGGCCTGAAGTCGGAGGCTGCACTACTGAGAGATGCTGGCGGCCTGAAGTCGGAGGCTGCACTACTGAGAGATGCTGGCGGCCTGAAGTCGGAGGCTGCACTACTGAGAGATGCTGGCGGCCTGAAGTCGGAGGCTGCACTACTGAGAGATGCTGGCGGCCTGAAGTCGGAGGCTGCACTACTGAGAGATGCTGGCGGCCTGAAGTCGGAGGCTGCACTACTGAGAGATGCTGGCGGCCTGAAGTCGGAGGCTGCACTACTGAGAGATGCTGGCGGCCTGAAGTCGGAGGCTGCACTACTGAGAGATGCTGGCGGCCTGAAGTCGGAGGCTGCACTACTGAGAGATGCTGGCGGCCTGAAGTCGGAGGCTGCACTACTGAGAGATGCTGGCGTCCTGAAGTCGGAGGCTGCACTACTGAGAGATGCTGGCGGCCTGAAGTCGGAGGCTGCACTACTGAGAGATGCTGGCGGCCTGAAGTCGGAGGCTGCACTACTGAGAGATGCTGGCGGCCTGAAGTCGGAGGCTGCACTACTGAGAGATGCTGGCGGCCTGAAGTCGGAGGCTGCACTGCTGAGAGATGCTGGCGGCCTGAAGTCGGAGGCTGCACTGCTGAGAGATGCTGGCGGCCTGAAGTCGGAGGCTGCACTGCTGAGAGATGCTGGCGGCCTGAAGTCGGAGGCTGCACTGCTGAGAGATGCTGGCGGCCTGAAGTCGGAGGCTGCACTGCTGAGAGATGCTGGCGGCCTGAAGTCGGAGGCTGCACTGCTGAGAGATGCTGGCGGCCTGAAGTCGGAGGCTGCACTGCTGAGAGATGCTGGCGGCCTGAAGTCGGAGGCTGCACTACTGAGAGATGCTGGCGGCCTGAAGGCCGAGGCTGCACTACTGAGAGATGCTGGCGGCCTGAAGGCCGAGGCTGCACTACTGAGAGATGCTGGCAGCCTGAAGGCCGAGGCTGCACTACTGAGAGATGCTGGCGGCCTGAAGGCCAAGGCTGCACTACTGAGAGATGCTGGCAGCATGAAGTCTAAATCCGAGAGTGCACTACTGAGAGATGCTGGCGGCCTGAAGGCCGAGAGTGCACTACTGAGAGATGCTGGTGGCCTGAAGGCCGAGGCTGCACTGCTGAGAGATGCTGGCGGCCTGAAGGCCGAGGCTGCACTACTGAGAGATGCTGGCGGCCTGAAGGCCGAAGCTGCACTACTGAGAGATGCTGGCGGCCTGAAGGCCGAGGCTGCACTACTGAGAGAGGCTGGCGGCCTGAAGGCCGAGGCTGCACTACTGAGAGAGGCTGGCGGCCTGAAGGCCGAGGTTGCACTACTGAGAGAGGCTGGCGGCCTGAAGGCCGAGGTTGCACTACTGAGAGATGCTGGCGGCCTGAAGGCCGAGGTTGCACTACTGAGAGATGCTGGCGTCCTGAAGGCCAAGGCTGCACTACTGAGAGATGCTGGCGGCCTGAAGGCCAAGGCTGCACTACTGAGAGATGCTGGCGGCCTGAAGGCCAAGGCTGCACTACTGAGAGATGCTGGCGGCCTGAAGTCGGAGGCTGCACTACTGAGAGATGCTGGCGGCCTGAAGTCGGAGGCTGCACTACTGAGAGATGCTGGCGGCCTGAAGTCGGAGGCTGCACTACTGAGAGATGCTGGCGGCCTGAAGTCGGAGGCTGCACTACTGAGAGATGCTGGCGGCCTGAAGTCGGAGGCTGCACTACTGAGAGATGCTGGCGGCCTGAAGTCGGAGGCTGCACTACTGAGAGATGCTGGCGGCCTGAAGTCGGAGGCTGCACTACTGAGAGATGCTGGCGGCCTGAAGTCAGAGGCTGCACTACTGAGAGATGCTGGCGGCCTGAAGTCGGAGGCTGCACTACTGAGAGATGCTGGCAGCATGAAGTCTAAATCCGAGGCTGCACCATTGAGAGATGCTGGTGGCTTCACGTCTGGGCAGGACACGGCCATGGGCTCCAATGTAGCGCCCACTTATGCCAACACCTATATGTGGAGGATTACATCTGTGCCTCCGATTTCTGGAACCAAATCAAAGTGTTCTGGCGCTACATGGATGAGGTTTGTGCACTGGGATGGTTCAGAAGATGCTTTCCATTCCACTCAATGGTATATACTCGGACCTGCAGGTTACTCTGGCATCTTCTGTCAGAGCTGCAGTTCCTGGATGTATGGATTACATAAGTAGGTTCTAAGCTTCTGACGGACCTCTGTGTCAAAAGTACAGACAGTAACAGTTTGTTACTGTATGACAGGTCGCACCCGACTTCAATGAAAACTCCCTCCCATGGAGCCAGCTACTCTGGGTCAGGCGGATCACACACGATGGCAACATAGATCCAGGGCTACAGGAAATGTGTGATCAATTCCCAGACAGGGGCACCCAGAACCTCTATGGAGGGATACCGAAATTAGGGCCAGGAAACCTAAACCCAATGAACGACACAAAGAGTCCAACAGATTACCATGTGTCTCCATAGCCATAAAATCCATGTACACTGGTACTTCATTCCTGAAGGCAGTCCAAACACCTCTGGGCACAACAGGCCCCCCTGGTGGGGTACAGGAGAAGTCCTAATATAGGGGACAGATTAAATAAGAGATCTACTCTAATCCCAGACAATGGCAGCCCCCCCCCGCCTCTCGTGTTCTCGCTGCAGTAACCTTATTATAGGAGACAGCTTTCGGCATCCAACAAGAGGCAATACATATTGGCTGAGGGAACGCTACTCGTACGTCCACCTATGTTATAGATCGTATTACATGTCCGTGTGGTCGGGCCTGGAGACCTCCAAGGAGAGAACTAGAATACTTCTATATAAAAGCACCATCAGGGCCAAGAATGTGGAATCCCCAGTATCCAGACATTGTGTGGAGACTAATCATAGGGTCAGCCAACTGAATACGGAGTAACAGATCATATACCCCCGTTACTGCGGGGAGGGGGCCGACATCACTAACGACAGAGAAACTAAGTGGATCCTCCAACTAGACACTATGGCCCCCAGGGGCCCCGATCCAGAATCCCTATAGACGCCATATCTGAACAATATTCCAATCCCCATCCTATTATCTGATGAGGGGATATGTACGATCTACTCTCAGATGGTATTTATATGATTGGTGGACCGCGGCCGGTCCCATCCCTCTGTCCGACAACCATAGTGCAGATGAATCTACCCACCTTACTTCTGGTCATACATTCTAAAGAATAACTTTGCACTACATCCACGTGATTCCTATATTTGTGGGATATGTGGCCGTCACATGACATACCTTTGATATACATTATTTCCTTTTCAGGGTATTTCTTCCCCCCCCCCCGCCCCCCCTTTTTTTAAATTTTTTAATTTTTTAATATTTCCTTTTTTTTTATTGATTTATCTTCAATTTTTATTTCCTAGACTATTTTTCACTTTATTTTTTATCAATTTTTATTTTTCATTTTTTGTCCCCCCCCCCTTTTTTCTCCTGTTTTCTCTCCTATTCTTCTCTTTCCTGTATTTTCGTTTTCCACTCCTCTTTCTCTTCCCCTTTTTTTTTTTCTTTCTTTCCCTTTCTTTTCTTTCTCCTTCATGCGGCAGCATCTATTCTTCATCTCCTTCATGCGGCAGCATCTATTCTTCATCTCCTTCATGCGGCAGCATCTATTCTTCATCTCCTTCATGCGGCAGCATCTATTCTTCATCTCCTCATTTCTCCTTCTTTTCACTCATCTGTGGTTTCCATGCACATGATATATTTTTCAGACTTTTCCCCAGCCCAGGCCATATGTTGTGTCACAATGCCAGTGTCAATATTTATATAATCATATTGGTTTGATATATAGATGTTGTCACACAGCAGACGTCACTGTTTGTAGCCACACACAGGATGGCGCAGACCACGCATGCACTGTTGTGCTACCAATATACTTGTGCCACACACAAGATGGCGCAGTATCGCAAGAACTGGTGAGGCTGCGCTATTGAGAGATGATGGCGGCCTCACGTCTGCCGTCACCCCAAGGACCGTCACATCAGTCCACTCAGATGTGGAGTCTCCAACCTCCGGTGGAAGAGGGCCTTGCAGGTATTAGTGTATCTTGACGCCACCAGAAGTACAGGTGGAGCCAAGATACAAGGGGTTTGACAGGGGGTTGACGCCCGCTGTTTTTGATTGGCTGTTATTTTTTGTTTCCTGTCCTCGCCCTCACAGGTCCTTTACCCACCGCCGGAGTCTATCATGTCGGCCCTGCTCTGCCTCCCCCTGGCTGCAGTCTCCCACCTCCTTCTGCGATTATCCCAGGCTGATTAATGCCGCAGCTGCTGTGCCTCTGGCCGGCAGCAATATCCCAGCTCCGTGCACCCCGTATCTCTGATTGCTGGCGGCCCTGCTTAGGCTCTCCCCGCCGCCAGTTTCCGAGCTTAGCAGCATACCGCTGGTGGGCCGGCTCCTCCCACTGCCGTCCTGACCTCGGCAGGGTTAGCAGTCCTGCTGAGGAGCCGAGTGTCAGCGCAGCTATGCAGGCTGGCCTGGTGAGTCCATTCAGCGGACATCACTGGAGATGGGCTCTTTTAGACCGTCCCCGTCGGTCACCGCTCCCTGCAGAGCGACCGCTCTCACCTTCCTGCACGCCCTCGTCTACTGCCCAGCATCACTCATAAGTCACGGTGGCTACAGGATCTGTGAGGGCGAAGACAGGGAGCATGCAGGACAGCCAATCAGTAACAGGGGGCGTCAACCCCCTGTCAAACTCCTTGTATCTTGTCTCCACCTGTAATTCTGGTGGCGTCAAGATACACTAATACCGGCCTCACGCCTGGGGGCCCATTTGTGTAGTTGGAGGGTCTGTTCGTCTGAGACCCATCACTCGACAGTCAGGACAGCGTGGTCAGAAGACTACGGCCTCCTTCCCAAGGGCTACAGAGCGCATGGAGGTAAATCTGATAGTTCCCAACGGGGTCTTTCACATGAGATGGTTCGTAGCCTGGAAGACCCCGTTGAACACCATCAGCCTCACCTCCATGCATTCTGTAGCCTGCGGGAAGGAGGCCTAAAGACCAGAGAAGATGGCTTCTAAAGGGTCCCTACAAGTATGGGGCCGGAGCGAGAGGGGGATAGGGCCAGTAAGGGAGGGGTTAACGATGGTATACTTTATAAAAGGAGGCTGTAGCGAGCAGGACGCCATCTTAGGAGAGACAGAGGGCCGAAGAGACCCTCCCTATTAGTCGGAAGAAGCAGTATTGGTTGGGGGGGGGGGGGGGTTGGGGGGTTCAGGCTTCCCGTTTCATACCCCCTCCTTTGTTTCATTTGGTGGTGTCTGGTGCTCTGGGATTTGGCTCTTGGGGGAGGGCGGGGGTGGGGGGTAGTATATCCCTCCCGGCCTCGGTTGTATATATTGGTCACATCCGATATAGTGGCTCCAAGGACCGCCCCCCCCCCCCCCTCGCCGTTTTCATGCATTTGGTAACTTTCTGTTACCATGGTAATAGAATGGCCAGTTTATCCAAATTCAGTGTTGGGTCATTTATATGGGTGCGGAGCGGCCGCGCCAACCTACCCCGGGCAAGTATAATTTCTCTCCTGGTCTCACGTTAGAGAGATGTAAGAGGGGTGGGCAGCACCATGCTCCCCACTTGGCAGTAAGGGCGGGGCAGCCTCTCTGATAAGTGGCGATGCTAGGCTCCGCCCCATCAGACACAGAGGAGAGAAGCGGCGTACATCAGATTGTGGCACATAGAAATGCCAGAAGAAGAGGCAATGCAGGTGGCAGGACGTAGGGGGCTTCTTGTCGGCGCTGGACGGAGGAGACCCCACCTTCCTCTGGTCATCGGTGCTGGACTAGCCGGGGTCTCATCCCCAACCACGGGAGGTTTCTCGTGTAACAGTGTGTGGAGAGTATACAGAGAATGGCGCGATCAAGGAAAACATCCAGTGAAAGGGGATCCTGCGGACGGAAACAACTCATCACTGAAAGGGGTCGGAGGAGGATGTCAGGAATCGTTCTGACCAACAGGCTGCACAGTCAGCTGAATACAACGCTGGAGCTCCAACTAACGTGTCCGAACGCACAACTCGCCGTTCCTCCGCAGGGATGGTATAACAGCAGGCGACCAGTTCCAGCGCCATTGTGTCTAAGAGAAACAGAAAGACTCCAGCGGGCAAAAGAGCGCAAAACTTGTATCACTGAGCAGCGGAAAACATCTCCTGGTCAGATGGAGCCAAATTTATGTTGCTGATGGGTGGTCAGAATTTGGTACAAGCAGCATGAATCGCTGACCCCTTCCTGTCAGCCGGTCAGAATATGTCAGCACCACCATCTAATCTGCAGCGACTACAAGAAGCTTCCTGTCCACAGGGGCTGAACCTGCAGAACCGTTTCATCACTGAGTGGGATCTACACCGCGGCGATTCGCTGCGGGTCTGAAGGACAGAGGAGTCCGACACTACAAGATGGGGGTAACAAAGCGGTCGTACATGTAGGTTACTTACACATCTTAGCTTTCGGCAGTCAGTAACCTCGGCCATCTCTCTGCAGCGATTCCCACAATGTGATGCAGTTGGGACATGACTAATACTACTGCCCACCTCACACACCGCAGGGACCCCTCGGGGCCACACATCACACAGAGCGCATACAGCAGGGAGACCTACCGCAGGAAACAGCATGTAGCAGCCGAGGAAGTCGTGCGTCTCAAATGGCGTGTAATCCTTGGATTCCGCTGCAAGACAAAACAAGTTCTCACTCATTATCACCGACAGCAAACTATGCAAGACGTAGAGCCGCGGCGCAGGGCGCGTACGGAAACTGGTGGCGCAGGGCGCGTACGGAAACTGGCGGCGCAGGTACAACCTATCAATCCCCTTAACAGTGAAGAGGGGCCCAATACAATCAACATGGCCAGCAGAGCGCTCACAGCCGCGGGGGGCCACAACACCCACAGGACAAGATCTAATATCCCCCATTATACTACAGCTCCCAACCTAACCTGGCTGATAACAGAGTGCAGCAGAACAACTTGCTAAACATGTCCTCCACCACTGGGAGCAGGGAACGCGCCATTCAAGAGTCTAGGGAAGCTGGCTAACAGGCGCCACATGACCCCCGCCCCCTGGTGAAGGACCACTTCACGGATTTTGGTGCTTTTAGAATAAAATATCTTTAACTAAACTTTGCAAAAACTTTAAAAGTTCCACAGTGATTATTGGGGCGACTCCGACCGATCGCTCACACAGCGGGGCGGCAGCGCTCACCGGACGCCGCACCTGTTGGCGCGCTGTAGAACTTCAACAGGATGCTCTGTTTGGTTGAGAGCGTCTGCCCCTTCATGTTAGCAGTCAGCGGGGGTCTCAGCATCTGAAGCCCGCCCATCAGTTTCTGACACGCCCCCGCGACGCAGCAAAGGGTTTTTGAAAATTTAGTTCCCCTTTACATAATTGGTGGCATATCCACAGGAGCTGAGCGCTGGGGGGCTCAAGACCCCGGATGACAGCCGACCCCCTGGCAGCTGGCAGTGTGGGCGGAGCAAGAGGCTAATTCCGCTGGCAATGTGGGTGGAGCCAGCTGCTCCGTACACGCCGATGGCAGCCGCCAGCAGTGAGGAGGGGGCCAGAACAGGAGGACACTAGTTGAGGTTGGACATTGTTAGGAGTTTGGTTCAGATGGAACCTAAACCTCAAGCGGTTCATCCCGGCCAAACCGGCAAGGAGAGGCGACGGAGGACAGGAGGAAGATGGAAAAACCTTGCCTTTTTCTTCACTACCTTTGCCGTACCGGCCCTCCGATCCCGCCGGTGTGCCGTATGGGGGTTCATGGCTTTGTGTTCTACATCAGATTTTGGTGGGGGAGGCGGTAAACGTTGTTGTTGAACCGGCCGAACTGTTCAAAACTTCAGTCGCCGGGAGAAGAGCTTTACAGCAAGGGCCCAACCGGCAGAGCCAACTACTGGGCGGGCCCCCGCGGTGCAGCGGTGGAGACCCCTATAATGGTCTCTAAACAGAGATAACACTGAACCCACATAAAATAACCCAAAGACCCCCAAACATCCCCGATATGAGGAGCATTACCTTGTACAGCTAGCGCAGCTAGTCGTATGTACTGATCCACAGTACAGCGCAAATGTCCGTCAAGCACGTCCTTCCGTAACTGGAGGTAATACTGGTACCTGGAGGGGAGTCACAGCAGCAGGTGAGAGACAATGCCTGATTACCAGAAAGGGCCAAGTTACACAATGGCTACAGCAAGAGTCCGAGGAGAGTGAGAGCTCTGCCCCTTACTAGAGCTCCACCCCTTACTAGAGCCACACCCCTTACTAGAGCCCCACCCCTTACTAGAGCCCCACCCCTTACTAGAGCCCCACCCCTTACTAGAGCCCCACCCCCTCACTAGAGCCCCACCCCTCACTAGAGCTCCACCCCTCACTAGAGCCCCGCCCCTTACTAGAGCCCTGCCCCTTACTAGAGCTCCACCCCTTACTAGAGCCCTGCCCCCGCACTAGAGCTCCACCCCTCCACCAGAGCCCCACCCCCCCACCGGGCTAAACAGTGTACAGTATTAGATCTAAAAGGAGGGTTTCTTCAAGTTAGTTTCTAATCATTCTCTCCTTCCTGTAATAGACTCTGATCTGCAACTTGTGTGACATCCAGCAGTCAATCCAAGCAAGCAGAGCTGCAGTGTAAAGGAAGGAGGAGCAGAGCAGCAGCCCGAGTCTCTGATGAAACTGGAGGATAACTGCAGATTAGACTTCCTGCAGAGCAATGCAGCCAAGCTGTAGTCCCAGATCACAGTCATGCCCTCCAGCCTACACTCCAGACAACAGGTAAGCGTGACCCACAGGTAGCAATATGCATCATTAGAGAAATATGGCTGCCATCTCCCAAACACAGCGCCACAGCTGTCCATGCAATGAGCCCGGTATTGCCGCCCAGACACTGACATGAATTGGACTGAGCTGTAATACCACATAAAACCTGTGGCCAGGTGTGGCGCTGTTTTTGGAAGAAAGACTTTTTTTCCCTTTTATTTAATGACAATCCCTTTAAGGCCAAAACTGGATCTTTTTGTCCAGCTCCATCTGTTCTGAGTTTGTTAGCCATCAGCAGTGCCAGCTGTGGGGTCCGGGTCTGTGACACAGGGGGGCGCGGGGGGCCGTGTCTTGGGATCTGCCTCTATATACAATAACTGCAGTGTTCCATATCCACTATGTGATATTTATATATGCTGCGGAGCAGCGAGACATCTTGTGTCCCCCGCCTGAGACGAGACTGCCAGCTTCTCGAGAACAAGGACAGAAACGTCACAAACTTCATGTGATTTCTATTTTGAGAACAGAACATTCGTAGTGAAAATCTGTTACTGCAGGAAAGACGGAAAAAGGAGAATTCAGTGTGTGCAGAAACCGCCGGAATACCCCGCAGCGCATACAGATAGCATAGCGGACCGTCAGAAGGAACCACATGACTATATAATGCATTACGTATCCTGCATTATACCCCAGAGCTGCACTCACTATTCTGCTGGTGGACTCACTGTGTACATACATTACTTATCCTGTACTGCTCCTGAGTTACATCCTGTGTTATACTCCAGAGCTGCACTCACTATTCTGCTGGTGAAGTCACTGTGTACATACATTACTTATCCTGTACTGATCCTGAGTTACATCCTGTATTATACCCCAGAGCTGTACTCACTATTCTGCTGGTGGAGTCACTGTATACATACATTACTTATCCTGTACTGCTCCTGAGTTACATCCTGTATTATACCCCAGAGCTGCACTCACTATTCTGCTGGTGGAGTCACTGTATACATACATTACTTATCCTGTACTGCTCCTGAGTTACATCCTGTATTATAGTCCAGAGCTGCACTCACTATTCTGCTGGTGGAGTCAGTGTGTACATACATTACTTATCCTGTACTGACCCTGAGTTACATCCTGTATTATACCCCAGAGCTGCACTCACTATTCTGCTGGTGGAGTCACTGTGTACATACATTACTTATCCTGTATTATACTCCAGAGCTGCACTCACTATTCTACTGGTGGAGTCACTGTATACATACATTACTTATCCTGTACTGGCCCTGAGTTACATCCTGTATTATACTGCAGAGCTGCACTCACTATTCTGCTGGTGGAGTCATTGTGTACATACATTACTTATCCTGTATTATACTCCAGAGCTGCACTCACTATTCTGCTGGTGGAGTCACTGTGTACATACATTACTTATCCTGTATTATACTCCAGAGCTGCACTCACTATTCTACTGGTGGAGTCACTGTATACATACATTACTTATCCTGTACTGGCCCTGAGTTACATCCTGTATTATACTGCAGAGCTGCACTCACTATTCTGCTGGTGCAGTCACTGTGTACATACATTACTTATCCTGTACTGACCCTGAGTTACATCCTGTATTATACTGCAGAGCTGCACTCACTATTCTGCTGGTGGAGTCATTGTGTACATACATTACTTATCCTGTATTATACTCCAGAGCTGCACTCACTATTCTGCTGGTGGAGTCACTGTGTACATACATTACTTATCCTGTATTATACTCCAGAGCTGCACTCACTATTCTACTGGTGGAGTCACTGTATACATACATTACTTATCCTGTACTGGCCCTGAGTTACATCCTGTATTATACCCCAGAGCTGTACTCACTATTCTGCTGCTGGAGTCACTGTGTACATACATTACTTATCCTGTACTGCTCCTGAGTTACATCCTGTATTATACTCCAGAGCTGCACTCACTATTCTGCTGGTGGAGTCACTGTGTACATACATTACTTATCCTGTACTGCTCCTTAGTTACATCCTGTATTATCCTCCAGAGCTGCACTCACTATTCTGCTGGTGGAGTCACTGTGTACATACATTACTTATCCTGTACTGACCCTTAGTTACATCCTGTATTATACCCCAGAGCTGCACTCACTATTCTGCTGGTGGAGTCACTGTGTACATACATTACTTATCCTGTATTATACTGCAGAGCTGCACTCACTATTCTGCTTGTGGAGTCACTGTGTACATACATTACCTATCCTGTATTATCCTCCATCTATATACTCAGTGGCTGGCTGCAGACGGTGCAATGTTCTGCAGTAAAGTATAAAGGAGCCGCTGACTGACTGAAGGTGCAGCAGATGTACAGAGCCCCCGCTGTCTCCGCACTGGGAGGGCATCCTGCCAGCTTCTTTGTTCCTGGCGGCTCTGCTGCCCTTTTAATACCCATCAAGTAGCGCTGGAGAGTAAACAGTGGATATCGGCCTCCGTCACTCTGGAATCTCACTGTTTGCCTTCGCTGGAAGGAACTCGCTGGATTTTCACCCTAAAAGGCCACTATTTGCTGAAACTAAACTTTCCGTGTGAAGTCGGCGCTGCGAGGCCGGTAGCAGCACGCTGGCGGTGGAGGAGCAGCAAGCTGCAACCTGCATCTCCCTCTCCAGCCTGAACTCCGCAGTCATCACTCCAAATTACAGGGAGACTCCAGCAACACAAACTATAATTTCATCAGGGCTAATCCCAAATAGCAGGAGGACCAGTGCCTGCGGAGCGCCAACGGGCGGAGGGCCGCGGCGGCCATTGCTCAATGTGCAGCACAATAAACAGAAGTAATCTCTTGCAGCGGCTCAACCATGCGGCAGATCGCCCGTACAGCCAGGAGATACCGCCGCTTCTGGGCTTATATGGTAAATGGCATCGTAGTTTCAAGAAAGGCCTCTGCGGCGTCTTGGCCCGATGTACCCGCTGTGCCCGAGGGGCTCATCCACAACTCACATCGGACCCTACACGGCCAACTGGCACCTGCATACAGACAAGCATAGGATATTCAGTGGGACACGTGCCGCCGGTCCGCGCCGAGCTCCGCAGGCCACAAGCGGTCTGTGAATCGACACGGACAGCACACAAACCCGAATACACTAAAACGAAGCCTCAGCAGCGCTCAGCACCATCCTAGCTGAAGACGGACTCAACAGAAAGTCTATGAGGCCATCTTCGGTGCGTGAGCAGAGACGGCATTCAGATGAGCGCGGCTGCCAGGGATTGATGGGGGGCTCAGCACCCGGATCCCCCCCAATCTAAACTCTGCAAGATGTTCCTCTTTCGGTAGAGTCACACTTTAAGAGAAAAGTCCTCCAAGTTCCTAATAAGTCAAACTCTAGTTTTGTTGTCTAGAGGTTTGACCGGATGCTTCACGTTTCCATTCATTCCCGCGTCACGTTTCCATTCATTCCCGCGTCACGTTTCCATTCATTCCCGCGTCACGCTTCCATTCATTCCCGCGTCACGCTTCCATTCATTCCCGCGTCACGCTTCCATTCATTCCCGCGTCACGCTTCCATTCATTCCCGCGTCACGCTTCCATTCATTCCCGCGTCACGCTTCCATTCATTCCCGCGTCACGCTTCCATTCATTCCCGCGTCACGCTTCCATTCATTCCCGCGTCACGTTTCCATTCATTCCCGCGTCACGTTTCCATTCATTCCCGCGTCACGTTTCCATTCATTCCCGCGTCACGTTTCCATTCATTCCCGCGTCACGTTTCGCTGTTTCATTTCTGGAGCCGAGAAACTAATAAAACAGAAATAAAATGGATCCTTTTTTCCCATTGAAGAATAAACCCGGGGGGGGGGGGCGGCTCGTCAGGTCGGCGGACTCTGCAGGGTTATTCTTCATCCAAAACTGAGGCAGAAATAATGGAACCATAAAGCAGGAATGAATTCCCTGTAACCTGTCCACAGCTGAGAAGTGGCTACAATGTATCAGTGCGGACAACAGCCCCTCCCACCAGACTCCAGGCTGATACATTGTAGCAAACAGCAGCTGATGAGCTCACAGAGCGTTGTGCACACCGATACATTGTATCCACGTCTCAGCGGAGGGTCTGTAATGGTTCTGAACGTAAACAAGAAATGCTGCAGTTCATTGACAGCAAGCAGCTTTGGCAAATGGTGAGAAATTTGAAAACAAAGGAAGGGGAAATCCACTTGGGGGCGCTCTGTACCAGCGCACTTTAGCTGTAGACAGGCCAATAAAATACCTCCTAATATGGCGCATCTCTGGCCGATCCGTTGTGCCGGAGCGTAAAATCTATCCCAGGCTACGAGCGGATGGAAACTTGCGCTACACCTCAACAATTCTCGTGAGTCGCCAGAAACCGCGCCTGTTTTGCGAAGCCACGCTGATTTTTTTCCCTAAGTAGTGAGCATGGCACAAAAAAGAGAATAAGCTGCAAGCTTGTGCGTTAGCGGAGCGCGAACCAACATCGCCAACTTACCGGTAAACCAGCTTCACCACATGGAAATAATGGCGCGGCGACTGTACAGGCGACTATGCCCGACGGGCCACAGGATACACAGCCCACAATGTGAACTGGTCCTTGGACTCCATCAGCCCCCGGGAACACGCCGCCCCCCCCCCCCCCCCCCCGTCCATCACAGAACGTTCCGAGAAAATCCTAATCATCACACGAGGACATCTCAAGGCCCTCGGAGGAATCCATCAAGGTCGCTGCAGTAGAACATTCCCGTAATCCCAGCGCTCACTGGGCGACACCAGAGAACAATAGAAACTAATAAGCTATAACATTAGGCGACGGACGCGGACCCCGTCTGTAGAACTGCAGTGACCCCTCAGCTGGGGGTCTAGACAGGATTGCAACCTCTGAATGGCAACTGGCTCCCTATTCAATGACAGCAAGCAGAGATCTTGGCGAGAAAAAAAAAAACAAAACAAAACACAAAAGTAGTCAATCTGGAAGTGGCGTCACGAGCCCCAAATCACCGCATTCTTCCAGAGGAGCTGACAGACAAGTGGAATCGCATCGGAAGGCTGACAATTTAGCGCCATTTCTGTAATTCCCGGCCTCTCAACCCAGCGGATTCCCAGGATGCACCATGGAAGCACAGACCCGTATCAGTAACGCGGACGGCGCCCACCTGGTGATGCTCTGGTTCAGACACGACACGCTCGGCACGTAGAACATCACGCTGAAGTACAGCAGGGGCTCGATGGAGAACTTGTCCAGCTGCTTCTTCAGCGACTTCTCCAGCTCCACCCACCGCGCCTGCTGAGACTTTCCAACAAACCAGAGGCCGAAATATCGAGTCTGCAAAGAAGAAGAAAAAGTCAATGATGCAAATATGGCCTAGAGGGCAGGGGGCGCTGGCTAGCTGGGTGACTACACTACTGGCCGCCATGTTGGCTACAGGACACTACCACCAGCAGAGGGGTGACGGGGGTTTTAGGGAGCCCCCCCTCCATGTACGTGTACACGAAGCGGGCGCCATTCATGCTCCGCAGCACATAGAAGTTTTCTTGGTCAGGAAAGCAGTTCTGTCGGCGCCATTTCTGCACCAGCGCGGCCGTCAAATGTTCTGTCTACCATGTTCTCACCAACGCTGTTCCTGATCCTTCAGAGCCCCTCCCCCGCTAAGAAAAAATCCCAGAAAACCCCGAATGTCAATATGTCAGCCATCAGGTTGTCCATAAGCGGTGACCGCCCTCCAGCGTCCCCACAGCGGACAGACCATCTTACCACCGACACGGCTGTCTTGGGGCAGACGCTTCCCTGTTAACCCCTTAGTGACGCCCTGTTTTGGCTCTGCAGATGCAACAGTTTTGGAGGATTTTCATCTCTAATTTTCTAATTTCCCCGTCCCGCGGCCGGACGCGGCTCGTGTTCTGTGCGGAGAGCTGTAGTTGTTAGTGTCGCCATTTTTGGGTCCGTTTAATGTATTGTAGAACTTTTACTAACTTATTTGTAGACTTGAAAGAAAGAAATCATCCGTTCGGCCCTCGTGTTTTCCCAGCGGTAATCCTGCAGCATAAATGGCGCGATAATATTTGCTGCGGATTCGTACAATTACAACAAAACCAAAATAAAACTATTTTTAGGTTTTTCCACTTTTGCACAATAAAACTTTTTTTTTTTTTAAATATTTTTTTGCGTCTTCTGCGCCCGGAGCTCCGCGGGGGCGGGGCGGCTTCTGCGTGATGAGCTGCAGATTTTATTGAGACCATTTGGGATACATACGGCTTTTTTAGCCGTTTTACTGCGTTTTGGATGGGGGGGGGGGGGCAATATGTACAATAAAGAACATTTCGGCTTAGTTTTTCTTTTTTAATAGCTTTTGTCATGCAGAATAAAAGGAAAAAAAGTGATTTAAGTTATTGTTCGGGCCGTTATGGTCGCAACGATACCAAACACGAAGGAAAGTCCCATCATCTTTTATGTCCATGTGGGGGACTTGAGCCTGCGACGATATGACTGCTATGATAATACACTGCAGTACTTCTGTAGTACCATTCTCTGGCGTCTAGTTGCCATAGCGACCCATTGGGGATCTGCAATTACATCATAGAGGGCTGATTTTCTTATAGAGGGGCGCCCTCCCTCTGTGAACCCTTTACATGCCACGATCAACATTGATGGCAGCGTGTAAGGGGTTAACAGCAGAGATCGGCGTTCTCACCATACCCCGCTGTTGCAGGCGTTGGCTGGTTGTCAGTCACAGCCGGCTCCTGCGGTGGATGGTGCGGGCTCAGCTCCTGCGACAATCATAGGATGTAAGTTTCCGTCCTAGGAAGGGGTTAAATAAATACATGCATTCCCCAATCAAATGACTCCCAGTATTGCGCCATTTCTGTTATTCCTGTGGGCATTACCGTTCTCAGTGACCAACGCGTGCGTGCCAGCTCCATGCCATCCGCACTGCTCAGGCCGGCGTCACACTGCTTACCAAGGGGCAGTCAGTGACAGTCCAGTCATACATTTCCAGGAGGAATAAGAGAGGAACGGCTTCAAGAAAACTGCTCCAGAATGGTTACAGTGAGGAGCGCTCCCCCCACAGGGCCGGCACCCAGCTTTCCACGACCCCTGAATGGCAAATTTGCTACATTTTTTAATGTTTTCCTTTGGCGCCAGTCGAGGTTTTCCGTAACTGCAGGGTTTTTGCACGTAATCAGTGCGCCATTATAATAACACGGGCGACTGGTCATTTCATGCAGCAGCTGACGGCGGCCGCTAACCACTGGCGCTTCAATAACGGCGAATATCTGAACTGGGGGTCACTCTAAAAGGGCAACGCCGTGTAAACCACGGGACCTCCATGCCGGATTGGAAGTGGTTTTCTCACAAGTCGATTGCTGCGTCTCCGCCGGCTCCTCGGACCTCAGTGCTCATATTTCTGCAGTCAAGTGAATGGCGGATTGTGTAACGCGTGAACGGGCCGCGGTCTCCACGGTGCTTCTCCGATCCGCACAGGGGAGGCAGGAGACACCCACGCTGCAACAACCTGGCAGACATATAATGGGGGCTGGACTTATGGAACAGCCGAAGCCCGTAGCAACCAATCACAGTGCAGCTTTAATTTTGTATTCTGCTCTTGGTAAGTATAAGCTGCGCTGTGATTGGCTGCTGTGATAGGTTGCCGGGGCAACTAAAAATCCGCCCCAAAGTCCGCTTCTATAAGTCTCTGTTTTTATATCTGTGTTGTGGCCTCCAAACAGAAGCGGTGATGAATCCATCGTGGATCAGACACCGATGGCCCCCGGCGAGCCCCGCAGCTCGCGCCAACCTGACCGTTAGTCTTCCATGTAAAATCCACCAGCAACCCAACGAGCAACGACAATCCCTGCATTGTGCAGGTAAAACAACGCCACCGACGCTGACCGACCCGTGTAAACATCCACGGACTGCGAATTGAGGCGGGCAGCTGGAATGATCCCCGGCGGACTGAGCGATCCTCGCTGCTGTGTGAGAACTCGCTGGGGAGACCCATGAAAAAGGAGATTAACGCCGTCCAGTCCAACGCCAGCCGGGGCCCCGCGATTACTGGAGCCACGCAGCGCCCAAACACTTTCATATAGTGCCAAACAGCGCCCACATAAGTAATCCCACCCCACTGACATAAGGGGGGCTTCCAGCTCACGCACTGCTCCCAACCTCTCCATACCAACATTTTACCAATTTTATTACAGTCCCCTCCCCCACCTGCATAAAGCGACAGCGGCTGGAGGGTCCTGGCGGGACAGAGGCTGGAGGGTCCTGGCGGGACAGAGGCTGGAGGGTCCTGGGGGGACAGAGGCTGGAGGGTCCTGGCGGGACAGAGGCTGGAGGGTCCTGGCGGGACAGAGGCTGGAGGGTCCTGGCCGCCTATCTTGACATTTGCTGGAGGGTCTTCCCTCTATGCATCCGGTACCCAATGTTGGTTATAGTGAACCTCCGGTCCTGCGACCACCAGGGGGGGTTATATTACCTGCTGCTGCGATCCCTCACATCTCCCGCGTCAAACCCCATTTCCATCATGCAAGATGGCTGCTGCAATCTTCTAACTACCTAATGCAAACTGCGCATCAGTAGTCCAAGCCGCTTCATGCTACTCTCTGATTGGCTGGCATGAGCAACCAATTGGTAGATTAACCCCCCCACCAGCGCACAGTGTGGATTAGGTAGTCAATGGTTTGTGACGCCATCTTGGCTCAGAGACGGCAGGAGGATGGCACAGAAGACCCCCCACCCCTCCCCCCCGGGGCAGCAGGTTGTCCTTGGACCAGAGGATTGCTTTAACATACAGACGTATAAATCAGTGTCCCCGAGTCTAACACAAGTTCCTACAATCCCCCGGCCCTCCTCACCCTCATCTACTGCTGCTTGCCTCCGGTTTCGTGTCTGTACGTTCTGATTTTCAGCTGGTTTTCCCCATTTCTCTGTTTGCTGTCCACTATCAGGGAGGGAGGGAGTAGCAAGCCTAGCATTCTGCCAGTAGTTCACTGCACTGACGTCCTTGCCCTTACTTCCCATGCTGCACTGCACTGTCTCTGGTCCAATCAGCAGGGAGGCAGTATCTGAATGTCCGCCCCTCTGTTCTTCCAGGACAATTAGGGATTCAGAACACCCGACAGGCGAACGCGGTGACTGGTGACCGGTGACCGGAGACCACGGAGGACGAAACCAAAAAGTGCAGAGAAAAACCGCTGCAAATCAGACATTAAAAAAGGTGTGAATGGAAAAAGCATGAAAATCACATTAAAATTGTACGGAAAAAGGTAAATTGCACTCCCCTATATGAGAAGAGCCTGAAGATGGCTAGGCTTGGAAAAACAGCACTCCATCTGCCCACAGGTTAAGTGTGGAACTGCAGCACATTCACTTGAGTGGAGCTGAACTGTAATACCAGACACAACCTGCAGACAGCGGTGGCGCTGAGTTTGATAGAAAGCAGCCCAGTTTTCTTCCCAAGCCTTTACAGTCATCAGTGGCGTCTCAGCAGGTTCTGTCCACCATGTAAGACAGCGCCCTGCGCCGCGTCCCGGGGAGGTCACTGCAGGTCTGAGAAGAGGCTAAAACCGACACAAGTGGTGGTCTGTGAGACCCCCGAGCCGCCGGTGGAGGGATACCGCCATTGTGTGGACCATCCTCACAGGTCACAACGTGGAGGGAGGAGGCGGCTTATAGCGGCTGTTTGTGGCGAGGAGGTGACAGACTCGCCAGCCATTGTCCACAAGACCCCAGAGTTCTCTCTTAAGGAGGCGCTCGTATTATGGGGGGTTTCCAGGACGCTCTTAAAGGGGTGTTACTTTCCTTCTATTGTCTCTTAGCAACATTGTGTATAAACGCCGCACATCTACAATGTAACTGCATATCTACAGCGTGAAGCACGCGCCTACAGGGGCCTACAGGGGCCACCGCACGGAATACGCCGTAAAATACATGCTGCGCTCTGACACGTGAATCATACGTGACCAATATACACGTGTGCGGAGCGGAACCGCAAAAATCAGTGTCTCTGAATCGCCGCGCTTTACAGCGTATTATAAACACGTACACAGCGTGCGTAATGCGCCACACAAATACAGTCATGTGCGCCCGGCTTCATACAAAGGCTGATTATAGGGCACGAGTGTTCCTCAAAACGCCACACCCTCCCCTCCCCCGTGTACTGGGCTACAGGGAGGCGCCCGCGTCTTACCTCGCACAGCTCCAGCCGTTGGGCCACGGCCTCCAGGCAGTCCAGCCCGGTGCTGTCCACGTTGAGCGTGCACTCGATCTCAGAGGCGTTCAGCAGACGGATGCGTCTCACAAAACAGTTCTTGCTTAAGACGTTGTACTTCTTGGTCCGGGGGAGTTTGATCTTGAAAGGCATGACTCCTGCGCAGCGGCGGCCCCCGCGGGCGGCGCCTTCACTTGATCTTTGCTTTGAATCTCTCGCCACAAACTACTTTTGTCCCCCAAGTGCGGGGATAGTCGTCCATACCCAGCGCGATCCGACCGACGCGCCCGCTACCTGCAACACAAGCAAGACACAGCATGAAAATGGCGCAAAAAGGTTTGAAAACTCCCCAAGTGGCCGTACGGGAGACGTGGTACCGACTCGTGGCCGGCGCAAGAGAGGACTGAAGACGGCCTGTAAGCGTGCGATTAGAGAGCTGGGTTGCCATGGCGATATACAGGAAGAGCGAATAACCCTACAATAATCAGGAACGAGCGAGATGCCGACGCGTCATTTATAGACAACCTGCGCCCAGCGGCGGCCGCCACGAAAATAACCTTCCAAGGAGGAAAGAAGGAAAAAATCATTTAGGAGTAAAATAATAGTTGCTTCACGAGAACTTGGGAGTCTGAGACGGTTCACCATCTTGTAACGCAGCGGGGTCACTACAGTAAGTCACACTGTCCGACGGCCGGGACCCCCAGCAACCCGGGCGAGGGAACGGCTGCAGTACCTGAGGCTTTGGGGTGCAACAAACTGCAGCACAACCCCAATGACTGGTAGAAGCTGCAGCTAGTCGGGGTGCTACTATGTGGGGTGACAACACTCAGGGGGCCTGAAGCCCCTTTACTGCCTGAGGCTAAGTGTGAGACCCCCGCCATTACAGGCAGTGCAAGCGCCAAAGCACACGGTGCCCAACGCATATCTGTACAGAGACTTGTCGGGAGTGACAGCAGCGCCGGCAGCCGGGGACCCCGCTCCCCCATTCATGTCAAGGCTTTTTAGTCTAGAGGGTCTATAGCGCGGGGCAGCCATCCATTAAGGTTCGCCTTGACGTGGCGGTTAGGCGACACAGATTTGATGTGATCAGTACAGAAAAACCATTGCGCAGACTTCTGTTTTCTATACCCCATAGTGATGGCGACTAAGGGTTAAAGATCTCCACCAGCCTGAAAGGAGCGATGACCATAACGAACACACAGACCGCGTTACCCTGCGCAACCAACTACGAAGCGGTCACCGTGTAGATGCAAACTCAGCTCTGCTACATCCTCGTCCCGGATCCCCAGACGTCTCATCAGTCACATTCTGCTGGATGGCAAACACAACCCAACATTCCAACACCAGCGTTAACTCTTCGCGCAAGGAAGCAGCGAGCTCAGGACCTTCTGCAAGGAAGCAGCGGGCTCAGGACCCTCTGCGAGGAAGCAGCGGGCTCAGGACCCTCTGCGAGGAAGCAGCGGGCTCAGGACCCTCTGCGAGGAAGCAGCGGGCTCAGGACCCTCTGCGAGGAAGCAGCGGGCTCAGGACCCTCTGCGAGGAAGCAGCGGGCTCAGGACCCTCTGCGAGGAAGCAGCGGGCTCAGGACCCTCTGCGAGGAAGCAGCGGGCTCAGGACCCTCTGCGAGGAAGCAGCGGGCTCAGGACCCTCTGCGAGGAAGCAGCGGGCTCAGGCCCTTCTGCGAGGAAGCAGCGAGCTCAGGCCCTTCTGCGAGGAAGCAGCGAGCTCAGGCCCTTCTGCGAGGAAGCAGCGAGCTCAGGCCCTTCTGCGAGGAAGCAGCGAGCTCAGGCCCTTCTGCAAGGAAGCAGCGAGCTCAGGCCCTTCTGCAAGGAAGCAGCGAGCTCAGGCCCTTCTGCAAGGAAGCAGCGAGCTCAGGCCCTTCTGCAAGGAAGCAGCGAGCTCAGGCCCTTCTGCAAGGAAGCAGCGAGCTCAGAACCTTCTGCGTGCCACACGGACGCACCGGACTAGGATTTACCAGCTGACTAAAGAGGACGTATACGTCGAGCAGTGGACTGGCGTTTCGCAGACGCAGTTCCGCACATTGCAGCCTCTTCGGACGTTACAGTCCTTCGCAGCGCCTCTTTTCACATTGCGCCTCTCTTGAGCGCCGACATCATCTCCGGTTTCCGTCTTTATGCAGAAAAGTGCACAGTGACAGAAGCCAAGACGGAGCGGCGGGGTCGGTCCGTGGGGCCGTCTCGTGGCTTCCATCGCGGTTCGGGCCCTTGGACAAGGAAGGAGAATTGTTCAGATTCTCGCTGGATTGCGGGAATCGGAGCGGTATTTGTTTCATGTAAATGGCGGCAGCGACTGAACGCGGAAGGACTCGTTCGGCCTTCAGTTTCTGCAGGCATAAAAAATCACACGCTGCTCGTCCCGTGTAAACATCTATGAACGGCGGCCTGCGAATGGCCAGAACGATCCCCGGCCCGCTCCGCCTCCATTCCGTTAGGCCCTTTCACACACAATGACCCGTCGGGCGCAGTTGGCCAATGGTTGTCCCTGCGATAATCACTCAGTAATGGAGGCGGAGCGGCCGGGGATCGTTCTCGCCACCGGCCTCCATTCACAATAAACAGGGGTTTGTTCACAGAGGAATGGCGGCCGGTTTACAGGGGTGCCGAAACCACGACAACAAGCGAACATATTCTCGTTGGTAGTTCAGTCGGGTGCGAATCTACACTGAACGATCATCACCGTGTAAAACAAAAGGGCCAACGCTGGAGAGACAGCGCCAGGCGCCTAAATACCGCTAAACACGGACAGTTATGGCGGCCGAGTCACGCCATTCGGATTCCATTTCTTTCCCTGTCGTTTTTGTGCCTCTTCTGAAGGCGAATCTAACAGCCGGAGTTTAGAACTGATGGAAGTGCCGCCATTCACGTGAGCTTCTTCGCGAACCAATGGGCCGCGTTTACCCCACGGGCAGTGGCTGCGAGGCATCGGTGGGATTTCTTTTTAAAATGGGTTAAAATGACAAAAAGACAAAACCAGAAGTCTTTAACCAGCAAACACGCCGAGAACAAAGCGCCTCACACGGCAAAGAAGAACCGCCGAAGGAGACGTGAGAAGACTTGTTGGGCCTCTTGAAGTAAAGGCAAAGTATCAGCGAAGATCTCCGGCACGGAGAAGGAAGATCTGGGATCCTTTTCAAAGTGGCAGCGACAGAAACATCCGAACGGCCCCTCGGAGCGCAGACAGAGACAGGCTTGTGCTGCCCGCGGGCCGACCGGGCCGACCGAGACACTTGGCCACCCGAGCCCGATACTTAGAAGGAAGATTTATGAAGCCGCCGAGAAGAAGGAACAAGATTCTTTTTTTCCTGGTTTCCTGAGAGATTACAAAGCAGAGAAAGTAACGGAGTCCCGAGTCGTCCGCAGCGGAAATTAGTCATTGTACTTGGGAAAGGGAGCAGCAGCCAACATGGCCACCATTACAGCGCCTGGGATTTGTTACTAAGCTTTCCCAGGGTCCCGAACGGCAAATCTGCCTTAGTAATGTGAACTAATAGCTTCTGGGCACCAGTGCAAAGTCCACCCACTATGTGCCAGATATATACTCTACTAGCTTATATACCCGGCGCTGCCCGGATGTCCCTTGGTGCCATGGCTCTTTCCCACTCACACCGGTCACATTGTTTGCTGGCCTCAGTCGCTTTTGGTAATTTTACTTTCTCCTCAGTGTATGTATGGTGTGTGTGTATATATATATATTCTCCTCCATATCAATACATATGTGTGTGAGGTGTAGATTTAGACCTGTTGACTTACACAGCGCCCCTGTGCCTGTCATGGTTAGGAGGAGGACAGCAGGGTCCGAGCAGTTACCGTGTAACCAGCAGCTCTGTCTGCAGTCATGCCAAGGAAGTTCCACCAGCCAATGTGTTTGCTAATATATGGAGAACAGCAGGTCCTGGAGAGCTGAAAGCCGGTCATAAACCTTCTAGAGCGCCTGACTTACCTATGGGGAATGTAGTGCAGATTGGTAGACAACAGAAATTCCTATTATACACACACAAGGCTATAGGGGTACAAAGGCGAATCCAACATTCACGGCTCTGGACGTTGCAGTGGCGCCCCGTTGGCCATCGCTGCCAGAAACAGAACTCATCGCTGAAATTCTTCTGACTTATTCTTGATACTTCAGCAACTAACACTCAACCAGAACCCCTCGCCCCTTCTACCCATACTGTACCCGAAGGACGCATGCAGTCCGGTCCTAAGATGGTCCACATCCATATTCCGGAAGGTAACTGGCTCCGAGTACACGCACCATCTGCTCTATGGGATGCATTAGTCGGCTCCTTGCAGAGTGAATCAGGTTTGTATTCCACGTGTTACACAAGAATCCCACGCGTTTCCTTGGGAGAACCCTTGCAAAAACACCCGAACTCTTACACTATCCACACTGCAGAGTGACCCCGCGCGGGTGGAAACGTTTGTCACCAGCCGGAGGGCAGATCACCTGCAATTCTGCATTGCAAATCCACAGCGATTCTGAAGCCGCTGTAGGTTAAGGGTTTTCAAAGCATCGTTCACACAAGAGAAATCCTCACTCGGTAAAATGATTTTGAAATCCCCGACCCGCTCCTAATCCTGCAGAAATCCACTGATTTTCACCCATCTCCCCCTTCACTGCGGTAATCTACAACACAGCTGCCCGATCCTGTGGTTCCTGGGAGATAAGCCTCCATGAGAGGAGCCCCCTTCTCTACATACAAGCTCGGCCATGCTGAGTATTCATGTTTAGGATCGGTCAGGTAACATAGCTGTTAGCCAGACAGCCCTCTAATGTATATGGCCCCCCCTGGTGGCCAAGTGGTAAAAGGGTCAAAGTCCTCATCTACATAACGTAAAACCAGCATTAAAAAGGGTTGTTTCATCATTAAACATCCCATTTCATATGGCAACATCTCGGCAAGCTGCTAATTGTGCCGTGAGAAACCTAAGCGGTCCAGGAAACGTAGTGTTACCCAGCAGTTATTCCAATGACCATGTACGTGACTTCAGAGGGAGGGCTGCCAATCCATAGACTCAGAGTACGGTCCTGAGCGATTGACTGCCCTCTCCGATGTCACTATGCCCTAAAAGGACTTATAAACAAGGTTGGCCTGATGGAACAAACCATATTGGAGGGACATTTGCATCTGAGAACTCCATGGCACATCCACAGGATAGCGTCCCACCCAAGTCTACTTTGGGCCCTCACTGCCACGGTCTTGACCAAATGTCATGGATGGGGATGGTTCTAGAAAAGACCCCTTTTCAGTACATCCCAACCACAACATTTAGCCTACTGGGGCAATGGGTGCAGAACCAGAGATAGATGCCGATTCCATCTCTGGGAGCCGTACCTATCAGACCTTCATGGCATAACTAGTTATGCCATGAAAGTCACGGATGGCGAGAGGAACACTAAACCGATGGCGATAACAATAGCCTTAGTGTGCCACAAAGGAAGACAGACGCCATATAAACTCCAAGTTTTCTTCAAAAGAACTTTAACTCCTTCCTACTTCCCAACTGTCATCTCGCCATTAGGGCTTCCCAACGCCTCCTCGCAGTCTTCCAGTATGCCATCTGGTCGGAGCAGTCACACATTCTTCTTGAAGACTTGGGACTTTGTGGTTGTGCTAATTCCAGACTAAACTCCGATGTAGTGCTTGGCAACATCTCAGAACTCCAGACAATTGGCAACTCTTAAAGTCCTGATTCACTTAGATTTAGCGGATATGAGAGCTTGGCTCCACACCAGCGGTGCGTGTGCCACCTGAAGCTCTACGGAACGCCTCGTGGGGAGACTTTTGGGTTTCAGTTTTGCAGGTTTTGCTTTTATTGTACCCACGTGCAACTATTATCACAGACGTAGAACTGCGCACTTTGCAAGCTTTTAAGTGACTGTCGTAAAGGGTTGTCCATATTATTACATCAGAGTTCATGCTCAGTGATAGGGTGGGCCCCTTTATGAACTCCAGGGGCCCTATAAGGACAGACAGCATGGGATTATCTTCATGAGACACTTTATAGCACTAGTTCCTCAGGCCAGCAGCTGGATGGTTTTATATTGTTGTCACCACGGTTTGGAGGCAAAGGGTGTCATTTCCCATCCCCCACTTCCTGAGACATTACTGTTAGGTCAGTTTCCTTCTTGACAACTTTGGTTTATCTGCGGTTCTGGTAGTCGTACAAGTTAGATGACCTGACGGGATCCTGCAAACAAACTCTGCATTTTAGTTCCTCGTCAAGTTTAATAACCGCTTTCTATCCCTACTTGACAGGACACCCTGGAAGATGCTACACCGCAGCGCCGGCTGTCTTAAGGAGTGGAGAAAGCCATCATCAGCTAATAGACGGTGATTCAGCTCTTATGCCCATTTATGTCATAGGTTGCTTTTGTTTCACAGCAGTTAAACCGTGCCGTAAGCAATATGGTGCTGGGGAACGACCCAACAGTAGGTGGCCTCAACCGGTGTGAGAACACAAGGACCAGTCAATATGCATCGGTAGTTGTGGTTGTTGGCAGGAGGGCCATGCAGTTACCCAGAAGTGTTACCTGGTACCGGAGCCATCATCAGGTGTGCACGCTCGCTATGAGCATCTTCTCTTGGACAAGTGGTCCAGAAGAGATCGGTGGACAGGTGACCAACCAGTCTGGGTCTGCAACAGTATGGAAGACCAAATGTGTCAGGACTGTCCCGGGGCGGCAGGCAACCTGTCTGCTAAAGCAGGGATAGGAGGAGGCCACCCTGTCGGCACAAAGTAGCTAGCTGGGTGTAGTCGAGGAAGACAGTGTGCTGGAACGTCACCTTGAAGAACACAACCTGTGGAACAAGTATTTTGCATCTTCTACTGGAGAAGAACATCAATTCTAAGAAGCAGAGTGCTACCGGCACTGAGAGACTGTCTCCCAGGGGGGCCAATATAGGCCCTTGATTCCCTCCAGCCTTGGCCACCAAGGGCCGACTGCACAACACGTTTGATCTGAGATCATGTAGTAAAACATTGCACCATCGCGGTTGAGCCAGTGATCAAAACTAGATTCATTCTGATCCCCAGATCAAACTAGTTGAACTTAGTTTAGCAGCCAAAATCAAAGGTGGTGGACTCGTCCAATAGCCTGGTAGGCTTTTCCTGGGCGGCCATGTTTTTACTATCGCTATGAATGCTGACTACCATCACCAATCACTGTGTGGGATATATCTCTTCTAGGCACAACCTTTGATCACAGATCAGGTGAACTTGGTTCTGCAAATCTTAACTCAAAAAGTGTTGTTACGGCATATATTTCTTACACCAAGTTCAGCCGCTGATCGCCGTCTAACTAATCCTGGATCACAGTGTGGTTGCTGCAACCAGCCTCTAACATTGTACTTGTGAGTACTGTTAGCAAGGTAGAGAGAAAAGTGGTTCCCCATCACTTGTGCCTTCACCAAGGGTGCCCGTCCAGTGGGTCTTGTACAAGGAATATCAAACGGAGACATATGGCAAAATCTGATTGTTGCATAAGGAGCAACCTAGCTGATATCACACTCTCTTAGTTTTTGGTCGGTCCTTTAGGATGGGACTCCGAACATTTGGCCATGTGCGGCCCAAAATGTCCGATGGCAACTGAATCAGTTTCCCTATGCCTATGTAGTAAAATGGTCTATGCCAGGGCTGGACAAGACTACAACAGGCTTTATAAGCCAGACTGATCACAACAGGAGCCAAGAACCCCCCCAAAAAAGTTTTGTGCTGGTAGGAAATAGTAGCCCGTTGGCTTCCAGGCTCCCAGGATATTTTATAGTCTATGCCATTAAACCACCAATGAAGCCAGAAGAGGAATCACAAATTTCCATTCTCCATTTTGATAGACACCGATACAAGATTCTTAACCTGTGAAGTTACGGCTGTCGTCGGGCTCCGATTCCCAGCATGCTCTGTGATGATAGCAGATGTGACTACTACACAGGGCGGCAGCGGGAATCCTTGATCTTCCAGGTGAAACATCGGTTACTCCGAGAAGAAACTAAAGTCCTCGGTGAGCGTTTCACACAGGATCTAGATGGATTTATAGGTAAAGAATGGAGTCTTTCATGAGTCCGGTGAAGCCAAGATTCCACCTTTGCGCTTGCTCATAATTAGTAGGGAGAGATTACTCCTCCGCTCAGTTATGCCCGGCATGCAAATATTCCTACCACAAAACCGGGGGATGAAAAAAAGAGTCAAACACAGAAAAGTTCAGTTTATATCGCGGTACATTATTATACACCGAAGACCAATGCCGCCTGGGTTTAATAATTAAAACGGCCTCTCTTTTTATGGGCCAGTGCCAATAACAGGATGCCAAATGTTAGGTGCCAGACAGGGGCGTAGCTAGAGGCTCATGGGCCCGGGTGAAAAAGTTTATCTTGGGGCCCCCAACGTCTCTTAACCCCTTAACGCAAAGGCGTAACTTGAAGCCCTTGGGCCCCAATGCAAAACTTGTAACGGGGCCCCCAACTATAATACTTTATTGATAGTACTGGGCTCACTATATGGAGAAGAGAGGCCTTATGGGCCCCCTAAGGTTCCTGGGCCCGTGTGCAACCGCATCCCCTATAGTTACACCAGTGGTGCCGGACAATGGCTCAAAGTTTTAGTACTGTTGCTGGGAGTGAGGAAAGTCTTGGCTTCCTGGATTTAATGCTCAGCCCGAAGAGCTCTCCTCACCAGCAGGCCTTCACATGGCAGATAAAAGGTCTACAGTCTTCACATCCGGGCACAAGACGTTCAAGAGTGAGAGGCAGCTATGCTGCAGAAGGAGCAGGGGATACTCTCTAGAGTAGCCCATGTGCAAAACATTACAGCCCTGTGGGCATTTTTGGGCTTCTTCTTGTGCTGGGAGGCATCTGACACGATTCTGGCAACTTTGGTGCCCAATCAGAGACTAAGTTTGCCATGCTCCACTCCCGCACCGTCTCCTTCAAGGAGATTAACAGCACAAACCAGCATTACTTTGTCAAGAAGAAGCAGGTAAGACAAAGACTGGAGTACCAACTCTCAGCAAACTGGGTCATTGAGACATTATCTCCGTCCTCAGGGTAGGTCATCAAGAGTTGAGCCGCAGGGGTCCGGTGCTCTTGATCCCTGCCGATCAGCTGTTTAGAGAGGTGAGAGCTACAGCCTCTTCTCAGGCCTGTGGTGTCACGTTCATTGGTCAGGGCCTGAGAGCAGACAGAGCTACAGTACCAGGCATGGCCACTACACAATGTACAGCACTGCGCCTGCTATGGACTGAAGTGACAGCGGCGATCCCCCGACTACCAATGTCACTTTTATCAGCTGGTCGGCAGAGATCCTGACCGTAAGACCCTTAATGATCAACTATTGATGATCCATCCTGAGGACCCGTTAAGCTCTGTTCACACCATGATGGTAGGTCAGTTCAGCACACATCGGGGAATAAGAACTGTGGGAAACATAAGTGGAGGATGGTGTCGCTGCTGCGGTGGACACGTGTTCTTGCCTGGATAAAAGGTGACCCCCCGCAGGTTTTTGGCCGGTTCCCGGAGGTCGCCATGTAGAGTGCGGTGGAGATTGTTGCTTTGGCTCACACACACGTGCTGGAGTGTCCAAATAGCCACATTATTGGAAGGCAGATTAAAAAAAAGGGTTTTAAATTATTTTTTTTTTGCCTTCCTCTGGATCAACATTGGGGGTAACAGGCTGAACTGGATGGACGGGGGGGGGGGGGGGGGGGGGAGGGGGGGGGTTACATACTATGTTAAATTAATTTTCCAATTAGTACGAGAAAAAAAATCTATACCTTAAAATGAGACAAACCGTTGTGGGCAGCTGATCCATCTGGGAAGTTTCTTTATAGTCTGCTATTTCATAAAGTGGCCCTCCGGTCCTGGACAATCCAAGATGGCCGCTCTGCTCGTCTGTCTGATGTAAACTGTACATTGGTAGTCTAAGATCCTACACGCATCTCTGATTGGCCAGTGCTGGTCACATGATCAGCGTGTAGGACCAGTGGTGCACAGTGTGCATCAGATAGGCCAGCAGTGCGGCCATCTTGGTTCGTCCAGGCCGGAGAGTTACCCTTACCCTTTAGTGACGCACCACCTTGGATCAGAGGACATGATGATTTTTGGCGATTTTCATGTCCTTTTCAAAAGCCATAACTTTATTTTGCCGTCGCCGCGGCCGCAGGGGTTGTGGTTTTTTTAGTGTTTAATGGTCCCATTCCTGAGGACACGTCACGTATTGTAGTCGGCCGGTTATTGGGGTTTTTATAGTATTAATTATGCAGCATTTTTTTTTTTTTTGCAAACACTTATTTTTATGTCCTCGTCATTTACCAGTCAGGAAGAAGCAGGAAGACTGACGGACGCGGCGCCGCTGCGAGAGGTCTGCAGGCGAGACCCTTGTTTAACAGCTCAGTAGTTCGGAAAAGTAGGAATCTCATCCAATTACCATCCAGGAAACGCAGTCCGGTCATAAATCTCAGGAGAACACTGCCTTTATCGCCACGCAAAAACACCCCGCAGCCGCCATTATACGTAGAGGAGCCATAACCTACTGACCGCTCATCTACTCTGCGCTCCGTCCACATTAAAGGGAAATAAACGTCATCAATAAAAAGCTATGAAGTGTCCCGATACGTCTTCTCTCTCCACCCTTTATAGTTCTCAAGATCTCTGCTTGCTGTCATTCAGCAGCCCATTCGTTGGTTATTTTCAGTTGACGTTATGTGGTGCGCCTGCGTCCATAACTCTTTACAAGACCTCAAGGGGGGCGCACATCTCTAATAGTCGCCGACTGGACGAATGGGAGGAATAGCGGTCAGGCGAATGACTTCATGGACCGAGAGCACATGGGGACAACGGAGAACGGCGCTGCCAGACCGCCAAAGAGAATAAAAGGATCGGGGCTGAAATTCAATATGTCTCATTCTACACCCCCCTCCCCTTCCTCGGCAGGGGCAGGTCACAATTCCCAATCACCTGCATGAATGGAATGGTGGTCATGCATGCTCTCCGCCACTTCATTCCTATCAATTGGACTGTGGAGCGCTTGAACTCTGCAATCTTTGGCGCTCCCATCGGTGTGGATGGAGTGGAGGAGCACGTGTGCGACTGCCATTCCATATATGCAGGGACGTTCGTGACCTCATTTTTTTTATAGTGGCGCAGGACTGAAGGCCCTCACACAGAGAAAAGGCGGGGACTTCCGGAATACTCTCCGATACAAGGCTGTTGGGGAATAGAAGGATTGGGCATGTTGACTTTCAATGCCCGCTCTCATGGCCCTCCCTGGAGATAAGCCGCCGTCTGGTAGAGACTTTCTCCACGGTCCCCATTGAAAACACATGAAGACGTCATTTGTCTGACCGCCGTTCCTTCCGATCATCAGCTGACCGCTATCCGGGCGCCTTAGCGTCCATCTTGGCCCTTTAAGTTCTGGAAAGCCAAAAATTGTGGTGGGAAAAAAAATAACTAAAAGTCACAACATGAATACAAAATGCCCCCTCAGTAATCTGCAGCCCACGGCGGTCCTCGTGAGCCCGGCAGAAATGTGAGCCTTCTAATCTAAAGCCTCCCCCCCCCATGGTGAGAACCGGACTCAGGAAACTGCATCTCTCACTTTTTCCAGCGCTCTTGTGATAGAGACCTGTAACAACAAACAGGTCAGCGACTACGGGCCCGCTCACAGGAAGCGAGCGCGATACTGGAACGCTTCGTTGGAACTACACGGGCATGAAACATGTGAACTTCAGAATCTGGTGGAGATAAGCACCTGCCGGACCGAAAACAACGTCCCCCTGTTATGAGCCGCGCATTCTTTCCAGCGATCCATCATGGGAATATGTTCTACTGTGTGATTGAATGACTAAGAGATAAGACCCTGACCGAGGCACGGATATTATATTAGTCAGCTACATATAGCTAAGGAAACGCTTCCTTTAAAGGGGTCTCCAACCCTTGGAAACAGGGGCCACTCGCCCCCGCCGCAGCTCTTAGGCGGAAACAGACATGCTGATTTAAAGGTAAAGCCAGAAGTGGATCCAACTGGAAGAGACGTATACGGTCTTGTTCACAACGCGGATCCACTTCCTAAAAGTCTCTCATTAACACCAGTGGAGATCCGTCACGCAGAGCGTCCGGCGTGGACTTCGAAGAAAAAAAATAAAAGGTACAACATCACTTCTTGACGTAAACTCTGCGTTGCGCATGTGAATTTGCCCCATGGAAAGCGCTCAGCCGGCTGCACACGGATCGGCAGTAACTCAGGTGCAAAGAGTGAAGGCGGCCCGAGTCCCTCCTCTACCGCTCCGGACTGCACGTACGATCCCCGCCTTGTGGTGCACGCTCTATTCTTCAACCAGCACTAATAAGGTCGCTCGCAGCCTCTCGGCTTCTTGATGCAATGCGTTTTGTCCACAGACGCGGGACAGTGAGCCAATCCCATTGGGGATATTATTTTGGCCATCAGTTGATTGGACAAGGGTCAGGAACGCTAGTTTTTCTCCTTAGCGAGAGCAGCTAGAAGGTGAGTGAGGAGACTTATAAGGCCATGCATGCTCCTCTGGGTAATATGCAAATAAGGGAGGTGGAACAACGTCACATGTCCCTGGATGGACCGTTACCGCGACACAAGATGAAGGGGGTTGCATAAGCTATATAGAACTTAGAAGGGGTTGTCCAGGACTTTTTCAATTGATCGATAGCTGATCCCCAGGCTCTATCAGTGCGGACAACAATGCAGCGGCCCGGCTTGGTACTACAGGCACAACACCCAATGAATTCAATGCAATACCCAACTAGGCAAAGCGCTATCCACACTGACAGCAGTGCCAGGGATCAGCTGAGCATCGGGGATCCCAAATGGCGGACCCACACTGATCGACTGTTGATGGCCTGCCCCGAGGCTGAATCAGCAATAGGAAAATTCCCAAACGTACAATTTTTAAAAATGCACAAAGATTTCTCCGGTTCTGTTGTCACTTTGTCATTATGGGGTCCTGGGTGAATTAGGGGGGCACAAAGACAACATGAAGAGTGAGGGGTGCGAGGACTTCCTGAATGCAGTGTACTTTGTCCATCTTCACCTTCGAGACTGAACTATTTACACCTCATCCCAGAAGGATGGAACAAAGAAGTGCCGTGATTATTTGTCCACAAGTCTCCGGACTTCACAGCTCTCTCCTGCAGCTGGCAGGTCTCAAGAGCTGCGCTCAGTTTTCAGCCGGCGGTGCTGCTGGCATTGGAGTAGATTCTTATTTCAGGTTTTCTCTTTATGGACCTTCTTCTCCTCCTACAAACTTGGGTCCAGCGTCTGCCACAACAATGTATTCCAGCGCGCCGGCACTGACCACCCTGACGAACAGCGACCTTCAGCAGATGACCATTAAGCAGCAGCCAGGTCATGGAGCATTTAGCGCCACGGCCGCAGGGACACCAGGTACCGCTACACCAGATACCGCTACACAACATTCCACCTGCTCTTCCGTGTGTGACCCCATTCATCCTGTCCTACCAATAATTACTGAGGGCAGAGTAGTTGGTGCCCCCAATTGTTGGCCGGTTTGGTGCTCAGCGCAGTCACTGCAGACGGCGGGAGAATCTGAACTTCAGATGTTTGAGAACTTTTTCTTTTTGATTTTTTTGTCTTTTAAATACACAAACACACTTAGTACCTGTTTGTTCTAAGCCGGGATTAGGCGAACCGCTGCTGTCCGTCCCTCTACCGCTTCAGCCACCCAAGACGAGCCCTCTACCACTTCAGCCACCCAAGACGAGCCCTCTACCGCTTCAGCCACCCAAGACGAGCCCTCTACCGCTTCAGCCACCCAAGACGAGCCCTCTACCGCTTCAGCCACCCAAGACGAGCCCTCTACCGCTTCAGCCACCCAAGACGAGCCCTCTACCGCTTCAGCCACCCAAGACGAGCCCTCTACCGCTTCAGCCACCCAAGACGAGCCCTCTACCGCTTCAGCCACCCAAGACGAGCCCTCTACCGCTTCAGCCACCCAAGACGAGCCCTCTACCGCTTCAGCCACCCAAGACGAGCCCTCTACCGCTTCAGCCACCCAAGACGAGCCCTCTACCGCTTCAGCCACCCAAGACGAGCCCTCTACCGCTTCAGCCACCCAAGACGAGCCCTCTACCGCTTCAGCCACCCAAGACGAGCCCTCTACCGCTTCAGCCACCCAAGACGAGCCCTCTACCGCTTCAGCCACCCAAGACGAGCCCTCTACCGCTTCAGCCACCCAAGACGAGCCCTCTACCGCTTCAGCCACCCAAGACGAGCCCTCTACCGCTTCAGCCACCCAAGACGAGCCCTCTACCGCTTCAGCCACCCAAGACGAGCCCTCTACCGCTTCAGCCACCCAAGACGAGCCCTCTACCGCTTCAGCCACCCAAGACATGCCCTCTACCGCTTCAGCTCTTGCTACTCAACACATGGACTCTAAACCGTCACAGATGGCGGTATGTCACTCTAATGCACCACCAGAGGGGAGAGATCTCCAGGATCCAAGGGAACTTCACCATTACACCGATACATCCACAGGATTGGTAGAAGTCCGCTGCTTGGATCCCCACTGATCAGCTGACTCAAGGGACAGTGGCGCTCGCACGAGTCCTGCGGCCGCTTCAGTCCACTGTGTCGTAGACTGCATAGCAGCTCAATCCCATTCACATGCAGATTAGCGCCATTTAACGCAGTAACGGTACAGATTTCCACTGCTATTAGCGTGCACTTCATATTGCCGTGAGAGCGAAGCCTCGGGGGGCGCCCACACTGCGGATCCTGCCACAGAACGTTCCAGGGGATCTACCTGTAAATCTGCGGCGCTTCTGGCACAATGTTTGCAGCGGCTTCAGCCCTGTCAGGGAGCAAAATGTGCCTGCAGAATCTACAACACATCTGCGTGACGTCACGTGTCACTTCTTCCCGCGGATCTGTGTGACGTCACGTGTCACTTCTTCCCGCGGATCTGTGTGACGTCACGTGTCACTTCTTCCCGCGGATCTGTGTGACGTCACATGTCACCTCTTCCCGTGGATCTGCGTGACGTCACATGTCACTTCTTCCCGCGGATCTGTGTGACGTCACGTGTCACCTCTTCCCGCGGATCTGTGTGACGTCACGTGTCACTTCTTCCCGCGGATCTGTGTGACGTCACGTGTCACCTCTTCCCGTGGATCTGTGTGACGTCACGTGTCACCTCTTCCCGCGGATCTGTGTGACGTCACGTGTCACCTCTTCCCGCGGATCTGCGTGGAAACGCTTCTGTAACCATACGAGTTTTGCCCCTTGACGGCTAAATCCGCAAATGGATCTGCAGCAAACCCCCCTGTGGACCCCCAGTGTGAACGAGCGTCCGTCGCCCACAGCAACGCAATCAGCACAACATATTCCACAGCGGCGAACAGAAGCGCTTGTCTTACTCTGTGGAAGCCGGGATGTTCTGGGAGCAAGAAAAGAAAGTCAGAAAAGTCAGAAAACCCCTCGACCGCAGGGAGAGCATAAACTCCACGCAGACCAGTACCCAGAACCCCGGCGCTGACCGCTGCGCCGCCATCTTGCCCGGTCTTTATACTGTATGAGCATAATTGAAGGCAGTTACTATGTGATCAGGACCGCAAACACCGTTCTATTCCCAAGGCAGGACAGGAGGTGTTGTCATGGGGTCACAGAGGAGCTGCAGTCACACATAGCTTTTTTTTTTTGTGATTTGTGAACAAAAATTTGCCGGATATTTTGCGTCACCGTTTTTTTACACGGTTCGGCGGCCGATCCGCAGCAGATTTCACCCTTATAATTGCAGGATCCGCGGCCAAAAACGCGTCAAATCCATAATTAGTTTTTGTGGGGTTTACTGCAACAAGCTGTAGACAGCGGGCGCCCTAAGAGACGTGAAACGGGTGAGATCTCTGCCGACTCTCAGAGAACCGCAGGATCAGACCGCACCCAGGACTACTTTGTAGTCTGTAACCATGGAGATGCACAGGCCTGCAGAGAAGCTGTGTATGCAGAACGGTAGGATGCAGGCGACAGGGGGAACGGTCAGCCGCGCCGCTTATAAAACACGTAATTATGTCCGGGAAAGCTGGGTGACGGCCCACATGGAAGTGGCAGCAACTGCGGCCCGAGAGAGAAGAAGTGCGTTTGGTTATCCAGTGCGGCTCCTGCAGGATTTGTCACCCAGCTTTTCCAGACTCCTGAATGGAAAATCTACCTGAGGTCACATTTGCGCGGGCGACCATGATGGCGGTCCGAGAACCCCCGGATATGATGCTCGTAGACGTGCAGGTTTGTCTGCAGCCGAGATGCATTCAGTGAGAAAAACGTATGGTGTAAGGTGAAAACGGCGCGTTACTAGAGGAGAATAAATAAATCCGCGTTCGCGATGTGTTTTTTTTTGTTTCCGCCTACAAGAAATAAACGCCCCCCAGATATGGAAAGATCGCATTATGTCCGTCCTCACCGCGTGGCTGCGAGCAAAAGATCAGCCGTGTAAACACCCCGCTACACGTGAACGCGCTCTGCAGGTAAACACGGTAGCCGGGGGTCAGACGAGGCGCCGGTAGGAACGCGGAGAACACGGGAAGCGTGTTGTAACCAGATGAGTCGCGGGGTCTCTGCGGCCAGCGCAGACTTGACTGATCGTCAACAAAGGACGAGGTTCAGCCGTGGACGCGGTGGGCGGGCCGCGCCGCCAGTGTAAACACACAATGTACAGCTCAGCGGGCGCGAGGAACAGACAAGTCCCAGCACGGATCCGCTGTCTGGGGTTTAACCGCTTCCAGGACACAGCGATCCCCACAGCTGCAGATGTAGCAGAGCTGACTTGGTCATTCAACTGTGCCTACTGCGCGAGAACTCATCAGTCAGCTGATGGCGCTTACGGGGCGAATCTGGCCCAATGTGCGCCATAAAAGGCTGAGCGTTCTGCCCCAAAGTCTTCGTGCCTCTGGCGGACGTCGGCGCCAAACGGAAAACTGCAAAATTGTGTCAGTTCACATGACAATCCACACTGAGATTCAGCGGCGCGGCGTGCGGCCGTACAGGCGGCCCAGAGAACACGGCCGTAGCGAAATCCAACGCATCTTACTGGTTACCGCACTGACAAACTCAGCTCTGCTACATCCGTAAGACAACCCCGAGGAAGCAACAATTTGGCTGCACTTCACGGTCGAGCGCCAACCTCCGACCCAAATCGCACAACCCACAGTTCACACTGCACCCCGGTCGTGGCCGGCGCCATCGCCACGTGTGGTAGGACGATTGTTAATAAGGCATCGCACTTGCATCAAACTGGCGCGTCCGGCTGACTGCGATGCAACGTAACTCGCCCGATGCGTGGAAAAATAGAACATGCTGCGATTTCTCCGTCACGTCGCGGCGACAGAAGAATCGCACGTGTAAACAGACACATAAAACAGCGGCTTCTATTGTAGTGCCAGTTTTGTCCGTCTCCTAAATATGTAAATATGTTCGGATTACAAATACATGTGTGCAGAAGCAGCGCCACGCTTGTCCGCGGGTCGTGTCGGGTACTGCAGCTCGGCACGACTGAGGTGACCTGCAATACCAGACACAACCTGCGGACAGGTGGGGCGCTGCTCATTCGGCCCTGATCCCGCTGCAGGATCCCCGGCGCACCTGTCTGTAGGAGGCCAGAGTTCTAGGACCTCACGGTGCCCCACGCTTGGAGCTGCAGCGGGCAGACGGCTACTTGCCCAGTGTGCACTTACCTGCATGAGTCCCCGGCGCTCTCCAGTCCCTAATAAAGCTGCAGCAGCCACATCCAAAGAGTCACAGAGAAGGAGATCCGGGTGGTCTGCAATCAGGGGTCCTGCAGCAGATCCCAGCGGCTCCGGCTCTCCCGACTATCAGATCTCCATCCAGCTCTCTGGAGGCAGCAGAAGCTCAAAAAGTTGGCTGCAAAGTCTGCAAAAGAAGGAGGAATAAAGAGGAGGAGGAGGAGGAGGAGGCGCTGCAGGAGCTGCAGGAGGAGGGAGGGGGTGTGCACAATGTGTGAAGTGCATGAGACCGACCCTGCTGCTCCTTCCTTCTTACATCACAGGCCAGGAATCCCAGGAATGTGCAAAGGGAAGGGGGATGCAGCGCCGCCCCCCTCCTGGAGGGAAGAGGTAGAGCAGCAACCGCCGCCGGGGCTCAGGGGGTTAATCGGGACCTGACCGCTGTCCAAGAACAGAAGTTTCCAAGCGACCAATTACATCGCAGCTAATGTGGCCCTACAGAGCGACCACCGCCACATCCGCGGGTTTTTCTGCACATTGCAGATCGCGTGCGATTATATTCCTGACTGGGCTACCGCGAGGTCGGCGCAATGTGCATCACACAACACACAAACGGACGGGGTGACCACGTGCTGCAGGCCGACTCTCGTGCCAACGTACGCAGACCCGATGCCAATAATGGGCGGTATTTTCGTGCAAGAATATCGGCCGTGTAAATACCGCCATCTACAACGTCCGCCCGCATTCACACGGCGGAGAAGCTCAGATCAATGGCGCGCTCTTAAACCCGCGGTTGTCTGATGTGTTTTATGAAAACATTGTATTTTAGTGCGGGCGACATTCGCGCACATTTTTCACCCGCGTGAGAATCACGTTGTTTCAATTGGAAAAAAGTTTTTAAAACATTGCACTTCCGTGTTTGTTGCGCTGCGATGTTTCGGTCGCCCGCAGCAGATAATGGGTGCGGAAAAACAGGTCCTGCTTCAGTTTGTTCTTTCTCGCCCGTATACATTAACCCACGGGAACTAATGGGTTAATCAGCGCCCAGGGCGCAGTATTTTGCTCTTCCGTGTAAATAAGCCCTTAGGGTGATCTTCACGTGTGCGTTCTGTCTGAACCGCAATCAGACGAACTTTGCTTGGGAAAATGGTCCCTGTGATTGTGCGCCGCGGCGAATCGTCCACACGGCGGATTTATGACGTAGAACTTTCAGCAGAATCCGTACCAATTCCACGGCAAATCGTCTTCCCGCTATATCAGGGGTCCGGGGGTCATCTATACCGTGTGGATGACAGAGTTCAAATGTGCAGAAAGAAGGATTGTGATGCCTCAATGCTTGCGGCCGATCCTGCGCCATTTCCACGCGGAGTCCACCTTGGGAATTCCACACACGGATTTGCAGATTGGCAGACGACTATCCGCTCAGCTGTGGATTTCTGCCTCCACTTTCTGTACATACCCTTATAGGACCCCAACTGATGAAATGACCACCCAGAGCCTCACTGCCAAGACCCCCACTGATGAGATGACCACCCCGAGCCTCGCTGCTGAGACCCACAGCGATAAGATGATCACCCCGAGCCTCGCTGCTGAGCCCCCCACTGATGAGATGATCACCCCGGGCCTCGCTGCTGAGACCCCTACTGATAAGAAGATCACCCCGAGCCTCGCTGCTGAGACCCACAGCGATAAGATGACCACCCCGAGCCTCGCTGCTGAGCCCCCCACTGATGAGATGATCACCCCGGGCCTCGCTGCTGAGACCCCTACTGATAAGAAGATCACCCCGAGCCTCGCTGCTGAGACCCACAGCGATAAGATGACCACCCGGGGCCTCGCTGCTGAGACCCCCACTGATGAGATGATCACCCCGAGCCTCGCTGCTGAGACCCACAGCGATAAGATGATCACCCCGAGCCTCGCTGCTGAGACCCCCACTGATGAGATGACCACCCCGAGCCTCGCTGCTGAGACCCCCACTGATGAGATGATCACCCCGAGCCTCGCTGCTGAGACCCCCAGTTCTCACCATTTGAGATGGGACATGGCAGCAGGTGATCAGGTGTGCTGCAGCGCCTCCGCAGAGGAGGTAAAGTATTACATGGGACCTGCTGAGAGGTACGGATGGTCTGTGTAATCCAAGGACCTGCTGGGTCCTCCCAAGCGAGAGACCTTTATAGCTATATGGGACCCCTCTGTAAACCACACTGTGACCTCCACAACGCGGTCGCCCGACTCCCCATTTGATGCACCTGAGCAGCCACTCCCCATCGTGCAGGAAGAAAAATAAAAGTAAATGCTGACCCCAAAACGTAAATTGTACCCCCTGCTCAAATATGCAAACGAAACCGCAAGAGAAATCCTACATTTCCACTCACTGACATGTAACATCTACTGGGGTTTCACCTGCTGTCCGAGGACTAAAAACGGTCTATAAATCTGCATTGATTACCATTGTTACTATCACAATGCGGATATGATGGACTGTCAGGGAGAGTTGGCCAATCGTCCTGCCGCTGCCATTAGTGGTTGTGACGTAGCACATATGGAAGGACTCCGACCACCACTGATACAGCACAGGTGGAAGGACTCCGACCACCACTGACAGCACATGTGGAAGGAGTCCGACCACCACTGACAGCACATGTGGAAGGACTCCAACCACCACTGATACAGCATATGTGGAAGGACTCCGACCACCACTGACAGCACATGTGGAAGGAGTCCGACCACCACTGACAGCACATGTGGAAGGACTCCAACCACCACTGATACAGCATATGTGGAAGGACTCCGACCACCACTGACGCAGCACATATGGAAGGACTCCAACCACCACTGATACAGCATATGTGGAAGGACTCCGACCACCACTGACAGCACATGTGGAAGGACTCCGACCACCACTGACGTAGCACATATGGAAGGACTCCGACCACCACTGACAGCATATGTGGAAGGACTCCGACCACCACTGACAGCACATGTGGAAGGACTCCGACCACCACTGACAGCACATGTGGAAGGACTCCGACCACCACTGACAGCACATGTGGAAGGACTCCGACCACCACTGACAGCACATGTGGAAGGACTCCGACTACCACTGACGCAGCACATGTGGAAGGACTCTGACCACCACTGACACAGCACATGTGGAAGGACTTCGACCACTACTGACAGCACATGTGAAAGGACTCCGACCACCACTGACAGCACATGTGGAAGGACTCCGACCACCACTGACACAGCACATGTGGATGGACTCCGACCACCACTGACACAGCACATGTGGAAGGAGTCCGACCACCACTGACAGCACATGTGGAAGGACTCTGACCACCACTGACAGCACATGTGGAAGGAGTCCGACTACCACTGACGCAGCACATGTGGAAGGACTCTGACCACCACTGACACAGCACATGTGGAAGGACTTCGACCACTACTGACAGCACATGTGAAAGGACTCCGACCACCACTGACAGCACATGTGGAAGGACTCCGACCACCACTGACAGCACATGTAAAAGGACTCCGACCACCACTGACAGCACATGTGGATGGACTCCGACCACCACTGACAGCACATGTGGAAGGAGTCCGACCACCACTGACAGCACATGTGGAAGGAGTCCGACCACCACTGACAGCACATGTGGAAGGACTCTGACCACTACTGACACAGCGCATGTGGAAGGACTCCGACCACCACTGACAGCACATGTGGAAGGACTCTGACCACCACTGACAGCACATGTGGAAGGAGTCCGATTACCACTGACGCAGCACATGTGGAAGGAGTCCGACCACCACTGACACAGCACATGTGGAAGGAGTGCGACTACCACTGACGCAGCACAAGTGGAAGGACTCCGACCACCACTGACGCAGCACATGTGGAAGGACTCCGACCACCACTGATACAGCATATGTGGAAGGACTCCGACCACCACTGACACAGCACATATAGAAGGACTCCGACCACCACTGACAGCACATGTGGAAGGACTCCGACCACCACTGACAGCACATGTGGAAGGACTCCGACCACCAGACAGCACATGTGAAAGATGTCCGACCACCACTGACACAGCGCATGTGGAAGGACTCCGACCACCACTGATACAGCATATGTGGAAGGACTCCGACCACCACTGACACAGCACATATGGATAGACTCCGACCACCACTGACAGCACATGTGGAAGGAGTCCGACCACCACTGACAGCACATGTGGAAGGACTCTGACCACCACTGACACAGCACATGTGGAAGGAGTCCGACCACCACTGACACAGCACATGTGGAGGACTCCGACCACCACTGACACAGCACATGTGGAAGGACTCCGACCACCACTGACACAGCACATGTGGAAGGACTCCGACCACCACTGACACAGCACATGTGGAAGGAGTCCGACCACCACTGACACAGCACATATGGATGGACTCCGACCACCACTGACAGCACATGTGGAAGGAGTCCGACCACCACTGACAGCACATGTGGAAGGAGTCCGACCACCACTGACAGCACATGTGGAAGGACTCCGACCACCACTGACACAGCACATGTGGAAGGACGCTGACCACCACTGACAGCACATGTGGAAGAACTCTGACCACCACTGACAGCACATGTGGAAGGACCCCGAACACCACTTACACAGCACATGTGAAAGGAGTCCGACCACCACTGACACAGCACATATGGATGGACTCCGACCACCACTGACACAGCACATGTAGAAGGACCCCGACCACCACTGACACAGCACATGTAGAAGGACTCCGACCACCACTGACACAGCACATGTAGAAGGACTCTGACCACCACTGACACAGCACATGTAGAAGGACTCCGACCACCACTGACACAGCACATGTAGAAGGACTCTGACCACCACTGACACAGCACATGAAGAAGGACTCTGACCACCACTGACGCAGCACATGTGGAAGGACCCCGACCACCACTGACAGCACATGTAGAAGGACTCCGACCACCACTGACACAGCACATGTAGAAGGACTCTGACCACCACTGACACAGCACATGTAGAAGGACTCCGACCACCACTGACACAGCACATGTAGAAGGACTCTGACCACCACTGACACAGCACATGAAGAAGGACTCTGACCACCACTGACACAGCACATGTGGAAGGACTCCGACCACCACTGACGCAGCACATGTAGAAGGACTCTGACCACCACTGACACAGCACATGTGAAAGGAGTCCGACCACCACTGACAGCACATGTGGAAGGAGTCCGACCACCACTGACAGCACATGTGGAAGGACTCCGACCACCACTGACACAGCACATGTGAAAGGAGTCCGACCACCACTGACGCAGCACATGTGGAAGGACTCCGACCACTACTGACACAGCACATGTGGATGGACTCCGACTACCACTGACACAGCACATGTGGAAGGACTCCGACCACAACTGACGCAGCACATGTGAAAGGACTCCGACCACCACTGACAGCACATGTGGAAGGACTCCGACCACCACTGACAGCACATGTGGAAGGAGTCCGACCACCACTGACAGCACATGTGAAAGGACTCCGACCACCACTGACGCAGCACATGGTGTAGTATTCTTACTCTGCAGCACTTTCACACACTTGCCTAAAACTTCAGCACAGTCGTGTGACTCAGCGGCTGCAGCACTCGGCTCCTGACAAGCGGCATACCGGATTGGCTGGAAGCTGCAGAACGTGACGCCTTTTGTGCTCCGAAACCTTCAGTGTTTTATGTCCTTTTCCAGGTAATGAGCTTTTATAGCTGCAGTCAATGAAGGTCGCACCTGCCGGATGAATCACATCGCTGGAACATCACCTGTTTACTCTCTAGGAACGTCCTGCAGAACGCTGCACCCTAAAAACTGCCATATGTACTAAATACACGAGGAAATGCCTGGAAAATGCACAAGTCACTGGTCAGACCACACATAGGATACTGTGGACAGTTTGGGGCACCGGGACTCAAGAAGGACATATCAGAGCTTGAGCGGGTACAAAGGGGCAACTAAAGTAATAAATGGGTGGACTACAATACCCAGAGAGGTTATCAAAATTAGGGGGATTTCCTTTAGAAAAAAGATGTCTGAGGTGTAGTGGCCCAGTACAACGGGGCCCCTCCATAACTGCATGCATGCATTTGTCTTGTCAGTGTCTTCTGTTTTGCAAGGATGGTGTGCATTGCATAGCTGCAGCACTGAAAGAGTTAACTGTCTGGTATGTGAGCTGACTGTCTGGAAAATGTATCCGTTTGTTTGTCATGTGACCTTGTGAGATATATGTGCTTGCAAGGCGTGTGCAAGGGTCTTCTGTTCTGAGAGTGTTCTGGACCTGCAGCAGAGAGGTCTTCAGGAGTTCCACACACCTTCAACCTGTGTGGTTCAGAATGGAAGAGGCAGAGAGAATAGACTGTCGGGGACTACTACCCCCAGGAGTTCGCAGTGAAGCTGACTGTGAGTGTGGACTGGTAGAGATTAGGAGAGAGCAAAGAGTATGGTACCGGGCCAGGTCCTACCGATAACTGTGACTGTGGTTTCTCCTGACGTCCCAACCAGGAATTCCCCCACGGAAGCTGCGCGAGAGTGGATTTACTCCAGCAGCTAGGAATTCCCTGCTGCAGAAGAAAAGGTGGCGTCACCCGTGACAAAAAGACTAAGGTAATCCAATATTGGGTTTCCCCTTTTATTAACCTGCCCTCGGCCCTTGGACGTGACCCCGGTTACCCGCAGGGTGGGAGACAGTAGAGCCACCGTGACAAGGCCCAAACTCTACCCTTCTGTCTTGTAGGCCGTGGCCCTCTTCTCGGACGATGAAGGGCGGAGTTAACTTGGCATCACCAACAGGATGAATCTTATGTGCCTGTTCCCAAAAAACTGCTAAAAAGCCACAAAAGAGAGGTTTTTACGCCATTTTCTCATCGCAGAAAGATTTTGCCCGCAGGACGCTTAAAGCGAAGTTAGTTTCCTTTTCAAAGCCCTCTGTTTCTCTAAGTCGTCCAGGACAAGATCCCTCCGACTCTTACAAATAGACCGCGGGTCCCCTGAGCCTACGGACATTCGTCAGAGTGCTGCCGCCTACGTGGTGTGTCTGAAGATTCTGATTTATATGTGGCACAAATGCGCTAGCGTCTACAAAGAGACCGCGTGGTGCGACTAGATGGTGTGGAGCTGTCTGCATTACACGGTGAGCAACCGAGTGTTCATGTGGACTGTGACACTGGGGTGAGCCAAGATGGCGCTCAACCCTCATGTTTCTCAGGGAGCTACCAGCCCGCAAAAAGTTCCCGCCAAGCCTGAGGCAAAAGTAGAGGGGGTCGCCCCCACCGCGGAGCAACAGTCTGCAGCTGAGGACCGCCCAGAGGAGGAGATTCCCTCTGCCTTCAGCGAACCACTGAACTTGTCTCAGCAGAAGGACAAGAGCATTTAACCAGGCGAGCAGGTTCCCTTCTGACCCACGACCCGAGCCGCAGCCGTGGGACAGTGCCGAGCAGGAGATGCGGGATTGCCTGTTGCTCTTCACTCCTGTTTCACTGCTGTCAGCCAAGATCTCTTCATCAAGGGACGTCCCTGCTACTTCTACTGCACCTCCTACAAGGAGACTTAGGCTGCCTGTCCACGGGCAAGTTTGAATTGCGTTCCCCGCTTCGATAATCCGGCCGTGGGTATCGCAGTCCAAGCTCTCCATAGCGTTGCTATGCGGCGCGCTTCCCCCTGTCCACGAGTGGAGAATCGTTGTGATTCTCTGCTCAGGGACGGCAAATCACAGCGTGCTGCGATTTGCCACGATTCTCCACGGTCAGCCTATCTATCAGATAAGGCTGACCGCGGAGATCCGCCTGACGGCTGCCTGTCCATGGGCGGGAGCTCCGCCGCGGAATACCGCTACACCCGTGGACTGGCAGCCTTACTTCTCCGAAGCCTGGAGAGCAGAGACGGCAATTTCCTGCTTATCATTCACCGCCAGCAATCCGCCCGCGGAGACTACAACAACACTGGCATGATAAAAAGTCGTTATCCTCTGTGGATTCTAGTCCGTTACCCGGAGAAGTCAGAGACATCTTGCCGACCCGTTTGTTAAGGTGTACGGTGACCAGAACTTTGCTTTCACTTTTGTATGGGAGCCTGCTCGTCGCCCAGCGAAAACGCTCCAACATTTTCACCGCCACCTTATGTTGAGCCGCGCGATTATCCTCAGGGATTTCTTCTTCAGACTGTATGATTGTGTGGCCAATGACTGTAACAAGGGGGCGCTCTAATAAATATGTATAATATATCAGGGGTCAGTACAGAGATCTCTTCCATCATCTATTATACCCAGGACTGTAACAGGGGGGCGCTCTAATAACTATGTATAGATATATCAGGGGTCAGTACAGAGATCTCTCCATCATCTATTATACCCAGGACTGTAACAAGGGGGCGCTCTAAAAACTATGTATAATATATCAGGGGTCAGTACAGAGATCTCTCCCATAATCTATTATACCCAGGACTGTAACAAGGGGGCGCTCTAATAACTATGTATAATATATCAGGGGTCAGTACAGAGATCTCTCCCATAATCTATTATACCTAGGACTGTAACAAGGGGGCACTCTAATAACTCTGTGTAGATATATCAGAGGTCAGTACAGAGATCTCTCCCATCATCTATTATACCTAGGACTGTAACAAGGGGGCGGTCTAATAACTATGTGTAGATATATCAGGGGTCAGTACAGAGATCTCTCCCATCATCTATTATACCCAGGACTGTGACAAGGGGGCGCTCTAATAACTACGTATAGATATATCAGGGGTTAGTACAGAGATCCCTCCCATCATCTATTATACCCAGGACTGTAACAAGAGGGGCGCTCTAATAATTATGTATAGATATATCAGGGGTCAGTACAGAGATCTCTCCCATCATCTATTATACCCAGGACTGTTACAAGCGGCGCTCTAATAACTATGTATAGATATATCAGGGGGCAGTACAGAGATCTCTTCCATCATCTATTATACCCAGGACTGTAACAAGGGGGCGCTCTAATAACTATGTATAGATATATCAGGGGTCAGTACAGAGATCTCTCCCATCACCTATTATACCCAGGACTGTAACAAGGGGGCGCTCTAATAACTATGTATAATATATCAGGGGTCAGTACAGAGATCTCTTTATCATCTATTATACCCAGGACTGTAACAAGGGGCCGCTCTTATAACTATGTATAATATATCAGGGGTCAGTACAGAGATCTCTCCCATTATCAATTATACCCAGGACTGCAACAAGGGGGCACTCTAATAACTATATATAGATATATCAGGGGTCAGTACAGAGATCTCTCCCATCACCTATTATACACAGGACTGTAACAAGGGGGCGCTCTAATAACTATGTATAATATATCAGGGGTCAGTACAGAGATCTCTCCCATCATCTATTATACCCAGGACTGTAACCAGGGGGTGCTCTAATAACTATGTATAGATATATCAGGGGTCAGTACAGAGATCTCTCCCATCATCTATTATACCCTGGACTGTAACAAGGGGGCGCTCTAATAACTATGTATAATATATCAGGGGTCAGTACAGAGATCTCTCCCATCATCTATTATACCCAGGACTGTAACAAGGGGGCGCTCTAATAACTATGTATAATATATCAGGGGTCAGTACAGAGATCTCTCCATCATCTATTCTATCAGCTACTGATCTTGGCCTCAGGATAAAGTTCTGCACCAACATTTTTTAGATGTACGATTTGCAGATCTCAGTTCACCTGATCTACGATTAAAGGATTCCAGATGAAATGTATCCACCCGGTGATTGGTTGCTGTAGTCAGGTGATCTTCCCAGGATTTATACTGATAGTAATAATATAGACGCTTGCAGTCCTTCTAGAGGAGGCAGCAGGGGAGGTGCAGCCAGTTCCTCCTCTGTATAGTGGGCTGTAGTTGGCCGCCGCAGTATTGTACATCAGGGTCTCTTCCACCTCCAGTTGCCCTCACGGCCGTCTGCAGCAGCGCTGGACTTGTTATTATTCTTTATCTATAAATGTTGCCATTTGCTGTTCTTTTTTTAAGTTACGTTCAGCAAATCGTTAATCGGTTTACAAAAGGTATAAATTAAGACAACGTTGGGTTATTAGCTGCTCCATGTTAACCCCTTATAAAGATAAACTAAGTAGCTCCTTTGAGAGCCGCCACCCCCTTTATTAGAGACCCTGGCCCTCTCAGGATTGGCGCCCCCTGTACGGTAATTCCCCCCGTGACCCCGGAGTGCGGCATGAAGTCACGTGACAAGTTTTCTGGGGATCAGTTTCAGTGTGAATTCACATTAGATGGAAGATCCAGCGATCGGAGCGACTTTTAACGAGGCCGGTCATCGGTGCTGGACTAGCCGGGGTCTCATCCCCAACCGCAGGGGGGTTTTCTCATGTAACGGTGCAGAGAGTATACAGAGAATGGGGCGATCGAGGAAAACATCCAGCGAAAGGGGATCCTGTGGAAACAATTCATCACTGAAAGGGGTCGGAGGAGGATGTCAGGAATCGTTCAGACCAACAGGCTGCACAGTCAGCTGAATACAACGCTGGAGCTCCAACTAACATGTCCAAACGCACAACTCGCCGTTCCTCCGCACGGATGGTATAACAGCGGGCGACCAGTTCCAGCGCCATTGTGTCTAAGAGAAACAGAAAGACTCCAGCGGGCAAAAGAGCGCAAAACTTGTATCACTGAGCAGCGGAGAAACATCTCCTGGTCAGATGGGGCCAGATTTATGTGCTGATGGGAGGGCAGAATTTGGTGCAAGCAGCATGAATCGCTGACCCCTTCCTGTCAGCTGGTCAGAACATGTCAGCACCGCCATCTAATCTGCAGCAACTACAAGAAGCTTCCTGTCCGCAGGGGCCGATATTCCTGCAGAACCATTTCATCATTGAGTGGAATCTACGTCATAACGAACTGCTGAGGATCTGAAGGGTGAAGGAGTCCAACGCTAGTAGATGGGGGTAATAAAGGGATCCACTGCTGGTAGATGGGGGCTAATAAAGGGGTCTTCAGAGTCTATTTTGTAATGTCGGACCTAGTAATGACGCGCTGGAGTTTGGCTTTGCGGCTGGATGCGACCTGTATGCCGGCAGCTCTAGGACCGGAGTTGGTCACAAAGGTAAAAGTGTATCATTTACCTGGCGGCCCCCCATATCCTGCAGTAAGAAGCCCCTTATTTTTGGGACGTGTGCCGATAAACCTTCTATGTACCTTGTGTGTCCGGGCGCCGTATACACGGATGATGCGTCCCCAGATCACATGGGCGCGGCTCCAGGTTACCACAGCATTAGTGATCGGAGATCCAACTGAAAGTTGAGCTTTTTGATTCCATTTATGTTTAAAATGGAATAAACAACAAATAAGAAAACAACCCAAATTCCTGCGTAGAGAAGTGATGTCCTGCAGCGGCGGAGCTCCACCTGTCAGCGCAGTTATTCCACCCATTGAGTCATTCTGGATGCTGCAGCTGGAATGTTCATTACACAATCCCAATAAACAAACAGGTCGCGGGGGACAAGAGCGGGCACGTCTGAGCGCCCGACGGCCCAAGGTTACGCCGACATCACCCAGTGGCGTGGCTGCCTACTGCAAGCGGCGGCTTCTGGGCTGCATTCCTCCGGCCTTCATCACTAGCGCGCATTCATCCTCCAAACACAGAAACCTACAGATTCCTTTCTCATTGGCACAATTATGTATAAGCGCTCGGTGACGGAACGCGCCGGCGGTATTACTGATATGGGGCTTCCAAGTAGATTGGGCTTCAGTTCAGACATGGCAGCCATTCTGGGGAATGAATGAAAAGCGCTGTCACGGTGGAGATCTAGGGGTCGGTACCACCCTGGGCAGCGGCACAGTGCATGCAGCTCAGTGTCAGTCAGCTGCTTCAGGCCCGTCCATACTGTCATATGATCATCTGTGCAAACAACGTTTTTGGATGCAAGAATGGATGAAAACGTTGCTTTTACCAGACCCATCGTGAGTTAAATGTGCGCAAACAATGCATACAATTGGAGGAAAATGGATTTTATTCCCATTTTTCCATCCGGTGTTGGCCGCCTTCGGCCTCCATGACTGCAGTCCCTCTCCGCAGCCGCTTCCCACCAGATCCCCATAGATGTGTGGAGGGATTTGCCTCCAGTCCTGGAGGAGCCTCAGATAGTGATGGGAGGATGATGGGTGTGTTGGGCGCACGGATACGGCGGTCTAGATCCTCCCGCTCTATAACACTGAGCTCCGGACTTTGGGCGGCCAATGAAGTCTGCAGACGTTCTGCTCCCCACACTGAGTGCCGTATGACATGGCGTTCATCATGTTGGTGGAGACATGCAGCTGTACCCCCAAGTGCCGCCATCCGATGGGGAGATGGTGTCCTGTGATTCATCCACAACACTTGCTTCCACTCACTTACAGTCCGTCGCTCCGAGACCGATTGCAGGCGCCGCTGTGCATTCACTGCTGTGATGTTGTGTGCCGCCGCTCGTCCGTGGTAACCCCTTATACCCTTTAGGCTCACACCAGGTCGCAGGCTTTTCCTCCCCACATCCTGCATATCTTTAGTCGCTTATCCTGCGGTTTCGGACAACGTCTCCTGCATCTACTATGGCAGCACCTTCCATGCACCGTAATATAGCACAAAGCTCATCGCACTGGAGCATTCACGCTCCGAGAGGCGCCCGGCCTTTGCTTTTCGCACTCGTTATCATAAAGATCTCTGCTTGTTGCCAGTGAACGGCTCTTGTTCAGAAGCAGAGCCTGAGAAGCTGTACAGGTTATGGAGTGTGCGTTACATTGTATCCATTCCTGACAATCTTGAACCAGTTGCGGCTCCGCTTCGCCTGTGTCGGGGCTTCAGTCAGGATTCTGTTTCTCTGCTACATTTTTGGAGGACAGCCGGCTGCTCACGAATGAGTCTGTGACCCCGGCCGGCGACCGCACGTACCATCATTATCTGTAATGCGCATGACCGCAGACACTCGCCGACGCGCATGCGTAGGACAGGTTTTAAAAAACATATTTGTATTTCCCGCGCTGTCGCCAGGCGATGGTAAATGCAGGTGGTCTGCGGGTTGGATGGCTTTCATTGACTTCAATGGAGGCTGTTTGCATGGAGTCTGCAGCAAAAAGAGCATGCTGCGATTCTTTACCTCCGCTCGTGGAATATGCTCTTCCTTTCCATGAGTGCGAAGGAAAAAGCAAAAGTACTGTACATGCCTATCAATGCCTGCAATTTGTTGCAGATTCTCTGCGCACACGGCGACTGCGGATCCCGCAATAAGAATCCGTTTGTGAGAAGTCGGCCCAATGCAGATGTGAACTGAGCTATAACTAATCCGGAGAGCAGGCGGATACGTAATAAGTGAATATTATGTATTTCTTTATACATTGTAGCATATTAGAAGTTGAGGAGAGAGATTTGTGCTTCTGGCGCGTTCAGGCCGCACCTCCTCGCCAGAGCCGCAGTTTGGAGCTTTCAGCACGGATCTGGCCCAGAATCTTCCTGAATAAACTAGCGCAGCCTGCTGAGTCATTTCAGTGGGGAACATTCTGGAAAGCATCCCAAAAACTGTCCAGACCTCAGTATAGTCAATGGGGTCTACCTGGAGCAGTTGGGGGTCTGTCATGTGCGGGGGTCCGCGCTTTCGCTATTTGCATTGTTCCTATAATGAAGCGGAGTAACAGAAGTTATACAAGCAGAGAAGAGTTGGTGTGAATGCGGCCTCAGTGGGCGGGACACTGCAGCAAACCCTCAGCAACCCTGAGACATTAAGGCCGCCTGCACACGGGCGGAAATCCCGCGGCGGGATATCCCACGGCGGGATTTCCGCCGCTCAAAGCCTGCATAGGAGTGCATTACAATACGCACTCCTATGCAGACGGCCGCGCGAAATCTCACGCGGCAAACAAACCGTGGCATGTCCTATTTTTGTGCAGGGCTCGCAGAGCCTCGCACAGAAACGTCACTCACGCAGCCGCCGGCTCCAGTCTGCGCATGCGCTGGCTGCCTGGCAGCCGGCACATGAAAGAGCCGGGGCCGCCGGGCGCGGGTGAGTACGCGCTCGTCTCTGCAGGCGCTCAGGTCAGGTCCCGCGGCGAGAATTCTCGCCGCCGGATCCGACCCGCTCGTCTGCAGGCGGCCTAAGTCTGTACAGACCTTCATCCTCTGAATATACACAGGATTTGTTAAGTTCGTGCAGATGTGTGAACAGCGACCCACACAAACATAATATATGAAGGGAAGAATATCCGGACCGGACACACATCACCAAATGTGAGACAAACTAATGAAAATGGGGAAGTCTGACCCTCCAGCACAGAAGTCGGTGAACCCTGCCTAAAAGCGGGGCGATCGTCCCAACGAGGACGGCTCCATGATTGTCATACATGTCATGTCTTTTATGTGGATGCACTGTGCAAAGTGTCTTGTCTGCTGTTATGTGTATTGCACAGCTGCAGCATGCAAGAGGTTAATGTCTGCAAGTGGCTGGGATATGTCTGGGAAAGTATCAAGCCTGTCACGTAAATATGAGTGATTGAGAGCTAGGTGTAGTTAGTCATTCATCTTCTTCAACGGTTAGGAGTGGAGTGCCGGCCACATGGGGGTACCTTCAGCCCTCGTGGTGAAGTGATGGAAGAAGAGGAGAGGCACCCTGATGTTCTAAATCCCAGGAACCGCCTGTGAGGAGAGTGAAAGGAGTCCGCCATGCAGTCGTCAATTCAATAAGTAACAAGTGAGTGTCTGCGGAGTGTTGTGACCCCTCCGGTGTTACTCTGCATCCCGGAGTGTGTCTGTCCAGGAGCGGAGCATTACAGATAACGAGACTGCAGGCCCGATATCATCCTGACTCCTCCTCCCTGACCATCAGCTAAACTGTCTTTTACTGGTATGAGCGAGTAAGCTGTACTCTGCAAAGCCTGAAGTAACGTTTGACAGTCACTGCCCATTCCCGGTGATTGAGGTTCTCAAATTTAACCGTGTGTGGACTCTCTTTATTTCTACTGCCGAAGAGTCATTGATGAAAAGGAACGGTGGCGTCACGAGTGATAACGTCTACAGTTCACTACACACCTATACAGGTAACCGCTACCCAGCGTTGCCTGAAAGAGACCTGGCGCTGCTTTGGCCAAGGTTCTATGAGTCCCTCCGGGGAGGAGTCTGGTAGAGCCACTGTGACAAGTGCCATCTTTACCCCACCAGGTCCTCAGCGTGGCCTTGTGTCTCGGGCGCTGCAGAATACCCCTCTTCTTCTGACGTCATGAACAGGATAAAACGCCTCTGCACAGCATCTATGTACTTGCGTTATCGCAAAGAATCAAGAAAATTTCTGTGGCGAGTTTGGGGAAAAAAGTTAAGTCTCCATGTCTTCAACTACCTTACAAAAAAATGCCTCTCTAGTTGCAGTTTCAAGAAAATACTATGCTGTAAGAGATGACCTGATAATGCTATTGGCCATGTGCAATTGCTGGACTTTGTTACAGAGCCCCACAGAAGTTCCAATATGGACACCCAAAATGGCGCTCAGCCACCCTGCCTTCGTCCTTTACAGGGTGTTCCCGCCAAGAACTTGCCACCAAAAGTCTCCCGCCAAATAGTTCCCAACTTGGCTATCCACAAAGTAGGGGGGGGGGGGACTACCCCTACCAAAGTGTCTAGGCATGAAACTCAGGACGGCCTCCAGGAGGTGGAGTTCAATGTAAATGAAGAGCCACTGGATCTCTCGAGACGAAACGCCTTCAGCCATTAAGGAGACCAAATGTTTAACCCACGCAGAGAGCTCAGGCTACGCCCAGTCCAGGATGCATGGACTGAAATTCCCTCAAGGCATCCTCAGTACTCCTGGGGAGAAGATCCGCAGCTTTTATCACTGCTGCCTCAGGACTCACGCATTTCCCCTTCAACAGAGGAGCACCTGGAAGAGCCTTCGGGAGAAGCAAGCGCAGCTGCTGGGCCTGTCTGCCCAATGTGTGTTTTCAAAGCGCCAGAGGCCATTGTCCAGGCGGATCACCCTCCTTGGATCTTGATGCAAGAAGGTGAAGGACTGCCTTCCAGAACTTCTAAAGCAGTTTGTCTACGAATATGGGGATGAGAATTTAGCATTCTACTTTATGTGAGCCTGACCCAGAGTGCCGAATCCTGCCCTGCGACAGCCTCATCCTGGACCTACCGCCTCCACGATGTTATCAAAGACACTTCTTCCTCCTCGGAGGAATCATTAGCTGCATCACGCTCTACTTCCAGCTACGCTGTATCAGATTCTCTGAATGAGTGCAATGAGGAGGTGCGTAGTATCACTCAAGCCAGTTCTTCCGAAAGTACAGTGATGGTAGTCCGCTCCGGAGAGCGTAGTCCGACGCCAATCAGTATTACCAATTCGGAGAGCGACGATTGCCAGCTAATTCTATTGCGCCCAAGGAACTGTTTCCAGTTTTAAAAAGAGACTCTTTGCGTAAGAGACATTCCCCCCCCCCCCCCCGTTAAGCCCCCTTAATATTTAAGGATTGCGAAGTTATATTTCCCCTGTTTCATAGCCAGATGTTGTTATGCTGTGCTTCCATTATTTCCTATGGAAAATGTTTATGCAATATTTGGCTTAAGATAATGTGCAGGAGTAGGAACAAGTAAAAATAATTGTTTAGATTCCACAATGCTCCTGATTGAATGTGACCGTGCGAATGGCAGGAGTGATACGTGTGTATGACTGGAGGTTTCTGCGCCCGATGTCTCGTCTTTTGTATCAGTGTCTGTCCATCGTCCTAGTGTCTCAGTAGGTGGGGCATCCTTTTTCACCTCACCTCTTAGTCCTGGACAAGGGTTATAGACTTAAGCTACCAACCTTCACTGTGTCATTTTTTCGGAGAAAGTGATGGTCATTCCACTTGTCTCTTATTGTTTTTCCTGCCAGTCGCCCTTCTCTATTTTGTAGTGTTGCATCAAGGATGTATGCTCTTTTGTCTGCGGAAGTGATGTTCATTCCACTTGCCTCATATCTTTTGTCTTTGGGGAGAAGAGTTATGTATGTGCCCCATAGCTATACTAGTGAATCCTGAATTCAGTTCAGCTTGGTAGTAATCCTGTCATGGTTTTGGTCAAACCATTTCATACACACATACTCAGAAAGTGACATTCTTAAGGTAGTCTGAGAACACCAGAATGGTTTAGTCTTATGTATAAGTAATCAGAGGGTAGAAGCTGTGTTTATCAGTTCCACCTTGAACACTACATGACTGTATAGTGTTCCTAGAGGTAAACTGGAGTAGTACATTGAAATATCCCTTCTCCAGATATTACACTCTGTTTTAGAGGTGCCAGGGTCGGCTTATTTTAAGTAGGGGGGAACTGTAGTGGCCCGAAACACATATTTCTGGGCCCTTCATAATTGTCATACATGTCATGTCTTTAATGTGGATGCACTGTGCAAAGTGTCTTGTCTGCTGCAGCATGTGAGAGGTTAATGTCTGCAAGTGGCTGGGATATGTATGGAATAAATATCAAGTTTGTCTAGTCACGTGATGTTGTATGATTATATTTATGAGTGAATGAGAGCTAGGTGTGTTCTTTTGTCGTCTTCTGTCTGTGGTCTTCATGTGAGAGAAGTGAGAGTGCGAGCCACATGGGGGTACCTTCAACCCTCATGTGGTGAAGTGATGGAAGCAGAAGCAGAAGAGAGGCACCCTGATGTTCTAAATCCCAGGAACCGCCTGGGAGGAGAGTGAGAGAGAAAGAGGAGCAAGAGTCCGCCGGGCAGCAATTTACCTGCTGAGCTTCAAGTGAGTGTCTGCGGAGTGTTGTGTCCCCCTCTGGTGTTACTCTGCATCCCGGAGTGTGTCTGTCCAGGAGCGGAGCATTACAGATAACGAGACTGTACGCCCGATATCATCCTGACTCCCCCTCCCTGACCGTCAGCTAACTGTCTTTTACCGGCATGAGCGAGTAAGCTGTATTCTGCAAAAGTCTGAAGTAAAGTTTGCCAGTCACTGCCCATTCCCGGTGATTGAGGTTCTCAAGTTTAACCGTGTGTGGACTCTCTTTATTTCTACCGCCAAAGAGTCATTGGTGAGAAGGAATGGTAGCGTCACGAGTGACAACTTCTACAATCCCCTACACACCTATACAGGTAACTGCTGCGTTGCCTGGAAGAGGCCTATCAGTGTCTTGTCCGAGGTACCATGTGTCCCTCCGGGGAGGAGTCTGGTAGAGCCACCGGGACAAGTACCATCTTTATCCCAGCAGCTCCTCAGCATGGGCCTTGTGTCTCGGTCGCTGCAGGATACCCCTCTTCTTTTGGCATCAAGAACAGGATAAAATACCTCTGTGCCGCATCCATGTACTTGTGTTACCGCAAAGAATCAAGAAAATTTCTTTTGGAAAATTTGGAGAAAAAGTTCATGTCTTCGTGTCAAGTTTCCGCCATGTCTTCAACTACCTTACAAGAAAAATGCCTCTCACCCCCCGTACGCACCCCAGGAGCCCAAATGGGGCCCATAAGGTCTCTTACTCCCATAGAGTGAGACCAATACTATGGACGAAGCATCATACAGTAGTCGGGGGCCGCACACAGTTACTCCTCTGTCCGCTAATTGTTGGTGCAAAATATTGACACACATGAACCCCCGCGGAGAGAATAAGTCCAGCTGTACAAGCATTGACCCCCGAGCAGTGTTGTGCACAAGCGGTCTGTAGTGCTGCTGGAGTACGATGCGCCAAATGTAATAAGAAGTGCGAGCGTGTTCGTACATTTCTTGTATTTTGTGCATTCTTCTGAAATCTACGTCACACTTGTGTCATTTTCTGGCTCCACCCCTTCCTTCTAAGCACCGCCCACTTAAAAAAATGTAGCATGGGCAGCAATAAAGCCGAAAACTCGCAAATATTTGCACAAATAGGAGTTTTTTATGGAAGAATTCTGTTGTAAACGCTTTTAGGAATTTCCTCACCTCCATGCCCCCTGTATCACAACTTGTATCCAAGCTAGAGGCCGTACAACAGGGTACTAGAGCCTCCATGCCCACCCATATCACATCTTGTATCCAAGCTAGAGGTGGTACAACAGGGTACTAGAGCCTCCATGTCCGCCTGTATCACAACTTGTATCCAAGCTAGAGGCCGTACAACAGGGTACTAGAGCCTCCATGCCCACCCATATCACATCTTGTATCCAAGCTAGAGGTGGTACAACAGGGTACTAGAGCCTCCATGCCCCCCGTGTCACATCTTGTATCCAAGCTAGAGGCAGTACAACAGGGTACTAGAGAGTCCATGCCCACCCATATCACATCCATCTTGTATCCAAGCTAGAGGCGGTACAACAGGGTACTAGAGCCTCCATGCCCACCCATATCACATCTTGTATCCAAGCTAGAGGCGGTACAACAGGGTACTAGAGCCTCCATGCCCCAAAACAAGATATTGTCCTAATAAATGAGCAGGAGTGTAAAGGCATCCTACAGCTACTACTCCACATGAGAACACAACTTTTGGAAGATAGCTTTCTTCCAATGTGAAAATGATAGAAGTATCTATCGCCTGCGCTCACCCAGCGTATCCTCCATACTGCCAACACGTGCCCCTCAGCTATTCTTATGCAATCACCAGAACTGTCTTATTGAAGACTTCCAAAGGCATTCTTTACCACAGATACCACAAGCCTCCGGCCAAGGTGCAGCAACCCATGGAGTGCACCGCCACTGAGGGGACTCATGAGGTAGAGAAAGGGACATCTTCCCTAACCTCCAGAGACAGAGGAGCCCAGCATCCGCTGCAGGAGACGACAGGTTAACCCCAGGCTCATCCAGAGGCTCCGTGTGGAGACACACCACAACAGGTAACCCGTCATGCCATAGAGTTTGGGAGGAAGACCCCGCAGTCCACCACCTCTAGAGATCTGGAGAAATCCCTGGAAGAGCCGAGGCAGCCAATCAGCAGCTGCCTCCTCCAACCCGTCTGATGGACAGGACACAGGGGCCGGAGGTGACGGGGGCGGCTGCCTTCGAGGTGATCTGGGAGGTTCCTGTTTCCTGTCGGATGGGAGGCGGGCTCTCATGGGTGCTGTCATGGGCGTAAGGAAAAAAACTCTTTGTTAAAAAATAAATTAAATCCATTTGGTTTTGTGGCATCCGTAACGCCCCGCAGAATGAAGCGAAGGCACTTGTTATCCTGCGCAGCAAATAGTATGAAAAGTTTTAAAAAACGAAGCCCAAACATCTTGTGTTCAGTTCAACTCCCAAAAATGCAATGAAGTAATTCAAAAAGCAGCAGGTACCCCAAAATGGTACCAATAAAAACGACACCTCGTTACATAAAGAAGAAGCGCATACGGCTGCGGCGGCGGAAAATAAAAGTGTTATAGCTTTTGAAACGTGGCGATGAAAATGACCCCAAACTGTCGCCTCCCCAAAATAAGCTATCTGGGTTCAGTGGCCAGCTGGATGGCGCTCAGTACGGCCGCCGCTGCAGGGATGGTAACCCAGCTGTCCGATTGCGCAGAGCCGGCTGAGCAGACTGCCTCCCAACGCTCCGCTGGTACAGGGGGTATATTTAGGGTTGTGGATTTTTTGTAGGGGTGAATATGAAGCCATTTATAGCGCCACCGCAGGGAGGGGGGGGGGGGGGGGGCAACGTCTTGAGGAAAGCTGCAGGACTCGGCAGAGTTCAGGGGCTCGGAATCTCCTCGGGTGGGTGCGGTTTTGTGGTTAGACCTCAGCGAAGAATGGCCTCCATTCACTACTGTATGAATTAGATTCTGACCCCGCTCTGTATCCCGGCCCAGCCTCATTAGAAGGCGGGCGGCCGAGTTACATTTTTGCTGTGATGCATTTTATTACTCCTCTGGGAAAGAATTGAACAGAATAGCAAATTGTTGCGGAGGTCCGGCGGCGACACGTGGAAGGCGTTAGATGCACTCGCTGGGGTTAAACATCCGGCTCCTCAGAAAAGCAACAAGTCCGACTTATCAACAGGGGTGGAGGCCCAGATTGGGGTATACATTATAAGCGAAGCTCCGCCCCTCTATAGAATCAGGAAATGTCATATTTATAAGTAGGATAGCAAGGAAATATTTTTCTGTTATCGGATTTTTTTTCTACACAGTAAAAATCAGACAAGTGGAAACCATCAACAAGCAGGTTTCCATCTGCTCATGGATCTCACCATTTTCAGTCCGGTTTCATACGGCCGTGATACAATTGTGTTAGCTTCTATAATAGGGGACCCCCTATTGGCTCTCCTGAACTGAGCACAGACTTCGCTAGGGTCTTATGGAAAGTCCGTATGTTTTTGATATTGGAGTATGGTCCCCTAGGAATCAGCGCTGCAGCTGCTCCTGGTACTGCAAGCCTGGCAACGTCCTTCTGCTGATTGGCGGTGGTCTTGGCTATCAGATAGCAGTGTTCATGGCCGGCCTTTGCTACATGCGACTGGTGTGGTTGCACAGGGCACTGGCTGCCAGCTTGTAGGCTGGGGCACCAGGCGGATGTAGGCTGGGGGCAATCACCCCCTTAGGTCCACCTGGCCAGATTATCTTGCTCTGTGCAGCACCGTCTTCTGGCGCACATGAATAATCCTCTTCCTAACTCTGTCTCCTCCCCTTTATGTTCCAAGATGTCACTGTCAGCCCATCGGAACTCCCACAACACAATCACTCAGTTTTGCTGTTGTATCTATATACTGACCTTGTTTTCAGTGCTGTATCTATGTACTGAGCTTGGTTCCGCTGCTGTATCTATGTACTAAGCTTGGTTCCGCTGCTGTATCTATGTACTAAGCTTGGTTCCGCTGCTGTATCTATGTACTAAGCTTGGTTCCGGTGCTGTATCTATGTACTCAGCTTAGATCTGGTGCTGTATCTATGTACTGAGCTTGGTTCTGGTGCGGTATCTATGTACTGAGCTTGGTTCCGGTGCTGTATCTATGTACTGATCTTGGTTCCGGTGCTGTATCTATGTACAGAGCTTAGTTCTGGTCCTGTATCTATGTACTGAGCTTGGTTCCTGTGCTGTATCTATGTACTGAGCTTGGTTCTGATGCTGTATCTATGTACTGAGCTTGGTCCCGATTCTGTATCTATGTACTGAGCTTGGTTCCGGTGCTGTATCTATGTACTGAGCTTGGTTCTGGTGCTGTATCTATGTACTGAGCTTGATTCCGGTGCTGTATCTATGTACTGAGCTTGGTTCTGCTGCTGTATCTATGTACTGAGCTTGGTTCCGGTGCTGTATCTATGTACGGATCTTGGTTCTGATGCTGTATCTATGTACTGAGCTTGGTCCCGGTTCTGTATCTATGTACTGAGCTTGGTTCCGGTGCTGTATCTATGTACTGAGCTTGGTTCCGGTGCTGTATCTATGTACTGAGCTTAGTTCTGGTGCTCTATCTATGTACTGAGCTTGGTTCTGGTGCTGTATCTATTCACTGAGCTTGATTCTGCTGCTGTATCTATTCACTGAGCTGTTCTGGTGTTGGTATGCTGCTCTCTTGCTGCTTTCTGCTTAAGCAAAAGTAAAAAAGGTCTTATAATACCCTTTTTATTCTTGTTTTGTTGTTAACGAACCATCTGGTATAATTTGTATCTCCCATGTTGGATAATTCAGCTGGTAATCCGAGGATTATGGTGCAGCCAAACAAATATTACACCAGGATATCACATCTGCTGCATGCGTATCATATATAGGTGTGAACATCTGCAGAGCGATCAGCCCAGAGTATTGTTGGATGACCAACGCTTCCTGCGTCTGATGAGCAGATTATAGGGGTACTCCCACCTCGGGGACACGGCCCGCCCGCCGCAGCCACCAGCAGTTTCCGTACTCTCACTGAGATGGGGTTTAGTGGTAGGTGCCGGTCTTGGGACCCGGCTGCGATTGAGAGAGAACACCGATCCTCGCTGTTAACCCCTTACATGCTGTGATCAATGCTGATTGCTGCGTGGGAAGTGTTCACAGAGGGATGGTGCTCCCTCTGTGACCACATCAGTACTGCACCCCATAATCCTGGAGAGCCGATAGGTTGCCATGGCAACCTATCACTATGAGAAGCAATAATGCATCGCAGCACAAAAGTACTGCACTGTATAATCAAAGCATCACAGTCAAAAAAAAGGAAAACTCTTTTGCACTCTTCCTCCTCTTTGTTTAAAATTTTTTTTATAAATGTAAAAACCCATATTTGGTATCGTCACATCTGTAACGGCCCGCACAAAAAACGAAACACACAACTAATCCTGAACGGCAAACACTAAAGAAAACAGCAGAGGAAGAACCAGTGAAAAGGTTTTGTTCATTTCAGTTCTCCAAAAAAAAGCCATAAAAGTTGATGAAAAAAAGGGGGTACCGTGAAAACTGCGGCATGACACGCAAAAACCCCAAACCGCTCGCAGAGCTCCGGCCACAGGAAGACAAGAGTGTTAGGGCGCTGTGGTGCAGCAATGCAAGAGATAAAAAGGGGGTTTAATTACGCAAAAGTGGAAAATCCTAAAACCCCAATGTGTATATAATGTTGTGGTAATCGTGCGAACACGGAAAACAAGAGCAGAACTGAGGCGCCTCCGAAATATGAGCACAAGTCCCACAATACATCATATGGACCCAAAATACGGTACCAACAAAAACCACGGCTCGCCGCGCAAAAACCAACTCTCATACGGCCGGAAATAAAAAGGACTTCTGGCTTTTAAAAAGCGGAGAGGAAAATTCCCCAAAAATTGTCATGTCCTCAAGTCCAATATAGGCCGTGTCACGAAGGGGTTAAAGGGGTCATCTCTTTCCCTCGCCTATAGGCAATGACAGAGAACCACTAACACAAAGCCCCGCCTCTCCACATACTACGGGCTCGGCCAATCACAATGAGCCGTTCTCTGTGGTTTGTCTTCTAGGTTCTGCAATGTGAGAACTTTCATACCAAGTGACAAACTCGGCTCTGCTACGTCTGTAGATTTGGGTCCGTTTAACAGAATGGAATTCAAAAGTTTTGTTAACTATCTGAAAATTAAAAAGGCGCAAGTTGTGCTCAGAGCCGTCAGCTGCGGGTCAAGGTGCCCAAATGTTACCCCTTCGAAGGCTCCTGATTGCCATCTCCAGAAAGGAATATGAAGACGCAGGCAGAGAAGTCTTGAAGGAGCCTGTTTATCTTGGAGTCGGAGCCCCAGATGCTGCCAAACCTCGTAGCTATGAGCGCTGATGAATAATGCCACCCTATTCTGCGCAGACCGCTGTGGGTGGTGAACGTCGCCCGCTAATGAAATTACTAATAAAGGAAAGGTCTTATCTCCTAACGTCAACTAATGCAAGAAATAATGCAAAGCATGCTGGGAAAACGCTGCGTCTCAGGACCGGTCGCCGTGGGCGCTGGCCTACTCTGCCTACTAACAGTCCTACCCCGGGCATCAGTGACATCAGGCAGATTTTGCCCCCGTCCTCCTCACTTTCTGGTGGCTTCTCCCAACCGTAGTGACATCATTGAATTGAGCGCCGGTCACACAAGAGCAGCTACCGCCCCTCTCATTCCACAGGACGGCAGTCCGAACGCTTCGCACCCGGCTATCTCCGGTAGCCCCAAAAAAATAAATGGAGCAGCGCTGCCCTTGGGCGACCTGCGCTCCTTTCTATGATGTCACTGATGTGGGAGAAACCATCCGGAAGTGAGGAGGATGGGGGAAATGTGGCCCTGCTCTCGGGATCGGCAGGCGGACCCTCACCAATCTATCCAGGTGATAAGTGAAAACAGGAAAAAAGGTCCTGACAGTTCACGGCATCAGATCGGGACATGTGACCTCCTGGAAGGTCCTTGCGGGGCATACACACAATTCACCTATAACTGAATATGCACATTGGTGGTTTAACCCCTCACACACCGTGCACAGAATATACCCCAGGTTGTCGAGTGGGGCCACTAGGGGTTTATTCTGGGGCCATTATAACTACTAGGGCCACTATAGGGGGTCACTATTACTACAGGGGCCACTATGGGGGTCATTATTACTACAGGGGGCCACTATGGGGGTCATTATTACTGTGAGGCGGTCACTGAGGGATACGATTATGGGATAGAAGGCATGTCCTTCATACAAACGTTCCGCGGCCGGGGGGGGGGGGGGGGCGCTACAGCCTCTTCTTGTCATTCACAAGTCTTAGCGATGGTTTTGGTGAGACCTGTAACTGCTTTTCATGCATTGCAGCGCGGCTGGCAAACGACAAATCAGCGCCAGATCCAGACGGCGAATATTCGGATAGCCACAGAGGTAACGTAGTAAGACGTGACACCCGTAGGCCGTACCCAGAATCGTGGGCGCAACTTGCGAGGGACGCGACAGACGCCATGCGATCTTCAGACTCTGCACATGGCGTCTCCTATCCCGGTCCGCGAAGACGCCCAGCGATTTCATCCGTCCGTGTAAGACGTTCACGAGAGCCGCCACCGTGTGCCGCCTGGGACCAGATATATGATCAGTGGGCACCTTAAGAATCCCCCCAGTTAACCCCTGCGACTCCAGGCGGGGTGGATACTTCTGGGAACGGCGACGTCCTGTGACCCCTTACAAGTGGGAGCGTTGCTGCAGGTACGCCATGCCTCCGAGTGTACGAGGTGACGGCTCTACAGCGGACGTGTCCCGGCTTGTGTGCCAGTGTATGTTGTGCCTTCTCGGAAAGGAATGCAGGAATGCCCGCGGCGAGAGAGGGCGGCGTGTAACAGCGAGGACACGAGTAAGAGAAGGAGAGCGGCGCTCTTACTGTTCATATGGGGGTTCACATCTGAAATCCTGACTGCAGAGTCCAGAAGGAACGCGCGTTACACGGCCGAAGCGTCCGTTTCTGTAAGAACCTTCCGACATACTCCCATAGTCCCTGGAACAGCCGCAGTCTCGCTCATGGTTGTGCCTAGCACTGCAGCTCCATCCTCTTGTCCATGGCTGTTTCTAGTACTGCGGCTCAGCCCCATGCACCTGACAGAGCTGCAGTACTAGATGTTGTCTGTGTACAAAAGGGGCGCTGTTTCTGGAAAAAAAGAAAAGCGCTGATTTTTCTTTTCTACCCTCAATGAACCCTATAAATTACCAGCACGGCTCGAGGCGGATGGATCGGGGTGTCATTGAGGGTGTATTTACTGTCCCAGGCGAGTAAAGACCCCAATACCTCCAACGGGTCTATACACAGACCGCGAGTCCGAGGTAGAAAAAGTGCAGCCGGTTCTACGTTTGGGCGTTTCTGTTAGAGAGGAAGCGAACAATCGGATCGCGGGCCGAAGGGTTTTCCTAGTTTAGCTATTGAAATAACATGCAGTTTCTTTCATGCGCCTGAAAACCGCGTGCGCAGCCGTGTGTCCTTCATGCAGAGCGTCGCATGTAAAGGCGCAGGCTTGTGAAACATCAGTCCGGCGGCTGCAGGAAAAATCCGAATTCTTGGGATTTTCAATCTGTGTTCAGCTTTACATGCAGAATAGCCGCCTGCACGCTGCTGGGGTTTGTTACTAGAGAGCCTCATCTTGTGGAACGGTCTCCACTGCCGTCACACATATGTAGTCAGAAGAACCCGGCCCTCGTGGACGGCACACATGTGTAGTCAGAAGAACCCGGCCCTCGTGGACGGCACACATGTGTAGTCAGAAGAACCCGGCCCTCGTGGACGGCACACATGTGTAGTCAGAAGAACCCGGCCCTCGTGGACAGCACACGTGTAGTCAGGAGAACCCGGCCCTCGTGGATGGCACACATGTAGTCAGGAGAACCCAGCCCTCATGGATGGCATACACATGTAGTTGGAGAATCCTGCCCAGCTATTGTGGACGGCACACATGTAGTTGGAGAATCCTGCCTGGCCTCGTGGATGGCACACATGTGTAGTCAGGAGAACCCGGCCTTCGACAGACGGCACATGTGTAGTCTGGGGAAGCCGGCCCTCGTGGACAGCACACATGTGTAGTCCGGGTAAGCCAGCCCTCGTGAATGCACACGTGTAGTCAGTAGAACCCGGCCCTCATGGACGGCACACATATGTAGCCAGGTGAGCCCGACCTGGGTGTCATGGACGGCACACGTGTAGTCTGGAGAACCCGGACCTCATTAACGGCACATATATATAGCCAGGACAGTAGCCATGTGTAGTCAGGAGAACCTGGCCCTCGTGGATGGCACACATGTAGTTGGAGAGCCCGGCCCTCGTGGACGGCACACGGGAGGGGGGGTTGCTCTTGAAACATGGAAACTGCCACATGCCTGTATAAAAACATTAAGTGCAATTTTTAGTGTTGGCGCCCTGGAAGCCCCCTGCTAGAGGAGCCAGCAGACAGTTTATAATCTTGGTGCGCCCTCTGCTGGCAGAGTTGTGTCCTTACACGGGCGATGACCTTGCACATGTGAAGCCCATTAATCCTTATGTTTTTATGCACATGGCTGATTTTTCTCTCAGACCGAGATGGAAGAGCTGGGGAGTAAAAAAAAGGAAAAACCCTTTCTGCGCTCTTATGGAGCCGCCGTGTCTTCAGGATGTGAACGATTGTCCCAATACTCTGATAAGCGGCGGCGCGTTTGGCGTCTGAAGGCTTGATGAGGGCGGATGTTACGCCAAACGCGCCGCCGCTTATCAGAGTGTTGGGACAATCGTTCAGTCCTGAAAACACGGCGGCGCCATAAGAGCGCAGAAAGGGGGGTTTCTTTTATACTTTATTTTACCAGTTTTTTCCCCCGAAAATCAGTTTTCCCCGGACGGCAGCTCTGCATACGGCGTATAATGGAGGAGCTCCAAAGGGTCATGGTGCAAACAGGTGACTTCTAACAGGTGACCAGCTGAGCAGCAGGTGAGCTACATGTAGGATCTCTCTCCCCTGCGAGCTCTGGTAACAGCGGATCTCTTCATCCTGTTGTCGGGATCTCCTCATCCTGCTGTCGGGATCTCCTCATCCTGCTGTCGGGATCTCTTCATCCTGCTGTCGGGATCTCTTCATCCTGCTGTCGGGATCTCTTCATCCTGCTGTCGGGATCTCTTCATCCTGCTGTCGGGATCTCTTCATCCTGCTGTCGGGATCTCTTCATCCTGCTGTCGGGATCTCCTCATCCTGCTGTCGGGATCTCCTCATCCTGCTGTCGGGATCTCCTCATCCTCTTGTCGGGATCTCTTCATCCTCTTGTCGGGATCTCTTCATCCTCTTGTCGGGATCTCTTCATCCTCTTGTCGGGATCTCTTCATCCTCTTGTCGGGATCTCTTCATCCTGCTGTCGGGATCTCTTCATCCTGCTGTCGGGATCTCTTCATCCTGCTGTCGGGATCTCTTCATCCTGCTGTCGGGATCTCTTCATCCTGCTGTCGGGATCTCTTCATCCTGCTGTCGGGATCTCTTCATCCTCTTGTCGGGATCTCTTCATCCTCTTGTCGGGATCTCTTCATCCTGCTGTCGGGATCTCTTCATCCTGCTGTCGGGATCTCTTCATCCTGCTGTCGGGATCTCTTCATCCTGCTGTCGGGATCTCTTCATCCTGCTGTCGGGATCTCTTCATCCTCTTGTCGGGATCTCTTCATCCTCTTGTCGGGATCTCTTCATCCTCTTGTCGGGATCTCCTCATCCTGTTGTCGGGATCTCCTCATCCTCTTGTCGGGATCTCTTCATCCTGTTGTCAGGATCTCCGTGGGTTCCTTCACTAACAGGGGATGTGCACAACAGGCCACAGCGGGTACGCCGAGCGATTACATGGCAGTGCGGTGGATATCCCCCCATTACTTGTAGTATGTAAGCTCGTTGGAGCCGGACCCGCCTCCCTATTGTCTGGTTGGAGCCGGACCCGCACCCCTATTGTCTGGTTGGAGCCGGACCCTCACCCCTATTGTCTGGTTGGAGCCGGACCCTCACCCCTATTGTCTGGTTGGAGCCGGACCCTCACCCCTATTGTCTGGTTGGAGCAGGACCCTCACCCCTATTGTCTGGTTGGAGCAGGACCTGCCTCCCTATTGTCTGGTTGGAGCAGGACCCTCACCCCTATTGTCTGGTTGGAGCCGGACCCTCACCCCTATTGTCTGGTTGGAGCCGGACCCTCACCCCTATTGTCTGGTTGGAGCAGGACCCTCACCCCTATTGTCTGGTTGGAGCAGGACCCTCACCCCTATTGTCTCCATCAGCTGATTACTATGTAACCGTGGTTCTGTAATGTTTGTCCTTTTGTCTTTCTGTATTCCCCCCGTCTATGTAAGCACTGCGGGATATGTTGGCGCTATACACATACAGATTATTATTATTATACACCGGACACGACCTGTCAGCGCAGCGGTACGCGGTCTCCTGAGCCCCTCACAGGCGCTGCAGTGTATTTGACCGCTCAGACACGACGGAAGTGTTTTCCGGTTGTATAAACACGCGTCCCGTTTACCGGATGACCGGCCCTCACGGCTGTGAACGAGCGATAACGGCGTTTTGTTTTTGCGCCATTTCTCGCCTCCATCCCGGGCAACAAGACGGAGAGCACGGAACACCACAGGGTGACTGAAGACCGGGGGGCGAGGGAAATATTAGCAAACCCCCGACGGTCGTCTGGATAGTCTGACCGAACACCGGGCATTGGGGGGTTAAATGAACCGATAACGCCGACAATAAGTAACACGCCCGCGAGCCCAGCGACTGAGGCCCCGCCCCGCCCCGCCCCTTGCGCTCTGCTCTCATTGGCTTTCTTCTGCTCTGTCATAACAAGACAGCCTATAGCATTGCTCTTTTCAACAGCCAATCACGCTCAATCTTTTATTTCCCGGGGAGAAATTCGAATTGTAGCCACGCCTCCCTCTGCGCTCTCTCCGGGTGGGTGTGTCTGATGGGCGGGCTATGTTGATGCGCATTATCCAATGAAGTAAGACAGAGGAATGGCATTGGACCAATCGGAGCATTCCTTCCGTAGATGGGCGGTGCTGACGTGCGGCTGTTGTGTGTACGGGACGGCGCCGTTACCGCAGCGGATGAGATGACGGCGGGCGGCCGGTGATCACAAGGTGACAGGTGAGAGCGGCGCCCGCACGGGGGAGGGGACAGAGTGGCGTCGGGGCTCTAGGTCTCTTCACGGGGGGCGCGAGTCCGTCATGTCCGCCGCCTCCCCTCGGTACTCAGTGCTTGCTGGCTGTGCTTGGGAGCCGCCGGGCCGCTCCCACATTGCGCTCCGTCCGGCATATCACCGGCAGTCGGTGTCGTCCGTTTTCAGTCCCCGTCGGCTAGGAGCCCCGCAGCTAACGGCCACACGTGACGTGCACACGGGTCTGGTACCGCAGCAGTAAGCTGCCTGCAGTGTCTCCGGCTCCTCCCCTCTGCTAGAGCCGGTGATACATTGTAACACCTAGTCTGTGAGGCTGGAGGGAGAGCACGTCCATCCAGGGCAGAGCCCCGCCCCCTTGTTGATCCAGAGCAAGGCAAAAACCCCAACGAGGCAGAAGCTGTCATTCAGTAGGGGGCGACAAAACACTGAACCTCAGTAAAGAAACACGTGATCAGCTGAGAGATACTGTCCGTAACACTAATTGGGGGAAACACCCTCATAAATATCAGTGCAGGCGACAAATGGGAGGGGTTTAACAGCATCCTCATAAATATCAGTGCAGGCAACAAATGGGAGGGGTTTAACAGCATCCTCATAAATATCAGTACAGGCGATAAGTGGGAGGAGTTTAACAACATCCTCATAAATAGTGTAGGCGACAAATGGGAGGAGTTTAACAACATCCACATAAATATCAGTGCAGGCGACAAATGGGAGGGGTTTAACAACATCCACATAAATATCAGTGCAGGCGACAAATGGGAGGAGTTTAACAACATCCACATAAATAGTGCAGGCGACAAATGGGAGGAGTTTAACATCCTCATAAATATCAGTACAGGCGACAAATGGGAGGAGTTTAACAGCATCCTCATAAATATCAGTACAGGTGACAAATGGGAGGAGTTTAACAGCATCCAGCAGTTTTTGTTACCCCCCCTCGCTCATCGCTGCCTGTCAGCGTGCTGACCATCAGCCTCATCTTGGATTCACAGCGGATACTATTGGTTCATCCCGCTCCCTGATGACAGGCGGGCATGAAGAGCAGAGCGGTCCAGCTGTATACTCCATACCCCGCTCAGCTGTATAACAGCCAGGTGCTGCGAGCAGCTGGATGCAGAACACAAGTGGGGACACCCAGCTCATCTGCCGCATCCTCTGGAGCGCCCGGCGATCGCTCACCGTTTGGTCGATCTCCTCGCACCGTTACAGAACACAACGATTATCACTCAAAAATCACTCCAAAGATAATCGTGTCTAACGGCAGCCGAACCCCAAACCATTCAATGATATCAACAGCAAACGGATGGCACTGGGAGCGCCGGCCCTTTAACAAATAATGCAGGAGAAATCAAAGATGATATGTGGGGGGGAGGGGCAAATCTATTAAATAGTTTTTTTCAAGTATATTCATGAAGGCAAATAAATGTCACACAAGATGCAGGAAAAAACAACCCCAAACTAAATATCACCTGCCTAACCCAGGAGGAGGTGCAGAGCCGGGTCAGGAGGATTAAGGGAACTAAGTGTTGTGATAGATAGACTGCTGTATCTAATATTTGTGGATACTATCGAGAGCGGGGCTGTGCCATTGGATTGGCGCATTGCTAATGTGGTTCCAATATACAAAAAGGGGTCAAAAAGTGAGCCTAGTAACTACAGGCCGGTAAGTCTCACTTCAGTGACTGGAGGAATATTGGAGGGTTTCTGGGAGACGCCATCGATGAGTACATCAAGGAGAACAACAAAATAACTCCTCACCAGCATGGGTTCATGAAGGGGCGATCATGTCAGACCAATCTGATCAGCTTCTACCATGAAGTAAGCTCTAGGCTGGACCTGGGAGAGTCTATTGATCTTGTATATCTGGACTTTTCTAAAGCATTTGACACCGTGCCACATAATAGGCTGATATATATAATGAGGAGCTCGGATTGGGGGAAAATGTGTGTATCTGGGTAAAGAACTGGCTCAGAGATAGAAAGCAGAGGGTGGTAATAAATGGTTCATACTCTGATTGGGCCACAGTCACTAGCGGGGGGCCACAGGGTTCAGTACTAGGCCCCATTCTGTTCAATATATTTATCAACGACCTGATAGAGGGGCCGCACAGCAAAATATCAGTATTTGTAGATGACACAAAACTGTACAATATAATCAATACAACAGAGGACAATGTGCGGCTACAAACGGACCGAGATAAGCCAGGGGGGGGGGGGAGAAATGGGGAATGAAGGTCAATGTGGGTAAATGTAAGGTTCTGCACATGGGCAGGAGAAACGGATATCACCAATATACACGAAATGGGGTACCGCTAGGGAAAAGACCTGGGGGTACTAGTGGGCTGTAGACTAAACTGGAGTAACCAATGCCAGTCAGCTGCTGCAAAAGCTAATAGAGTCTTGGGGTGCAGTAAAATAGGTATAGGGGCGAGAACATTGCCCACGGTCGGATTTGTACCGCAGTTCTTGGGTTCTGTTGACCCTCATGGCCGTCGGCCCGTTGGCGCTCGCATGCGTGATTCTGCCACATATTTTCCCGGGGAAAACATGGCAGCATGTTCTCTTTCGCCGCGTGTTTCCGCAGCGGGACGTGCGCAGTAATATCGTGTTAATGGAGGCCGTATGTCCACCGCAGAATTCCACGGGCACCCACGTTTTAAAAAATTGGTACTCCCGCCGCGTAAGTCCGTGGGCGCATCCCACTCCGTCCGTGGGCATGAGCCCGGAAGATCACGGCTGCTCCATTCCTGCGCGGACGGCGCCCATAGAGGTCGGTGTAATCCGTCTGAGCCGCGTTCTGTCCACCATTAACACCGTCCAGGTTGTGGATTCTGCGTCATCGCCGAGCGACGGTGCGGGGAAGAAAAAGGCTGTACAGCGGATGTGCGACGTCAATCCGCCAGGTCCATCCACAGTACAGAATAGACAGGCCCGCCCCGCTGCGGGCTCCTGCATCCGTGACTAACACAACTCCAGCTATACCTCACCAGCAGGGGGCGCTCCATCTATACATGTCACCTGCAGCAAGCGGGGGGCGCTCCACCTGTACACGTCTCCTGGGGCCATTCGGGGGCTCTCCACCTGTACACGTCACCTGGGGCCAGCGGGGGGCGCTCCACCTGTACACTTCACCTGCGGCCAGCGGGGGGGCGCTCCACCTGTACACTTCACCTGCGGCCAGCGGGGGGGCGCTCCACCTGTACACTTCACCTGCGGCCAGCGGGGGGGCGCTCCACCTGTACACTTCACCTGCGGCCAGCGGGGGGGCGCTCCACCTGTACACTTCACCTGCGGCCAGCGGGGGGGCGCTCCACCTGTACACTTCACCTGCGGCCAGCGGGGGGCGCTCCACCTGTACACGTCACCTGCGGCCAGCGGGGGGCGCTTCACCTGTACTCGTCACCTGTGGCCAGCGGGGGGGGCGCTCCACCTGTACCCTGTGGCAGCTTTGGGTTCGGGGGGCGTTTCTGTAGGCCCGCAGTCGGGTCACAGGGCCCATCCAGATCGCCAGGGGCCCCTCTGGTGTCGCGGCCGGTCAGCGGCGTGCAGCCAGTTGTATCTGCCGGAGCGCGTGAGGTCATGTGACTGCTGTGCGGAATGCTGGCTCCTTCCTGCTGACTGTTTCTACATGGCGAGGGTCGTGTCTGGTACCTGCCCGACGGGCGCCGACTGAGTTGGCATCTCGTATCGCTGCTTCTCACCGCCGCCCGCCGCGTACAGAGTAACATTGTGAGGCTTTATGTCACAGGTTTCCGTGCGGACCCCCAGAGCGGCGCGATGAGTTGGGTGCTGGAGGAGTGGAAGGAGGGTCTCCCCACCCGGACCCTGCAGAAGATCCAGGAGCTGGAGGGGCAGCTGGAGAAGCTGAAGAAGGAGCGGCAGCAGCGGCAGCTCCAGCTGGAGGCCCTGGAGGCCGTCCTCCAGAAGCAGAAACAGAAGGTGAGGACTGCGGTCAGCGCAAAAGTGTAGGACCCCCCCCCCCCCCTCCGTTCTAGTGCCCGATTGAGGGACCGCCATACAGACACTGTCACTCTGGAGGAGGTAACCATATCAGCAGCTGTTTGCTACAGTGTATCAGTGCAGGTAAACTGTGTGAGGCCCAGTTCGCGTGGCGCAAATACACAGACCTGGAAGCAGATTGCGGCTTCTGATCGCCCGCGGGGGAGGGGCTTTCACACCTCGTATAGCTTCTGTCTGTATTGTGTGCGTATTTTTTACGTAATACGGACCACGTAAACCGCGCCGATCTGCTGTAGGGTATTCTGATGTGCAGCGTGTCCCATCCGTACGACAGATCGCCATTGCCTATTAGAGTCTATGCAGTCACGTGTCGGACGCAGTTCGGCCGCTCTCAGCACCAATTTTACCGCGATTTAGAGCGGCGTTCTTGAACGCATATCACAGCGTTTGACGGCGTTTTTAACGTACACCATCATGATGGGGGATGAGGGGCGTTAAAACGCTAAAATGCAATGGGAGTATTGTACCGCGGTCAGCGAGGCGCTCGGGACGGCGCGCTAATTATGGTAAAAAGCGAGGTTTGTGAGAGCGGCCTAACGTGTGCGGCAGGGGACGGCGTGGAAAGGATAGTGATTTCGATTGGGCTGTCTTGTGTGTTTTTTTTTTTTGGGGGGGGGGGGGGGGGGGTTCCCGTGAAAAAAATCCAGTACATACATGCACAACAAAAACTTGACACGACCCATATATATATATATACAGTAGAGACGTGTATTTCACTGACCAACATTGCATACACCCGTGTGAGAACACTCTGGCTGCACGGTAGCTTTTTCCACGACAGCGGTCACATTGGCACGACTCGCTGCTCTGGTTGTGATTGGCGAGTCACGGGCGTGGCATCTTGCCATCCTCACAGTGTTGGCATTGACTTCAATTAGACTGCGACATCACAGGGCATCACAGAGCGACCACAATTGCCCTGCAGTCCTTTCTGCAGATTGGATACATTGTAGCAAGACCTCCCCTCCCGTCAGCCTCTGGATGTAAACTATGAATGTTCTTAATCACTGAAAGCAAGCAGAGATCCTGAAAATGGTAAAAAATTGACACAAAGCGAATGAAAACCTTCCTCACTGCAACTATTTTTTTTACTTTAACTATCCCACCGTTTTGAGCACACAGCTCTTGTGCTAACCTATGTGTTACCATGGTAACGGACTAAAAAACAAACCCGGTATTGTCTGATCCAGCAGTCCTACTTGTACATTTGCAAGCAGTAAGGAACAGGTAGAAGGGAGGATGACTTCAGGGTCTGTTTGTAGTCTGTTACCACGGAGACACACAGCTCTGCATAGGAGCTGTGCGCACAAAACGGATGGACATTTCTAATCAATACTTTGGTTTTAGTAACTGGATTATTTTTATTCTTATTGATGTGAACAGGCGGAAAGTGAGAAAAGTGAAGTCACAGCGCTGAAACGGGAGAATCAGAGTCTAATAGAACTATGCGACAACCAGGAGAAGATGCGGCAGAAGCTGAGCCACGAGCAGCAGGTGAAGGACACGCAGATCAGCATCCTGGAGGGGCAGCTGAGTGCCACCAAGAAGCACGTGGAGAAGATGGAGCAGGAGCTGAAGAGGTCAGCAGGACTAGTGCCAGCAGAGGGAAGGGAGGAGCAGGGACAAGTGGGAGAGAAACTAGTGCCAGCAGAGGGAAGGGAGGAGCAGGGACAAGTGGGAGAGAAACTAGTGCCAGCAGAGGGAAGGGAGGAGCAGGAGCTGAAGAGGTCAGCAGGACTAGTGCCAGCAGAGGGAAGGGGGAAGCAGGGACAAGTGGGAGAGAAACTAGTGCCAGCAGAGGGAAGGGAGGAGCAGGGACAAGTGGGAGAGAAACTAGTGCCAGCAGAGGGAAGGGAGGAGCAGGGAAAAGTGGGAGAGAAACTAGTGCCAGCAGAGGGGAGGGGGGGAGCAGGGACAACTATAAGGGGAGCAGCGAGACTAGTGCCAGCAGAGGGAAGGGAGGAGCAGGGAAAAGTGGGAGAGAAACTAGTGCCAGCAGAGGGAAGGGGGGAGCTGGGACAAGTGGGAGAGAAACTAGTTCCAGCAGAGGGAAGGGGGGAGCAGGGACAAGTGGGAGAGAAACTAGTGCCAGCAGAGGGAAGGGGGGAGCAGGGACAAGTGGGAGAGAAACTAGTGCCAGCAGAGGGAAGGGGGGAGCAGGGACAAGTGGGAGAGAAACTAGTGCCAGCAGAGGGAAGGGGGGAGCAGGGACAAGTGGGAGAGAAACTAGTGCCAGCAGAGGGAAGGGGGGAGCAGGGACAAGTGGGAGAGAAACTAGTGCCAGCAGAGGGAAGGGGGGAGCAGGGACAAGTGGGAGAGAAACTAGTGCCAGCAGAGGGAAGGGGGGAGCAGGGACAAGTGGGAGAGAAACTAGTGCCAGCAGAGGGAAGGGGGGAGCAGGGACAAGTGGAAGAGAAACTAGTGCCAGCAGAGGGAAGGGGGGAGCAGCGAGACTAGTGCCAGCAGAGGGAAGGGAGGAGCAGGGACAAGTGGGAGAGAAACTAGTGCCAGCAGAGGGAAGGGAGGAGCAGGGACAAGTGGGAGAGAAACTAGTGCCAGCAGAGGGAAGGGGGGAGCAGGGACAAGTGGGAGAGAAACTAGTGCCAGCAGAGGGAAGGGGGGAGCAGCTAGACTAGTGCCAGCAGAGGGAAGGGGGGAGCAGCGAGACTAGTGCCAGCAGAGGGAAGGGAGGAGCAGGGGCAAGTATAAGGGGAGCAGAGAGACTAGTGCCAGCAGAGGGAAGGGAGGAGCAGGGACAAGTGGGAGAGAAACTAGTGCCAGCAGAGGGAAGGGAGGAGCAGGGACAAGTGGGAGAGAAACTAGTGCCAGCAGAGGGAAGGGAGGAGCAGGGAAAAGTGGGAGAGAAACTAGTGAACTAGTGCCAGCAGAGGGGAGGGGGGGAGCAGGGACAACTATAAGGGGAGCAGCGAGACCAGTGCCAGCAGAGGGAAGGGAGGAGCAGGGAAAAGTGGGAGAGAAACTAGTGAACTAGTGCCAGCAGAGTGAAGGGGGGAGCAGCGAGACTAGTGCCAGCAGAGGGAAGGGGGGAGCAGCGAGACTAGTGCCAGCAGAGGGAAGGGGGGAGCAGCGAGACTAGTGCCAGCAGAGGGAAGGGGGGAGCAGCAAGACTAGTGCCAGCAGAGGGAAGGGGGGAGCAGCAAGACTAGTGCCAGCAGAGGGAAGGGGGAAGCAGGGACAAGTGGGAGAGAAAGTAGTGCCAGCAGAGGGAAGGGGGAAGCAGGGACAAGTGGGAGAGAAAGTAGTGCCAGCAGAGGGAAGGGGGGAGCAGGGACAAGTGGGAGAGAAACTAGTGCCAGCAGAGGGAAGGGGGGAGCAGTGAGACTAGTGCCAGCAGAGGGAAGGGAGGAGCAGGGGCAAGTATAAGGGGAGCAGAGAGACTAGTGCCAGCAGAGGGAAGGGGGGAGCAGCGAGACTAGTGCCAGCAGAGGGAAGGGGGGAGCAGCAAGACTAGTGCCAGCAGAGGGAAGGGGGGAGCAGCAAGACTAGTGCCAGCATAGGGAAGGGGGAAGCAGGGACAAGTGGGAGAGAAAGTAGTGCCAGCAGAGGGAAGGGGGGAGCAGGGACAAGTGGGAGAGAAACTAGTGCCAGCAGAGGGAAGGGGGGAGCAGTGAGACTAGTGCCAGCAGAGGGAAGGGAGGAGCAGTGGCAAGTATAAGGGGAGCAGAGAGACTAGTGCCAGCAGAGGGAAGGGAAGAGCAGGGACAAATGGGAGAGAAGCTAGTGCCAGCAGAGGGAAGGGGGGAGCAGGGACAAGTGGGAGAGAAACTAGTGCCAGCAGAGGGAAGGGGGGAGCAGCGAGACTAGTGCCAGCAGAGGGAAGGGGGAAGCAGGGGCAAGTATAAGGGGAGCAGAGAGACTAGTGCCAGCAGAGGGAAGGGAGGAGCAGGGACAAGTGGGAGAGAAACTAGTGCCAGCAGAGGGAAGGGGGGAGCAGCGAGACCAGTGCCAACAAAGGGAAGGAGGAGCACGGAAAAGTATAAGGGGAGCAGCGAGACTAGTGCCAGCAGAGGGAAGGGAGGAGCAGCGAGACTAGTGCCAGCAGAGGGAAGGGGGGAGCAGGGACAAGTGGGAGAGAAAGTAGTGCCAGCAGAGGGAAGGGGGGAGCACGGACAAGATTTAGTGGAGCAGCAAGGCTAGTGCCAGCAGAGAGAAGAGATGAGCAGGGACAAATACTAGGGTGGGTAGATACTGGTGCCAGAAGGGGGAAGGGAGGAACATGGACAAGTATTACGCGTAGGTAAATACTGGTGCCAGCAGCGGGAAGGGGGGAGCAGGGACAAGTATTAGGGGTGGGTAGATACTGGTGCCAGCAGATGGAAGGGGGGGAGCAGGGACAAGTATTGGGGGTGGAGAGAGACTAGTTCCAATAGCTGGCAGTGCTCATGCCAGCTAGCCTGATCCTGGTTGATAAGTGATATTCTGACTTCCGTGCTGTAGTAGTTCCTCCTGGTCTGTGGGGTGATACCGGAGTTATGGTGGCCTTCACCTTGTTGTCCTGCAGATATAAGAATGACCTGGAGAGGAGCCAGCAGTCGTTCAGTGCGGCGGACATGTCTGTATGTGTCACCCCCCAGAAAAGCGTCACGGTCTCCTTCACCCCTGGGAAACTTCATGGTAACTTTTTACTTTCTTCATTTTCACAATTATTTACAGGCGTGAAGACTTTTGCAATAACTAATTATTCTGGTTCATCTGAAATCAACGGATGAAGCAGATTTGCCTCAAACATATATTGTTTATGTATGCAGCTCCTATCCAGACCTATACGTCTCCATGGCTACGGCCTTCACGGTGTGGGATGAATATCGTGATGCTTTAATAGTCCGACTTTTATGTTCGCGGATACTAAATATATTGGGGGGGGGGGGTTTAATAGTTTAAAATTTTATGGGAAAAGTGTTTTTTTTTTTAAACTTTAAATATTTAATTTTTACCTTTTTTTTTTTTTTGTTTACTGTTAAACTTTTATAAAACCTTTTTTTGCACTTCTATTTCGACCTCACGCAGGACTTGAACTTGCAATCTCTTGCACTACATACAGTAATACTTCAGTATTGCAGTATAAAGTGATTTTTGATGTTGCCTTTCAAGTCCTGCCACTATAGCCTTCAGTAGACTCTGGGCTGCCATGCTAGCGAATTGGCACCCCTGATCACATTGCGGGTGTGGGGGGTGATGGGGCAAGTTACGGGGTCCCGCTGACTGTTCAGACGTGCAGTCAGATATTACCATGGCATCTAAACAGTTAACTGCAGTCATCAGTGCTAACCAATCATGGCAGTTGGAAAGAGCTGATACCTGCCAGGTATGGAGCGGACTCGGCCTCCAAGCTCGCTCCATACACCCTTCACAACCGCCTAGTGTAAATTTACACCATGCAGTCATGAAGTGGTTAATATGTTGCAAAAGTCTACACACCCCCTGCACCGAACATGTATATGAAAATTTTAATATGACCTCCATTTTGCCAGATTCTCTATATGAAGAGCTGCAAGAAAAGTACAATAAGGAGGTGGAAGAAAGAAAGAAGCTGGAGGCGGAGCTAAAAATTCTCCAAATTAAGGTAAAACGAAAGGATTCATGGGAAATCGGACGTTTTCACTCCCGGGTGACCCTTATCTACTGCGCTTTAGTGACTGCAGCTTAGCCACTTGTCTCATGAAAGCCCCTGGATCTTTCCTTCCCAGTGCTTTACACTGCAGCTCTGCTCATTTAGATCACTTCCTGGTTATTTTTTTGGTGTATCCTTATGTTTTCATGTCTTTGTGCAGTTGGTGAACCAGACGCCTCAGCCGGCACCCCAGAATGCGATGAACCACCGTGACATTGCTCGCCACCAGCTGTCATCCTCCGTGTTTTCATGGCAGCAAGAGCGGACACCGAGCCGCGCCTCATCCAGCAGCCATGATGCCTCCCTCAAGAGGAATTACGCTTCCATCCAGTATCCGTGGGAACAAGAAGAGACGCCGAGTAAAAGAGGGCTCAGATCTGATGCCGGAAACCGGAGCTTCTGCGACTCCAACAATCCAGCCAACGATCAGCTCCGGAGCCAGAATCAAGGTGATGGCGCAGTATTGTACATGGCTGCTTTCTTCCTAAAACGGCGTCCCTTTTGGAGTGAATAGGGCTGAGCTGCAGTACCGCACACCGCCTGTGGACAGATGGGGCTCTGTTTTTGCACTAAGGGCTTATTCACACAGGCAAGCGTGATATTGGACCAATATTGCACTTGCACATGTGTGTTTTTTCACGCAATTTTTATAAAATTCAAAATTGCATTGCTTCTGTGAAATTGTGATCCTCCCACGAGTGTTAGGATCGAAGGATCGCAAGTGTCTCCCGCTGATTTCAATGAACATGGTGATTTTATATATATATATATATATATATATGTATATATAATTATAGTTAGTAAGAATTACACACACACACGCACTTTTTTTTTTTCCTCCTTCTCATCCGTATGATTGGGGCATACAGCTCAGGACTGTGGGTATAGCTGCTGCCACTAGGGGGAGGACACGAAGCAAAAAAAAGTCTTAGCTCCTCCTCCTAGTTATACCCCTCCTACAGACACCAAGCTAACTAGTTTTTAGCTTAGTGTCTGTAGGAGGCCGACCTGTTTGTCGCCGATCTTCAAGAACCACTTGGACTCGGGGAATACAGGGAGGCAGGACTCTCTGTTATCCCAGCAAGGAGGGTGAACAGACCGGAGTTAACTGTGCTGTGGTCTATCCTAATCTCAGAAGAAAAGGAGGCAAAGCCTTAACTCAGACATGACCCGCCGGCTATGGACCCCCTTCTTACTGGAGCACTCCCTTCCTGCTTAAAGGCAAGCCAGTGTTTCCTCCTGAAGAGTTTGTTGACATATTGAACAGAGAATGGAACCTTCCTGATAAGCTTTTCACTAAACCCAAGAGTCTAGATATCCTGTATCCTTTTCTGTGGTCGTCTTGGCCAGCAGCAGATCCACCAGTATCTCGTTTGATGAAGCGCACTGCTCTCCCTCTGGCTGACGCTTTACCTTTTCAAGACATGCACGACAGGAAAATGGTCTCTAAGCTAAAACTTCCTTCGAGGCTGTGGGGGTCGGCACTCGGGCCGGTGAGCTAAGCAACTACGCTGAGGTATTCTTTCCACGTCCTCTTCGGGACAATTAGCAGATATGGCGCAACAGCCCAAGTGGGAGGATTATATGGAAAGCCTTCCTGGATACGGCCAGACTGTTCGCTCGCATGTCGCGGCCTCAGTAACCACATGCCATACTGAAATCCTGGGACACAGATGCTTCCTTCAAGAAGTCCTTAACAGCTCTTCCCTTTGTTGGCTCAAGACTTTTCGGAGCCGGACGTGATGAAACATTTCGGAGGCTACTGGGGGATAAGAGTTCTGTTCAATCACAAAACAGACCTGGACGTACAAGAGCATTGCAAGAGAAAAGGGCACAGCTTAATCCTTCCATCGCCCCAGTCCCCGGAGCTCGGATACTAAAAAGGCCTCACAGGAACAGAAGCTAAGACCATCGTTTAAACCAAAACCATCCTGGCGTCCCTGTCCTCAGACCTCCAACGCCACTAAATCTTCTACATGAAGGGGCGGCTCCCACCCGATCTGCTCAGGAAAAGGGCTAATATCCCTCTTCAGGGGGACTTGGTCCGCCCATGTTTCAGACACTTGGGTTCGGGAAGTCATGTCTTCAGGTTGTGCTGTAGAATTTTCAGCTCAACCTCCCAATCCTTTTTTTTTAGTTCCAGAATTCGAAGGTCTCCTTCAAACACCAGATGTTACGGTATACTACCCTTGATACGCCAGCCCGGGTGCCCTAGATCTCACCCACAACCCCTGTCCCTGCCTACTTGCCTCAACTCCTGGCCAACCCCAGGCGGGCCACTGGACGGCGATCCCTACTCTCACTAGGGACCGCAAAGGGTAGAATACCGACAGAAGAGGCAGATGAAAATAACCAACACGAACAATACTAAGCAGAACTGAGGCAGATGGAGAAACCTGGCGGATAATAGCAAGGTATAGCAGACAAGCTGGCAGAGGCAGGAGACCAACAGAGGCAGACTAGCTAGCACACTGATGGAAACCAATAACTGGCCATGATTAGAAGTCTCTGCCCGACCTTTAAACAGAAGCCTCCGCCCAGGGGCGGAGAGAGAGAGCCAACTTCTAACAGAACACAACAAAAGGGAGCTTGTGCGCGGCAGCTGCACTCACAGATGAGCGCGCACATGGTGCGGCGCGCCACCAGCACCACGCCGGCCAGGCACTCACCCCCCTGGCAGCCGGACAACAAGCCGGGGGGACGCGTCCCGACTGCGGGACCCCGCACACCGTCGCCCCGGGAGGACCAGCAACCGCCGCATGGTAACACCAGAGCCTTTCTTTGGGCAATAGACACCCTGTCCGCTCAAGGCTTCATCGTTCCCATGCCTTCTCCTCAGCGGTCTGCAGATTTCTATTCAAATCTTTTTGTGGCGCCCAAGAAGCCTGGCTCTGTCAGACCCGTCCGGCATCTGAGGAGGCTGGATCTTTATGTAAAGGTCTGAGATTTCCGCATGGAGTTACTAAGATCTGTCATTGCCTCCATGAAACCACAAGATGTTCTCCATCAACCTCAGGGATGCCTACCTTTATGTACCCATCTGCCCAGTGCATCTGCAATTGCTCCACTTTGCCATCCGGTCCCATCATTATCAATCCAAGGCTCTTCCATTTGAATTGGCCATGGCTCCCCAAGTCTTCACCAAGGTTCTGGTGTCAGTGATGGCTCTCCTACACTCCAAGCGGATAGTGGCCATTCCCTATCGTGACGACCTCATGATAAAAGCCCCGACGCTGTCAGCCGACCTGGAGAGTCTCCACATCACTGTGGACACAGAAAATGGCCATATACCTACTGATAAACTCCAGCCTGGCTGTCTGCATGCTGGGGGTTACCTGGTTCATGTTCCGCCCTCTTGCATCAGTAAGTATATGGCCGCTTTGTGACTTTTTTTGTCTGTTTGAACATTCCCCTTCTGTGATGTATCTATATATTTTTTAAATAATTTTTATTGAGATTTTTTTGAGGATTTTCCATTACAAACAATTTCATGCTTTGAGACAACAAACGATAGCGTTAAGATCAATCGGCGTTACAGAGAAGAGAAAGAAAAGGCAATCAAAGCCGAGTGATGGGTTACCTTCTCCAATAACAAGGATCACACTGCGAGGAAAATCGATACAACAAAGTAACAAAGCTTCAAAAAGTCCAAATAAACAGTAGTGCAGCCAGAGGGTCGGCAGGAGGAGGAGTTGTCCAATAGGTTGGCTTTAGTTGGCTATTTGTCTACAAGTACATCTTTGCCATTTTGTCAGAAAACATCTTGGGATAAGGCAGATATTCTTTGATTAGTCTTCTGGCTTGTATCTAAGTAGATATCCTGTTAGTTACATCCCTCGGAGTCTAATAAGATGCGTGACTCAAGGGCCCCTTCTGTGATTTTGACACACTAGGTTCTGGTGGATCATCATCCATCCCAAGATGTCCCTCACACCGTCGCATCGACTGAATTTTCTGGGTTTCTCCTTCGTCATGGCTATTAATGCTCACCCGCTCCAGTGGAACATGCTTTCGAAGTGGGACAAGTCAGTGGTGTCCCTCGATCTAAAGATCTGACTACCGTTGCACCTTCAGAGTTCCCTGTATTGGTGGTTGGAGTCCCCACAGACCCATCTGGGAAGTACCTTTTCAGAGCAAGGAACTTGGACCAGAAAGGAGGCCACACTACCAATAAATGTGTTGGAACTTTGGGCCATCCTCCTGTCCCTTCATCACTTTGCACTACAGCTGACAGGGTTACAGTTCGGGTCCAAACCGGCAATGCGATGGCTGTCCCGTACATAAATCATCAGATCAGGACTTGCAGCACCAAAGTCATGAAAGAAGCGGCAAAGATCTTGATGAAGACCACCTTCCATATGTCGGGAGTAGACAATTGGATAGCCAACTTCCTCAGTAGAGAGACAGTCTACCCGGGAGAATGGGAACTTCATCCCAAAGTTTTATTTTTTTAACTCTTGGTCGAGGATGGGATTAACCGGGCGTCGACCCCATGGTGTCCAGAATGAATCGCAGGCTGCCAATCTTTGTGGCCAGGTCTCAGGATCCCCAAGCTTGAGCAGTGGGCGCTCTACTAGCTCCATGCACAGAATTCTATTTCCTGTATGTCTTTCCTACTTTCTCACTAATCCTATGACTTCCCAAGAAGTTCAAGACAGAAGGCCTTCAGGTGATTCTCATCGCCCCAGATTGGCCCCCAGGGTGTGGTACACGGATCTATTTGACCTGTTTATCGACTCTCCGTGGCGCCTCCTTCTTCGAGAAGATCTTCTCTTACAGGGACCGCTCTTACACCCGAGTTTGCCTACCCTTTGTTTAATGGCATGGTGGTTGAAGCCGCTGGTAAGAAAGCTAAGAAACTCCCCTCCTCTCGGGTTTATCATTAGATTTGGACAAATTTCTTAAGTTGTCCTCCAAGTCGGCCGTCTGTCCTCCAAGTCGGCCGTCTGTACTTTTCTACAGGGCTTTGCTCACGCCGCTCCTTCATACTATTCCTCTATTCTTCCTTGGGATCTTAGTCTTGTACTGGATGCGTTTTACAGTCTCATTCATTGGAGCCATTAGGTGAAGTTCCAGCTCGCCAGTTGGCCTGAAGGTGGCTTTTTTAGTAGTTGTCACAACGATCCGAGAGATCTCAGAGCCCGCAGCTTTGTCGGCCAAGCTTACGTTTCATCAGGACAAGGTGGTCTTGCGTTTTCCTTCCTACCTAAGTGGGTGCCAACGTCAATGGAGTTATCGTTCTGCCCTCATTTTGTCTTTCCACAGTTCATCCAAGAGAACGCGCTCTTCATAAACTGCATCTCGTGTGATCCTTGTGGATCCACCTTTCTCAAACTACATCTTTCAGATGTTCTGACCCTCTGTTTGTGATTCCTGATGGCCGTGCACCAGCCAAGGTCGTCATTTACCCTGCAGAAGAGAAAGCTGATAGGGGACCTAGTAGCGGTCTACAAATATCTGAAGGGCTGTCACAGTGCAGAGGGATCAGCCCTATTCTCATCTGCACACGGAAAGACTAGAAGCAATGGGATGAAACTGAAAGGGAGGAGACTAGAGATGAGCGAGCGTACTCGGAAAAGCACTACTCGCTCGAGTAATTTGCTTTATCCGAGTATCGCTGTGCTCGTCCCTGAAGATTCGGGTGCCGCTGCAGCTGACAGGTGAGTCGCAGCGGGGAGCAGGGGAGAGCGGGCGGGAGAGAGGGAGAGAAAGATCTCCCCGCTCTCCCCTGCAGCTCCGTGTCGGCACCCGAATCTTCAGGGACGAGCACAGCGATACTCGGATAAAGCAAATTACTCGAGCGAGTAGTGCTTTTCCGAGTACGCTCGCTCATCTCTAGAGGAGACAGATTAGATATTAGACAGTGAGGGGATCAATGAGTGGAACAGGTTGCCATGGGGGGTGGGGAGTTCTCCTTCAATGGAAGTGTTCAAACAAAGGCTGGACAAATATCTGTGATGATGATTTACTGAATCCTGCACTGAGCAGGGGGTTGGACCCGATGACCCCAGAGGACCCTTCCAACTCTGCCATTCTAAGATTTCTTGCCGGATCCGATCAGCAAGGGAAGAGGCATATCGTGCCAAGGGCAAAATGTTTCCATTCCAAGTTTTGGCACACTCTACTCGGGCAGTGGGTGCCTCGTGGGCGGTATGCAGCAGGACTTCTGCTATGCAGGTGTGCCGGACCGCTACGAGGACCTCTTCGCTCACCTTTTTACCGGATGTATACTTTTGCACCTGCGGACGCCTCTCTCGGTCGAAGAGTCTTACAAACGGCTGTAGACTGACTGTATGCGTCCTTCCACATTCCCCCACCCTGGGGGTCTGCTCTGGAATGTCCCGCGGTCTTCAGCTGTGACCCCAATGATGCAGACGAGAAAAAAAGATTTTTGTACTTACCGTAAAATCTCTTTGCCGTCTCATTCATTGCGGACCCCGCGGCCGCCCCGTGCTGCTACTAGTGTTTTACTGACATGTCCCTCCTTGGAGGTTTCTTTCGTACTTTTCTTGGCTGCTCCTACTGCTGGCTAGCTTAGCTCCTCCGACCAGTTACACCCCCCCCCCCCCCCCCTACAGGCACTAACACTTTTCTGCTTAGTGTCCGTCTCCATGGTTCAAGCTGTGGGCTATAACAGCGGACGACCAGTTCCAGCGCCATTGTGTCTAAGAGAAACAGAAAGACTCCAGCGGGCAAAAGAGCGCAAAACTTGTATCACTGAGCAGCGGGAAAACATCCCCTGGTCAGATGGGCCCAGATCTCTGTTGCTGATGGGAGGTCAGAATTTGGCGCAAGCAGCATGAATCGCTGACCCCTTCCTGTCAGCCGGTCAGAACATGTCAGCACCGCCATCTAATCTGCAGGGACTACAAAAAGCTTCCTGTCCGCAGGGGCCGGTATTCCGGCAGAACCATTTCTTCACACAGTGGGATCTACACCGCGGCAAATCGCTGCCGGTCTGAAGACCAAAGTCCAGCGCTACAAGATGGGGGTAATAAAGGGGCCGTCGGGGCACAATGTCAGTACGATTACAGAAAGAATTGTCCTATAGACAGGTTGTTTCGTACGTACTGACCGCGGGGTCTTCTCTCGCCCCCTTTTGCAGAGTTGAGGTCCAGAGTCAATGAGTTGGATCTTCAAATACAAGTGCAAGAAAAGGAGCTCAAAGTCCAACTCTCCAAACTCCAGGAGACGCAGGCGCTGCTGGACAAGACGCGGGGGGAGCTGGCCGAGAAGGACAAGACTCTGACCAAGAGCCGCGATGACCTGGCGCAGATGACGGTGCAGCTCCAGCAGTCTGTAGACAAGGTGAGGACTGTGAGATGACGGATACATCAATCATTATTGGGGTTTCCATGACTACAGTATTGGGCAGGTCATCAGCATCCCGACTCCCAGCTGATCAGCCAGCCATGGCGCTGTAGCTTGAATGAGGCTCTGCTTGCATTATCGTTCCGGCTCCAGCCATCAGCTGATCGTGGGGGATGCCAGGCGTCGCCCCCCACCAATCAGCAGTACAAGACGTGGCCAAGATTTAAAGGACTGTCAGCTACTGTTGGTCCTGTGAGCTGGGCTTCTGTCTGGCAGTAAGTGAGCTGCTGAGTCCGGGGATGGAAGTCATGCTTACCTCCCCTGTGAGCGCTGGAAGTCCCTACTGAATGCATGGAGCGGCGCTGCGTATTATTCTGCCTCTTCTAATCTTATACCGCAGAGAGTCTTTTTACAATAAGCTCTGGCCCCCGTGGACAAGCCGTGAACATTGTCTGCAGAACCTCCTTTGTGTTGCTTTATGCTGCTAATTTTGACAACTGATTTCAACCTTTTGCAAATTTTGAAATCCACAACAAACTCCATGATTTAGGTAAAACCCAGCCGCTGTGGATTTGCTGCCAATCTTCCACTGCGGGCGGTGGCAGCAGATGGGCTCCGTGTGCCGCCTCGTACCCCCGGGGACTAAGGGGCAGTTTCTTGCCTAAAGGGATTTTCAGTGAAAAATACTATTGATGAGGTCTCCTCAGGATGGGTCCTTTATTAGGTGATCGGCTGGGATCTGTCACTCGGGACCCCGACCGATCAGCTGAGCGGGCGCATGCTGTCAGCGCCACAAATACACAGAGGTCGGAGCGGAAGCCTCTGTGCCAACCTCCATGTAGTGGTCAGTGCATGTAACTGCAGGCTCGGGTCTCATTGAAATCCACACGGGTCGTGCCTGCAGTTACAAGCGCTGGCCACTACATGGAAGTCGGCGTAAAGGCTTCCGCTCTGACCTCTGTGTTACTGCGGTGCAGACAGCATGCGCCCCCCCAGCTGATCAGTCGGGGTCCCGAGCGACAGACCCCAGCCAGTCTACTATTGATGACCTATCTTGAGGATAAGTCATCAGTATTCTCTCTGGAAAACCCCTTCTAAAGGGAACCTGTCGTCTCCCTGTAGGACCATCAATTACATTCTGGTGCTGTGAAGCCCGGTAGGCAGCCGGGTGGGCTATTTTTTTTTATACTTGCCCGCTAGCTGCTTCCTGCGGTGCCCGCCGCTGAAGATCGGGCACCGTGCTGAAAATCATACGATGTGCCACAGATTTGGGTCCCACCTCTAGGACCCTCACCATCTCCACAGCTGACCCCACCACCCTGGTCCGACCTGCAGACCGTCGCTCACTGTGGTGTTAAGTAGCGTGCTCGTCCGTTCCTGTAGCTCCCACCCACCACGGCCGCGCAGTAGAGAAGGTATTTCCATGGCCGCCATCATGGCCCAAGACCGTAACCTCCTTATTACCTACATTTCTTCGCGCCTCTTTATCGCGGTGTTTCTCCCGCCGTCGCGGTTTTCTTTCAGTTCACATCAGCCGAGCAGAAGCTGAAGAAAGTCTCCGACGAGCTGAGCTGCCAAAGACAGAATGCAGAGAGCGCCCGCCGGAGCCTGGAGCAGAAACTGAAGGAGCAGGAGAAAGAAAGTCAGCAGGTGCCTCCTCCTACTGTCACCTACCACCCACTGTGATGCCACTGCTGGCTGCAGTGCCCACATTCAGCTGGTAGTGCCCTCCTCCTACTGTCACCTAACTACCCAACATCCTGCTACTGCTGGCTATAGTGCCCTCCTCCTGCTATTACCTACCTACCCACCATGATGGTAGTGCTGGCTGCGGTGCCCACATTCAGCTAGTAGTGCCCTCCTCCTACTGTCACCTACCTACCCACCATGATGCCACTGCTGGCTGTAGTGCCCTCCTCCTACTATTACCTACCTAGCCACCATGATGCCAGTGCTGGCTGCAGTGCCCACATTCAGCTGGTAGTGGCCTTCTCCTACTATTACCTACCTACCCACTGTGATGCCACTGCTGGCTGCAGTGCCCACATTCAGCTGGTAGTGCCCTCCTCCTACTGTCACCTAACTACCCACCATCATGCTACTGCTGGCTGTAGTGCCCTCCTCCTGCTATTACCTACCTACCCACCATGATGGTAGTGCTGGCTGCGGTGCCCACATTCAGCTGGTAGTGCCCTCCTCCTACTGTCACCTAACTACCCACCATCATGCCAATGCTGGCTGTAGTGCCCACATTCAATTGGTAGTGCCGTTCTCCTCCTGTCACCTACCTACCCACCATGATGCCAGTGCTGTCTGTAGTGCCCACATTCAATTGGTAGTGCCGTTCTCCTCCTGTCACCTACCTACCCACTGTGATGGCAGTGCTTGCTGTAGTGCCCACATTCAGCTAGTAGTGGCCTTCTCCTACTATCACCTACCTACCCACTGTGATGGCAGTGCTTGCTGTAGTGCCCACATTCAGCTAGTAGTGGCCTTCTCCTACTATCACCTACCTACCCACTGTGATGGCAGTGCTTGCTGTAGTGCCCACATTCAGCTAGTAGTGGCCTTCTCCTACTATCACCTACCTACCCACTGTGATGGCAGTGCTGTCTGTAGTGCTCACATTGTGCTGGTAGTGTCTCCTTTAACTGTCTTCTGGTTGCCCACTATGTTGCCAGTGCTGGGTGCCTGCATTGAGCTGGTAGTGCCCCCTGCTGGCTGTTATGTAATCACATCTTTGTACGCAGGAGATGCTACGGCAGCAGAATTCCCTGAAGAATACGGAGGAAGAACTGAAGCAGATGAGAAGCAAACAGTCCCAGGAGGCCGAGCAGGCCAAGAACCAGTTCAACTCCTGCCAGTCTGAACTGGAGCGGGTAAGACTGCGCCCTGCTGGCAGTGGGTTCAGGCCGGTGACAGGGGGCGTATTCATCAGGCTGGGATACCTGTCTGTACTACAGATGCATGAAGGTGGCCGGGGTGTGCTGTGTGTCCCGGACGTAAAGAACCAATGCCCACGGCTGCTGGGTCCCCCCAAGTCTACCGGTGAATGGCGGAGCACATGTGGACTGTCAGTAGCCCCATAGAAGTCAATGCAGCGCTGGTCACATCTGCTCACTATAATCGGGGTGTTCCATTCTCGTGATTGCAGGGGCTTCCGGCGGTCCATCATTCATCGTGTGTCCTACAGCTTGGTGACAAATCAGTTTTGTGAGATAACCCGTTTAAAAACGGCGCCTTTAGTCACGGGACAGCGAGATGGTACGGTCGCACGGTGACGCTGCACTAATGATTGTGGATGTAGTTGTTGGTGCGTGTCGCTGTAGTAGGGCTCATCCACACGGTCGTATTGGGTATTTCTCATCCGTGTCATTGGGGGACCCAGTTTGGACCGTACAACTAGGAGGTGGACACCAAGTGTTAGCTCCTCCTACCGGCTGTTACCCCCTGCGGCCACTAGGTGTCGGGGGCTGCTCAGAAGCCTCTCTTCCCCCTTTCCCAGCAGGATATTCTCAGCAGCTGCCGGACCGCCATTCCAGGAAGGGGGAGCCGCGGCGGTTCGAGGCGGGCTGCTACATTAGCCAACCAATTGGTGGCTGGCCTTTAAAGGGTGGGCTCACAGGCTCTTCCCAACCTATCGTGGTGGCCTGCAGGGAGGAGGTACTAGCTGTGCCGGGCACACTCTTGCCGCGCTCCCATTGGCTCCTGCCCTCCCCCAGGCTTATATCGCACTCTTGGGTCATTTTCTCAGCATCTCTCCTTCTCTGCTGAGACTTGTGCTACTTCTTGTGGTTCTTCTAACAGATTGCCAGGACCACCGGCACAGGATAGGGTCACTCTGCCTGGCGGCTGGCTCATCTTTGCTTCTGCAGCGCCCAAGCGAATTACCGCTGGGCACCATGTGTGACCCCAGGGCAGAACGCTCCAGACTGGTGGCAACCAGAAGCATCCGCAGGGCAAGATCCTCCCAGGTGTCCAAGACGTTTCTCTTAAGGTCTGTCCTTCCCACAAGTAATTTTGAAGACGTCCTGACTGGGGATTGGGATCCCCCTTCACTAGACCCAAGCGTTTGGATACTCTGTATCTCTTTCCGGAGGTCATCTTCGTCGGTAGACCCTTCACTTGGTAAGATCCGCTCTACCTATGGCGGGCGGCTCCTTCTACCTGGTCAGCAGGGCCGAGCGCTCGCTCCGTGGCATTCTCTTGGTCTGGCAGATGTCGTGCAGCAAACTGAGCAGGCGGGCACTTACCTCTGTGAGGCTCCTGGATGTGGGCAGACTGGTGGCCCGGGCCTCGGCATTGTGCCGTCCCTCTGTTATTCCTGCTGGACATGTATGAGTACATTGACAACTGGGCGTTGCCGTTCTTGCCGCTGTTCAGCGCAGTGTTTGGGGTCTGTACACCTCATGGATGCGGTAAACAGATGGAAGGACGTTTGTGTCGGTGCTTACATTGCAGTAGCGGCTCACCGCGGAGCCTTCATGGAAGTCACGTGTAGTGGAACAATCGGACAGCGGGGCGTTTCCAGTACCTGTCATGTAGCGGACGCGGCGAGCGGCGGTCTCTGTGTGCAACAGAAGAGTCGCTTCCTTTGTTTTATCAAATCGTTACAATTCTGAAGCGGTGAATGAATCCGTTATAGGCCGCGGGTTCTATTCACTGCATATTGTGCCGCAAGGCGATAGGGAAGTATTTACATTTGTGTGAAGGAGCCCTTCTAGTCTCTGGGGCGTCAGGGGAGACAGATGGCTGCGATTTGTGTGAACCGCCCCTTAATAACACTACAGACCAGGGGAGCAGGAACACCCAGTTGTCTATTTATTCCTACATTTCCAGGAGGAATCACAAAGGAACGGCTTACACAATCCTCTAAGAAAAGGAGATCCAGAACTATTATACCATGGAGAATTCAACTATATAGTAACAGACAGAAGGAGGTCGGAGGGTCAGAAAGGGTCGTCACATCTGATGTGAGGGGTGTGAGTGCAGCTCTGGATGTGAATGGAGTCTAAAGTCGCCCATAAGTCGCCAGATGTCTCTGTACGCCAGTGATTGAGGCTGTGGGAGTCGCGAGGTTCTTGTAAGGTCTGTGTGGATAAGTTACGTCTTCTCTCCTGCAGGTGGCGCACAAGAAGAAGATGTTGGAACAGGAAGTAGAAGAGTTGAGGCAGAAGTTATCCAGAGCAGAACAAGCCGCTACAACCGGCCAGAGTCATGTGACCGATCTGGAGAAGGAGCGGGACGATCTGAAGAAGGAGCGGGAGGATCTGAAGAAGGAGCGGGAGGTAAGTCTTGTTTGTTTGTTTGTTTTAATCCCTTGATGCCTCCGAGCATTCTAAATATCTGAGCATTTTAATTCTGTAATCGGACTATGGAGAGCTGTCATGTATAACACCGCAGCCAATATCAGACTTTGGGGCAATAAAGGTCTTTTTGAGCGTCCGTTATATTTACATACTGTTCGAACATAGACTAGTAGAGTTGGAAGGGACCCCCAGGGTCATCGGGTCCTCCGGGGTCATCAGGTCCTCCGGGGTCATTGGGTCCTCTGGGGTCATTGGGTCCAACCCCCTGCTCAGTGCAGGATCACTAAATCATCCCAGACAGATGTCTGTCCGGCCTCTGGAGACTTCCATTGAAGGAGAACTCCCCACCTCCCGTGGCAACCTGTTCCACTCATTGATCCCCCTCACTGTCTAATATCTAATCTGTGTCTCCTCCCTTTCAGTTTCATTCCATTGCTTCTAGTCTTTCCTTGTGCAGATGAGAATAGGGCTGATCCCTCTACACTGTGACAGCCCTTCAGATATTTGTAGACCACTATTAAGTCTCCTCTCAGCCTTCTCTTCTGCTAAACATTCCCAGATCCTTTAACGGTTCCTCATAGGACATGATTTGCAGACCGCTCACCATCTTGGTAACTCTTCTCTGAACTTGCTCCAGTTTGTCTCTGTCTTTTTCATAGTGGGGTGCCCAGAACTGGACCCAGTATTCCAGATGAGGTCTGACTAAGGAAGAGTAGAGGGGGATAATGACCTCACGTGATCTAGACTCTATGCTTCTCTTAATACATCCCAGAATTGTGTTTGCCTTTTTGGCTGCTGCATCACATTGTTGACTCATGTTCAGTCTAGGATCTATTAGTGTACCCAAGTCTTTCTCACATGTGCTGCTGCTTAGCCCAATTCCTCCCATTCTGTATCTGCTTTCTTCATTTCTCTTGCCCAGATGTAGGACTTTGCATTTCTCCTTGTTAAATACCATTCTGTTAGTCGCCGACCACTGTGCAAGCTTTTCTAGATCTTTTTGAACCTCCTTTCTCTTCCCTAGTGTTAGCTATCCCTCCTAGCTTTGTGTAGTCTGCAAATTTGATCAATCCCCCCCCCCCCCCTTCCAGATCATTTATAGCAATGTTGGCCAACACTGGGCCTCGGACAGAGCCTTGTGGTCCCCACTTGTTACATTCTTATTAGTAGGAATGGGGGATGTTCTGTAGGACTGAAGAGTCTTGACATCCTATCAGACACATCTGTGATTTGTGCCCCTGGAAGACAGCAGCCCTCTCTTGAGGTGTCAGGTCTGCAGACAGCGGCCTCTGTTCCTCTCAGTAGGGAATCCCCCACAGCCAGCACTCTCCTCCTCTTCACAACAGCACTTCTTTTCCTCCATTCAAGAGGACTCTGTGCTTACGACACAGCTCTTTGTGGGTAGTCACTTCTTGCTGCACCTCCTCGTTGCCCCCCTGTTTGAGTACCTGGCACCGGTTCCCGAGCAGTATGGGTGCTGGCTGACTCCTGACCCTCCGGCTTCTTTGGGTCACATGCTTCCATTCCTCGGCTTCTGCAGATACGCTGGACATTTCTTCTCCTTCTATATTCTGAAGACTTTCTTCTGCTGTCCAGGAAATCCTCCTCTTCCTTAATGAGTTACATTGTATCTGTTCTCTCCTGAAGACTGCGCACCTTTTCCTCCAGTAGAGACACAAGCTTACATTTCTGGCCGGTGACGTTTGCCTTTCCCTTTGGTCGGTCTGTCCATATAGCACACATTACCGCTCACCATATGGCCCCTCCCCCTCCATGTTGTCAGATGGTGTCACTTCCAAACTTCTAAATGTCAAGAATTGTAGTGAAGTTACTGCTGATAGTGAAGTTCCGTTCGGCGCACGGTTTGCTATGGCTTCCTAGCAGGTAGACCCAGGCCTCTGCGGGCCTGGTGTACCCGTCCCCTGTCGCCCCCTGCGGGTCTGGTGTACCCGTCCCCTGTCGCCCCCTGCGGGTCTGGTGTACCTGTCCCCCGTCGCCCTCTGCGGGCCTGGTGTACCCGTCCCCCGTCGCCCTCTGCGGGCCTGGTGTACCCGTCCCCCGTCGCCCTCTGCGGGCCTGGTGTACCCGTCCCCCGTCGCCCTCTGCGGGCCTGGTGTACCCGTCCCCCGTCGCCCTCTGCGGGCCTGGTGTACCCGTCCCCCGTCGCCCTCTGCGGGCCTGGTGTACCCGTCCCCCGTCGCCCTCTGCGGGCCTGGTGTACCCGTCGCCCTCTGCGGGCCTGGTGTACCCGTCCCCCCTCGCCCTCTGCGGGCCTGGTGTACCCGTCCCCCCTCGCCCTCTGCGGGCCTGGTGTACCCGTCCCCCGTCGCCCTCTGCGGGCCTGGTGTACCCGTCCCCCGTCGCCCTCTGCGGGCCTGGTGTACCCGTCCCCCGTCGCCCTCTGCGGGTCTGGTGAGAATACAGTGCCTTCCCCTTTAAGCTATTAACCCTCTCCTTACCCGCTCCCCACCTTATCTGTCTTGTTGCTTCCAGGAGGCGCGGAATCAGCAAAACGCAACGAAAAGTCAACTGGACCAAAAAGTGACAGAAAACGCAAAACTAGAAGATGAAGTTAGGAGAGCGACTCAAAGTCTACGGCAGAACGAAGTGTTCATAGAGGAACTGAGAAGTAAGTGCCCCTCCACATCAATGCCACCGGGGGGCGCATTACTCCGGGCAGGAGAGCAATAAATGATGGAGGTGCAGCTTATTAACCCTTTAGTGGCCGGACTAGTCTTTGCCTTAAGGACTATTTTTATAGTTGCATTGCAAGAGCTGGATGTGGCCGACCTCGTCGTACGCGGCCTTGTGTGCGGTGGGGCAAGCTGTATACTTCAGAGGCCCAACTGGGGGCTCATATAATGTGTTGGAGAACTTGTATTACTTTTGGGAGGTGGGGGTGGGGGGGGTGGATTGAGGGAGTGAAATGGGAAAAACATCCACAGATTCCACCATTATTTATTGGTTTGGATTGTCCGTCTGTGACTACATTGTGTGTTCACAGACCGAAACTAAAATGGACCATAGAGTGAGTTTATGTATAGACTCGGGGTATGCTGGGAGATTGCAGCTCTGAAGAATACAGAATAGTGAGTGCAGCTCTGGAGTATAATACAGGATATAACTCAGGATCAGTACAGGATAAGTTAATGTATGTACACAGTGACTCCACCAGCAGAATAGTGAGCGCAGCTCTGGAGTATAATACAGGATGTAACTCAGGATCAGTACAGTATAAGTAATGTATGTACACAGTGACTCCACCAGCAGAATAGTGAGTGCAGCTCTGCAGTATAATACAGGATATAACTCAGGATCAGTACAGGATAAGTAATGTATGTACACAGTGACTCCACCAGCAGAATAGTGAGTGCAGCTCTGGAGGATAATACAGGATGTAACTCAGGAGCAGTACAGGATAAGTAATGTATGTACAGTGAGTCCACCAGCAGAATAGTGAGTGCAGCTCTGGGGTATAATACAGGATGTAACTCAGGGTTAGTACAGGATAAGTAATGTATGTACACAGTGACCCCACCAGCAGAATAGTGAGTGCAGCTCTGCAGTATAATACAGAATATAACTCAGGATCAGTACAGGATAAGTAATGTATGTACACAGTGACTCCACCAGCAGAATAGTGAGCGCAGCTCTGGGGTATAATACAGATGTAACTCAGGGTCAGTACAGGATAAGTAATGTATGTACACAGTGACCCCACCAGCAGAGTAGTGAGTGCAGCTCTGGAGTATAATACAGGATGTAACTCAGGAGCAGTACAGGATAAGTAATGTATGTACACAGTGACCCCACCAGCAGAATAGTGAGTGCAGCTCTGGAGTATAATACAGGATGGAACTTTGGGTCAGTGTAGGATAAGTAATGTATGTACACCGTGACTCCACCAGCAGAATAGTGAGTGCAGTTCTGGAGGATAATACAGGATGTAACTCAGGATCAGTAATATATGTACACAGCGACTCCACCAGCAGAATACTGAGTGCAGCTCTGGGGTATATTACAGGATGTAACTCAGGATCAGTACAGGATAAGTAATGTATGTACACAGTGACTCCACCAGCAGAATGAGTGCAGCTCTGCAGTATAATACAGGATGTAACTCAGGATCACTACAGGATAAGTAATGTATGTACACAGTGACTCCACCAGCAGAATAGTGAGTGCAGCTCTGGGGTATATTACAGGATAAGTAATGTATGTACACAGTGACTCCACCAGCAGAATAGTGAGTGCAGCTCTGCAGTATAATACAGGATGTAACTCAGGAGCAGTACAGGATAAGTAATGTATGTACACAGTGACTCCACCAGCAGAATAGTGAGCGCAGCTCTGGGGTATAATACAGGATGTAACTCAGGATAAGTAATGGATTGTATTTACAAGTTCCTCAGCTTTTTGTGTAGATTGTTTCTTTACATGATCTGTAAAGAGATAAAGTTATAATTTCACATAAACATGCAGCTTTTTGTGTTCTTTCTACAGACAAAAATACCAATTTGGAGGCAGACATAAAAGCGGCTGTGCAGAAACTTAATTGCCAAGACTCGTCCTCTTTAGAAAATCTGAAGGCGACGATGAGTATTCTGGAGAAGGAAAGAGATTTGGCGAAGGAAGTTCTGCTGAAGAGAGAAAACGACTTGACTGAAGCGAAGAACACTCAAACGAAGATGTCTGAGGAATTGTCGAGTCTGAAGAATCAGCTTCATTGTAAAGAGCAAGAATGTAACGACTCGAGTTACTGGAAGAAGGAGTATGACAAGATCACGGCTGGGTACTTAGAGGAGAAGCAGGAAACGTCTGGAAGCATCAAGGACTTGGAGTCGGCTGTTCAGAGTCTGACAGGTCAGATAACGGTACTGGAGACCGATAAGAAGGCTTTACACACCCAGATCAAGACCCTTCAGGACCGCATTGATGGAAGAACAGCCGATCTGGAGGTCCAGAAGGTGAACTCCGCTAATCTCTGCAGTCAGATGGCGTCGGAAAGTCAGAAATATCAAAAAGAAGTAGAAAACCTTTTACAGAAGATATCTGAACTGGAGGCAAAACTAGAAACCCAAGAGGAAGACGTCCGGTCCAACCAGGCGGCCCTTCTGGAAGTGGAGCTGGAGACCCAGAAAAAGCTAAATGCTGAATTACAAGGTCGGCAGGACCTCCTTGTGAGACATCAGCAAGAAACCCCAAAACACAAGTCTGAAGCCGAAGGGAAGGAGTGTTTGTGTAATGCACCAAGCAGAGACGATGCTGGTGTGGGTTCTGTTATCTCTGTCATACGGGAGAAGGAAGAAGAAATTAGAAGATTATCAGAAAAGCTGAGCTGTGCCAAAGCAGAGATGGAATGTGGCCATCAAAAGAACCAAGAACTTAGGACTAAGCTGCAGGAGCTGGCTCTGTTGTCCGAGTCGTGGTCTGCCGAGAGGGAAACCTTGGCTGCGTCCATTACTGCCCTTCAAAGAGACATTGAGAAGCTGATGGAGGAAAACAAAAGAATGAGCGAGCGCTGCAATATGCAGAATTACAAGGAGATGCAACCAAGGAATGCAGAGATCGACCCGACAGAGAGGGACAATGTTACTGAAGTAAACCCTGCTGATGGGTCTAGAGAAGGAAATGTCATTCCCAAAAGAGAAGGGACTGAATGGAAAGAAAAAGCTTCCAGAATTGAGCAAGAGATCAGCGGTCCGCTTCCGGCTCACGAAGAGCGGTCTTCATTGGTTGGGAAGCTGCAAGGCAATGAGGAACTGCAGGTGAAGCACAAAGAAACGATTTCAAGAGGCGCAGAAGTGAAGATAGAATCGCTGAACGAAAGCTGCATGGAGAAAGATCCTTCGGTGGACGGAGTCCGGGAACACCTGATTGACCTTCAGAGCCCGCCAAACGATAGCTTAGAAAGTGTCTCACCCTTAAGGAATGACTCTCAAGATGCTCCTGAAAGTCCAAAAGAGAAGAAGGGAAGCATTCTCCATAGCCTTGATGAAACCATGCTGATGGGTGGCCGAGACGGACTACTAATGGATAGTTCTCTTTTGGATCTAACTGGAGAAATTTCTATGTTCACGCCAGCGGCCAGATTACAGAACCGGGAGGAAAATCTGACATTATTGATCAACATGGACCACCTTACTTTGACGTCATCTAATGACTCTACACTGCCCCTCCCAGATCTTACACAACTAAATTTCCCCGAATCTCCCACCTTGTCACCCTTTATGTCGCCACCCGTAAAGGAAAGGCTTGACGGAAATAGAAAGTCTATCACCAGCGAGATCGTTGACTTAATCCTCCAGCAGTCTCCTCAGCAGCAGCAGGTCTTAAGCCCCGACGTAAGGAGCAACCAACCTGCTGACGTCAACGACTGGCTTATGGTCTACCACATGGAAATCAGTAGGCTGCAAAAACAGCATTTCTCTGAGATTGCCACGTGGCAGCAGAAATTGAAAGATCAAGCCTTGGAAATGGAGACCAAGCTGTCTGCCGAGAAGGCAGAGGCGCAGCGCTTGGCGCAGGAGCTGGAGGCTGCAAGACTGGAGCTGCAGATCCTCGACACAAGTGCTCGCTCCCTGCTGTCGTTCAATGAGGAGGATGTAAGTGTGCCTGCCCAATTATTAGTGAGATGCAATCTGCTGGACTTGTTTTGTCCACCAGCCAGAAAAGACAACCTGCTGCTTTCATCTCTTTATTTTTTTTCAAATTACACAAAGTTTTGTGAGTGTGAACAATCATCTGTACCCAACTGAATCGGCCGGCGTACATGGCAGGTAGACGGGCTGCAGTCTTGTTGGTCAGTGCTAGTCATCAGGGTCATATCTGTAAGTGTAGAAGGACTCTTACTATGACGCTCTGCTACAGATTCAGCGCCAATCTCATGCCATACTACAGCTCGGCCACAATCCCAGCCCATGGGCGAGAGCAGCGGTTAGACCCAATGGATGTGGATCTACTGAACCACACACTGGTTTGGCTTATGGCCCAATCCTGAGGCTACACCTGAGATACCCCAGGGTTCACCCCTTTATCCCGGGCTTTGCTGCAGGGTCCGCAGGCAATTACTCAGGAAGTGCCCCCAGTACGGTGATAGCTGACACGACTAGGGAAGTAGGTGCGGCATCTACGGGTGTGAATAGGAGCTTAGTCGGGCAGGCAGCACACTCCAATACCAGAACAAAGCAAAGGTCGGGTCACGGAGAGCAGGTTCCAGACGGAGAACCAGGCCAATGGGCAGGGCAGGCAGCGGGCAGTAGTGTGGTCTGAATAACAGACAAAGTCAGGAAACTGGAGACGCAGGAACAACTTGCTAGCAACTTGAGCAAACCAAAATCCTCAGGCACCCTCCAAGGGGAGGAGGATGCCTGTTTTAGGCTGATGTCTACAGTGATTGGCAGGGGAGCATGATAGGTGCACACTAGTCCTTTAGGAGGACAGCCGCGAGCACGCACCTTCTGGCGACAGCTAGTGCAGACACAGGGACCGGCGTCTGTCAGGAAAAGGACCTGAGGGCGTGCCACGACCGCCCAGACGGGTAAGTTGGGGGCCGCAGGTTGTAACGGCAGCTCTGTGTGTGTGGTAACATTATGAAGGGTTCCACAGCCTCCCCTCCACCCATTACATATCGAAAGCCTTCAATGCTAAATCATGGAAAATTCCTTTAATCTTTTTTGCTGACTAGCAGCTTTAACAGGATATTCTGCTTGTGACTCCTAAGACCCCCGAACCGAAGAAGATGTGGCAAAAATACACTCTGGGCAATTTATTCTGCCGCTTCATGTATTACATTACAGGCTTTATAGGCCATGTTTGGTTTTTAAGGGTTTATGCATTTTTTTTTTCTTTTTTTTTTTTTTTTTTTTTATTGTAACAACTAATTTCTTCTTTTTAGTTAACTACAAGATTTGACGGCCCCAATCAGACCATCTGCAGCTTCCTGCCCATAGCAAGCCTTTCTCTTGGCAACACTGAACTGCAATCATCTGGACATCTAATAAGTCCAAAAGTTGAGAACAAAAGTATAAGTGAGAACATTCCGGAGATGGTTAATCATGAAAGTCCTAAAGAGCAAGAAGAAGGCATTGTGAAATCCTGCCAGGAGAGGAAGAGAAGGAAGGGTCATAGTGGAGCCCAAGCAGACAACCTGGAATCTCAAGATGTCTCGAAGTGTCTCCAGCTAAAGACTGAAGAAAAGGAGCAGCTCAGCCAACAGGAAAGAGAAGAAATGAACCCGAATTTGGTAGAAGAAATAAGCGCTCTATCGGCCCACGTTGAGAGGCTAAAGGCTGAACTTCTTAAACACCAAGAAAAACAAGATCTTGATAATAAATTGAAAGATTTTGAAGTCGAAAGATTGGAATTACTAGAAAAAATCGAGCTGATGTCTATCGAGAAATCACAGTCGGCAAATAAAGTTGTGGAACTTGAAAAAGAGCTGAATGATTCACTGAATGCGGCTGAGATGCTGAAACAGCAGATATGTGAACTGTGTAAGATACAAGAAACCTTAGAAACCTCCAGCAAGGAGTGGAAAGAAAGTTACCTGCAAATAGAAAGTGAGCTGAAAAGGGCAAAATCTGAAAGGGCAAATATGGAGAACCATGCCCTGTCTCTAGAGGGCGACCTGGATGCCCTGCAGGCCAAGTGCCAGCGACTGCAGGAGGAAAGCCAAGGTAATTCAAGGACCCTTCATGAGATTCAGGAGAACCTTAATGCTGCCGTTACAGAGAAACTTCAGCTAAACCAGGAGATGGAGAACCTAGTCGAAGAAAAGGAAGAACTGGAGCAAATGTATAAAAAGCTGAAGGTGAGGGAGCAGGACCTGGAATCTAGTAAACTAAGCTCAAGGAACCAAAGTCAGATATTGGAAGCTGAGTTACGGACCCTGAAGGAGAAGCTTCAGGCTTCACAGCTGACTGCAGAACAGTTGGCGGCAGAAAGGGACTCCATGTTTGGTTTGCAAGAAAATGAAAAAGTTCGCATTGAAGAACTGCAGAATGAGATCCAAAAAGTTCAAGAAGAAAAGAAGATTCTGGTCAAGGATCAAGAAGACCTCCAGACACAAGTAAGCACAATGCAAGTGGAAGCTGAAAGGCTTTCGCGAGCTCTGGAGCGATGCCAAAGTGAGAAGCAGGAGTTGGGCAGCAGCTTGAGTTCTGCTCAGGAAGAAGTTACTCTCATGCGTACCGGAATAGAGAAGCTTAAAGTGAAGATCGAAGCCGATGAGCAGAAGAAGCGTCAGACGATGGAAAAGCTCAAAGAAAGCAACTGGAAATTTGACAAGTTGAATGACCGGATGGAGTCCTTGGAACGAGAGTTGCTCATGTCTGAAGAGAATTTGGAGAACGCCATCTTGCAGTCAGAGATGGCGAAGGAGGAAGCCGAGACGCTCAAGGAGCAAAAGGAGGCTTTAGAAGTCGAATTAAAATGTTTAAAGAAGAAGCTCGAAGAACTGGAAGAGGAACTTCAGAGCAGCCGAGAGAAAATGGTGGAGTTAGAAGCCACAGTCGCAGCCATTACCAAATCTCTTGAGAACCAAGAGATGAAATACACCCAGCTTATGGACGACTCCAAGAAACAGCAGGACCTGCTTCAAGGTGAGCTGGATGAGTTACTCACACAGAAGGCCCTCTCCGACCAGACCTGTAACACCGCTGTGGCCGAGTGTGCCGATATGTCATCCAAGATGAAGCGGCAGAGAGAAGAGCTGCTGCAGGAGTTGGAGAAGGCCCAGACGGCGAGCAGCGGACTGGAGGAGACTCTTCAGAAACTCACATCGGAGCAGGAGGAATGCAAACTTCAACTTAACGAGAAGACTCGGCAACTGATGGCCTTCGAGAGCCAAGCCAAGGAAGCGGAGCAACGGGAAGTCAAGTATTCTTCAGAAGTCTCTCGATGGGAAGTTGAGAGTGAAAATCTGAAGAACAGAAATAAAAGTCTGCAGGCGGCATTAGAAGAACTGGAAGGGAAGGTGCAGACCGCGTCGGCAGAGAACCAGACTCTTCAGGCCACAATTGCTGATCTGAAAACCTCTTGTAGAGATCGTGAGGCACAGATGGAAGCCACAAAATCTGAAAGAGAGGCCCTTCTGGATAAGGTAAGGATTTACCGCATTAAAGGGATTGTTGCCAGATATAAACTTATAGCCCCCCCTGGTGGCCGCCACTTCAAACATGATTTACAGGGGGAAGGGAGCCGAATATTTAATGCCAGTGTATTACAGGAATGATGAGACGGACACAAGTTAGTAGATGAGCAGAAGTTGTCTGAAGTTACCGCCCCTTTAAGAATGTTTCCTTCACACTTTTTGATATTTTTGTAGAGCGCAGTCTAATGAAAGCCGCTGCGATCCGCTTCATGGTGGATCCTGTAGAGCTTCCATGGCTCTGTTACAGATGACAAGCCGTGAGGCTAATGTGAACTGAGCCTTAAGGCGGCCCTCCGGTTTCAGGACAAGATTCTTTCCCTGGAGGCGGAGGGGTCTCTTACCGGAACGTCCTCTCTCCACGGAGCGTCTCTAGTGCATGGTTAGTGTTAGGACTACCGACGCACTGCAGCTGCTCTGTGATTGGCCCATGCTACTCACATGATCAGCGCTGGCCAATTAAGAGCACTGCACAGTTTCTATTAGAGCGCTAGAAAATAGCGGCCGCTCAAAAACAAAGCACCAAAGTAGCAGAACGGGGGGGCCAGGAAAAGATGGCGATGTACAGGTGAGCTGGCGCTCCAGCCCGCGGTACCGGGACAGACGTTTTCTCGAAGCTAGAGGGTTACATTCATTATATACTGAGGCAAGGGTCATTAATGCTTTCATATTCTATTATACATGGTATGGTTTTATATTAACCCTCTGCCCACCAAAGAGGCGACCTTAGTCAATGGGGGTTTGCTGCGGGTGGATCCTTACCAGTCAGCTGTTCGCCCAGCTACTATGTCAGTGTATAGAGCAGGAAGCAGACAGCTCCATACACTTTGCAGTGGCCTGGTGTGGTATTGCAGGCACGATCCCATTCACTTTAGGCTGTATTCACACAGTTAGAGATTTTTATGCATTTTTATGCATTTGTGATTTTTCTCCCGATTTGCATCTCTTCTACATCGGTTTTTCACGTGCCTAAAGAATGTCGCAGGGTCCTTGTTTTTTTCATGTGGCCCCCATAGTGACCTGTTAACAACGGATGGCATGTGAGTGCGATGGATTCTTCTTTTTTTTTGCTTCCATAGAAAATAATTCGACTCACACAGCACTACGCCGCCGCGATTCTTCAGATGGCGCAGGCGGTCCGAGGGACAAGTCGCGCGTGCGAATCATCCCATTCAGATGAATACATTATTTTCCCTGTGGGTTCTGGCCGTCTGATTCGCACGTGAAAATCACATGTTTGAACGCAGCCTGAATACCGTGCCGGCCGCTGCGCGATGTGCGGAGCTTCTGTTTGCAGCGTGCGAACAGCCGATCGGCGGGTTCCCGATCTCGTGCAGCGCCTCTGCAAGTATCGGGAGCGGCGGGTCAGACTGGGAGGGCCTGGATGTGTCCTGCGGGGTGTCGTCAGCAGCCTGACGCGCCCGAAGCGTCTCCCATCCGCCTGGTGCGTGCGGCTTCCTCATCACAGCCGTTTATGGTTTCCTTGCATTGCAGGTGGCGGCTCTCGAGGACGCTTGTCGCGGTCTGCAGAGTAAACTACAAGATGCCGATCTACGTATGAAAAGCGCTGAAGAGCAGAACCGCCGCGGACTGACGGCTCAGGATGAGGAGATGGAGGCGATCAGGCGGCGGAGCGAGGAGCGCAGTGTGAGTGACTCTTATAGATATGAAGAAATGCTGGAGGAGGATGTCCAGGAGGGCCACAGAATGGCTGCTGTCCGTGCTGCCTGTGGAAACCCACCTTATAGAATGGAAGTGCTGATTGGAGGGGCAATGGAGGCGGAGCCTAATGCTTCACTGTTCTTAGCAGTACATCGCTAGGCTCCTCCCATGCCTGCTCAAAAAAAAGTGACTTACGGTTTTTAAATGGGCGAGGCTCGTCAGTAGGGGCGTGGCTGCCCCAAACCGAGACATTTACATCATTTCTGCCAGAAGTCTCTACTAAAGCTCCCAGTTGGCGAAGATTTCTGTTTAGGCGCACAGACAGCCCAAGCTGTGCCTAGTGTCCGGAGAGGTGCGCCCTCCGGTGGGGAGTACAGTAAGAACGGATCATGGCGGTTATAAAGGGTCTCCTGGGACTTCTGCTATTGATGACTCCTCCTCAGTAGTTAACAGATGGGGGTCCGCTGCGAGGATTAGCTGATCGCCGAATCCACTGTCATTGTGGACGAGCTGGAAGCAGACGGCTCTGTGTGTGTAACGATTGGATGGGGCCGGTGTAGCTGCGGGACGGGGCCGGTGTAGCTGCGGGACGGGGCCGGTGTAGCTGCGGGACGGGGCCGCTGTAGCTGCGGGACGGGGCCGCTGTAGCTGCGGGACGGGGCCGCTGTAGCTGCGGGACGGGGCCGCTGTAGCTGCGGGACGGGGCCGCTGTAGCTGCGGGACGGGGCCGCTGTAGCTGCGGGACGGGGCCGCTGTAGCTGTGGGATGGGGCCGGTGTAGCTGCGGGATGGGGCCGCTGTAGCTGCGGGATGGGGCCGCTGTAGCTGCGGGATGGGGCCGCTGCAGCTGCGGGATGGGGCCGGTGTTGCAGCGGGATGGGGCCGGTGTTGCAGCGGGATGGGGCCGGTGTTGCAGCGGGATGGGGCCGGTGTTGCAGCGGGATGGGGCCGGTGTTGCAGCGGGATGGGGCCGGTGTTGCAGCGGGATGGGGCCGGTGTAGCTGTGGGATGGGGCCGGTGTAGCTGTGGGATGGGGCCGGTGTAGCTGTGGGATGGGGCCGGTGTAGCTGCGGGATGGGGCCGCTGTAGCTGCGGGATGGGGCCGCTGTAGCTGCGGGATGGGGCCGCTGTAGCTGCGGGATGGGGCCGCTGTAGCTGCGGGATGGGGCCGGTGTTGCAGCTGGATGGGGCCGGTGTTGCAGCGGGATGGGGCCGGTGTTGCAGCGGGATGGGGCCGGTGTTGCAGCGGGATGGGGCCGGTGTAGCTGTGGGATGGGGCCGGTGTAGCTGTGGCACAGGCCGGTGTTGCAGCGGGACGGGGCCGGTGTAGCTGTGGCACGGGGCCGGTGTAGCTGTGGCACGGGGCCGGTGTAGCTGTGGCACGGGGCCGGTGTAGCTGTGGCACGGGGCCGGTGTTGCAGCAGGATGGGGCCGGTGTTGCGTTGCATTCATTGGGAGCTGCACTACCGACCCGGCTGCCGCAGCGTGAGCGGTGCGATCTGCTTCCAGCTCCGTCCCCATTGATGGCAGGCCCGATATCTGCTGATTGATGCGATACTGAGTGGCAGACCCCACCAGTCAGCTGCGGCCCACCCTGTGGACAGCTCATCAATAGCAATGTCATGGACACCCCTTTAATAAATTCCCCCTATGCAGTTAAAGGGGTCCTCCAGGCACAACATATTTTGGTGCTTACACTAGTGGAGAGCCTGGAGGACGACCCCTCGCCCCGCTCCCTACTCTGACCGTGCCGCTCCCTGCTGCTCTCCAGCGATGACAGCGGGACACATGACCGCTGCAGTTAATCACTGGCTGACGTGAGCTGGTGATTGGCCGCAGCAGTCACATGACCGTCGTGTTGGTGACATTGCAGTAGGGAGTAGAGGGCAGCGGTGGGAGCAGCACCGCTCTTATAATACACAGCAATACTCTTGCATCGCCTGGTTTACTGATATAAGCTGCTGTTCACACCCTGCATGTGCCGTCTGCCCTCTGTAGGCGCAGCTCCTGTCCGCCACATCAGAGGCCGCAGACCTGAGGACGTCGCTAGCTTCCCTGCGGGCGGACCTGCAGTCTCAGGCACAGAAGCACAAGAACGATGTGGCGGGATATGAAGAGCGCCTCCGCTGCGCCGACCTCCGACACCGATCCCTACTGGACGAGATCCGCGAGCGGGTGAGATCATTATATGGAGCTTATCGCTGGAGTGTAATACGAGGTGCGCCGGAGACGAGGCGGCCCGCGTACAAGGGGAACCTAACACGGGGACGTATGATGACAACCGGGGGGGAGGGCTGACGAGCGCACACCAGGAGCTGCTCCCACAATGCACTGCTCTGTAGGAACAGGAAGTGCATGTTGTATGCAGCTTTCAGTGTAACTAGAGAATAACAAGTCCTAGAAGTGAAGTATAAAGTTAGTAAAGCAGAGGTTCTGCAGCAGCGCTGAAGCGCTCCGGGGATCAAAGGAGGTCAGCCGCCTCATTGTAGGGGTGTAAACCAATCGTACGGTGAGAGGCGGGACTCGGGGTGATGAGGGCCCCTTTATTATCTTCTACAGAAGCCCAATCCAAAAATATGAATGTCGATGCACTTTCTAGGCGGTGTGTGAATGATGGCGGCCGGTGCTGCGCTGGAGGTCCTCCGTTGCGTCGCACCCTTCTTGTCCCCTGCACCCCTCTGTACGGCGCCGGCGCACAACCCTTGGGCCGCAGGATGTCGGTCGCAGATTGTATTGCTTGTCTTCCAGTATTTAGCGCTGCACTGCGGACGGCCATGATAGCATTCACGGCTCGGGTTCCCCATTGTGACTGACTGAACACAGAATCAGATTGGGAGGACGTGTCTTCCATGAACGTGGCTCAGTGGTTAGCACTGTAGCCTTGCAGTGCCGGGTCATCAATACAAATCTCATCAAGGACGACGTCCGCACCGACTTATACCGATGTCGTCGTTGGTCAGATGTGAACCTACAACTCCAGCACAAACGGCTGAGCCACCACACTTGGTCATTCTGCTCCTTCTTCCTCTTTCTTCTTCCTTCTTCAGAGGAGGAAGAATGATGACCGTTGGTGGCTCAGTGGCTAGCACTGCCGCCTTGTAGAGTTTGTATGTTCTCTTTCTGCTGCTTTTCTGTCTCCTCATCTGATAAAGGGAGTATGGTGGCTCAGTTGTTAGAGCTGAGGCCTTGCAGTGCCGGAGTTGTAGGTTCATATCTGAGGTCAACATCTTGATGGGATTTGAACCTTAGAGCCCAACAGTGCTAACCACTGAGCCACATTCACTGAAGAAGCGGCAGCATCCCGACCGCTGCTCTTCTGGAGTGAACCCGGCCTATCGCTGCTCATGATGCGACTGGTCAGGAATACATCCCTGTGATGGTCGGATCCCTCGGTGCAGCCAAAGAGCAGAATACTGTAGGAGCCAGAGAGTCAGTCAAGACTTTTGTTTAGAGGTGGGAGAGAGCCTCGACCAGAGCCAGAGGTGAGCCGGTGGTGAGCCTGGAGGTGAGCCTGGAGGTGAGCCGGTGGTGAGCCTGGAGGTGAGCCTGGAGGTGAGCCGCCCACTGTAGTCATGGCTGATCGGGACACTAGGATGCTGCTGACAGAATAAGGTGATCTCTGATCACAACTAGTAGGCGGGTGGCAGCTGTACTGTCAAGAAGTGGCACACCAGAGCATCCGACATGGCCGTACGTGTATGGGGGTCCGTCCGGCTGCAGCAGGAGCGCCCCTGTCCAGCCCCAGCCCCTCCCCCCACCCTCGCCCAGTCTGCAGTAGATAAGATTAAAGGAATTTTCAGGGGAAAATATCCATTGTTGAGCTGTCCTCCGGGTGGATCATCAGTAGTCGGTGACCTCAGGAGCCCGGCCGATCAGGGGGGTGGTGCCCGCTCTCAGCGCCACAATACATGGGGGTCGGAGTGGAAGCTGCTGCCCTCACCCGGTGTAGTGGCCGGCACCTGTAACTGCAGGCGCAGCTCTCCTGAATTGTAATTGGACTGCAGCTAACAGTGCAGTAAGACCTGCAGGACCCCCGGGGACTCCAGACGTGCAGCTGGCTTACTGCACGCGCACAAAGTAACAGTATAATCCAAGTTATCAGCAGAAGAAATGCATCCAGTCGCTTCACGTCCATCAGATGACCTTGTGGGAGGAGCCTGACGGCGGCGCCGCGGGAGTCTTAGGGGAGTTTTAGAAACGTCTTCCCTGTCAGACATAACGGATCCCTCTTGTATCTCCACAGCAGGACGCAGACCTCGGGAGCCACCAGGAGCGAATGGCGGCGCTGCAAACGCTTCTTAACGCTCGCGAACAGGAGATGGAAAGCTTAAGAGCCGCCAACGGGGAACTGAAGGAGTCCTTGTGTAAAGCTGAGGAGCAGCTGGAGGTGAGTGGCGGCTCCTTCATCTGTCTGCAGACGCCCCGCACACATTACGGTTTGGTTGTGGCCCCGGCGGCCCCTCGCGGTCGTTATACGGCATTCATTCTCTTCTATCTGCCTTTTTCCTTTTATTATAGCTGCTTGGGGTTTATTTCTGCTTATGGAGATCCAGCCGAGGAGGACGTGCTCCTGGGAAAAATATGCAAATTAGCATTAGGAGGGGAAAAACACTTTAGTGCCACCTATAGGTAGCTCCCGGTAAGACAGTGTCTGAGACACGGCTAGTGACATCAGCCAAACCGGACCCCCCCCCCTGTGTTTAAGTCTGTTTTGGGGGTCCGGCCCCTCATCTGGTTGGCTACATTAGATGCCATTGATGCGGCTCTTAGACCGCCTAGATTCTCCTTGCTGATTGGTCACGGACTTAGCAGAATATTATCTTAAAGGTACAGGAATCCTTTTATTGGGCTGTCCGAGGCCGTACAATAGGGGCACCATTACTGGTCCCGTGGCGATCTCACCGGGTGCCGGCTGTAGAGACCCCGTAAGGTTCCGTTTTTAGCAATGTAAGATGGCCAACAGAATCTTCAGACCACCTAATCCTCACGGGGGGCTCGTAGTGATGGACGTCCAGTGCTCTCTGATTGGCCGGCGCTGCTCACATGATCAGCAGCCATCTTGGACGGCCAACAGTAAAATGAACGGGATTTACCGAAATCTCCCTGCGCTGGGTAAAAAATCTGCAGTGTGATCTGAGCTGCGTGGCCCGCATGCTGCGGATCGGGTGCGACCCAAAAACTGCAACATCTTGTTGATTAGTCGCATGTCGGCACGAACCTACGGGGGAGGGGGAGGTAGGGGGGGCGGGGAGGGGGGGGGGAGGGGACAACACAAAACTGCAACCTTGTCCCGTCTCCGTCCAGTCCTGCCACTCCTGGCCTCCATGACTGATGCGTGGTACAGACACGTGACCACGGCCGCCAGCCGCAGGCTGCAGCAGATACAGCGGGGAAGCGTGCAGGACTCGGGCCTCAATCACACGGACATATTTGCGCTCCGTGTTACACGCGTGACGCAGACAGCATGACCCTCGGTGATCTGCATCGGGGTGTTCAGAACAGCAGATGTTTTCTGAGGCCTCGGTGGTTTGATGCACATGGCCGCCGGCCGGCTTCTCTCCGTAATCGCGACGTTCCTTTTTTTTAGGTCATGATCATTGATTTGAAGAAGGCAAATTCAAAGGCCGGCAGCGATCTCCGCCGGTGGATGACGTCATGTGAGGAGCTGGAAGAGGAGAAGCAGCAGCTGCAGCGGCGAATCCTACAGCAGGAGGAGACCCTGAAGCACAGCGGTGAGCTCTCTGCGGGGGTCTCCAGCTATTAACCCCTCAGTGGCCAGCCCATGGGAGCCTCAAAGAGACTCGCAGTCCTGTGAGCTGAGCTTTTGGCTGGCAGTAGGTGACCCGCTGAGTCCGGGGAGGTAAGTATACTTACCTCTCCCATCATTCCCCCGGTGTGAGCGCTGGATGCCACTGCTGCAGTCCACACATTAAAAAAATTAGAGCGGGCGGACTACTTCGCTGCCACTGAACACACTGCGCGACCACACCGGGGGGACGATGGGAGAGGTAAGTATAACACTCAGCAGGTCACCTACTGTCAGCTATAAGCTCCGCTCACAGGACTAAACGTAGGTGACTGTCCCTTTAACCCCTTCCCGCTGCAGAGTGTACATTTATGTGCTGCAGCGTTGGGGTATGTATGAAGGCAGATTGCGCGTCGATCTCCCCTCACACACTGCGGGCGCCGGCTGCTTATTACAGCTGATACCTGGCAGCAACAGCTCTGATCATCCACGCAGCTGATCAAAGCTGTTACCCTTTAAACGCCGCTGTCATTTAAATCCCCTGAGATTGTAGAGAGCCGTGGGGGGCTTGATGGACTGCCTGCCCGATAGCAGTGTGACGTTATGCCGTGGCATCACATCATACTGCGGAGCGATCAAAGCATCTCATGTTGTGGTCCCCTCAGGGGACTAAAAAAAGAACACGATCAATAAAGTTTTACTAATTGTAAATTGCCAATCTCAATTCCAAACCAAAAATACATATTTTGTGTCGCCGCGTCCGTAAAAGTCCGATCTATCATAATAACGCATTATTAACCCCGGGCGACGAACGGCGTCAGGAAAACAAAAAAGCCATAAATGCACTTTGCTGGCCGTCCCGTCTCCAAGAACAAAATGCAATAAAAAGTGACCAAAAAGTCGTTTTGTAACGGAAACTACAGGACGTCCCGCAAAAAATGAGCCCCCACAGAGCTATGGCGACAGAAACGTGAAAATGAAGATAGCGGCAGAAAATAGTACAAAAAAAGTGATTAAAAAAAAATAGTACAGCAAAAAAAGCGACATAAATTTGGTATCGCAGTAACGGTGCCGAGCCGCAGAATAAAGGCAGCAGGTCATTCTTGTTGCAGTTTGAGCGCCGCAGAAACAAGATGGCGGAATTTCATTTTTTTTTCATTTTTCTCCACTTAGAAATGTATTTAAGTTTTTCAGCACATTAAATAGTACCGATGAAAAACACAACTCGTCCCACAAAAACCAACAACAACAACGACCCTCAGGCAGCGGCGGCGATAAATAAAGGAGTTAGGATTTTTTAAAATGGGGGGCGAAAATGGAAAAACGAAAAAAAAAAAAAAAAGCTTGGTCACTAAGGGGTTAATAAACGTAGCTGGATAGTCAGCGATGGCGTAACTGGTCGGCGGCGGCGCTCCTGCAGTGACAAGCATGCTGCCCCTTTGGCCTGTAGATTGTTTTGCTCTTCAGAAGTCTTGGAAGGCTGAGGGGGCCGCAGCGGGGGTCGTACCGGCCGGAGGGCCATCGCAGAGGCGACCAGAAGGATCACACTTGGCTTCTGCACTTTTTGCTGTAGTCATATTCCAGCTCCGAGTCCTGCTGCATTGATGTTGACTAAAGAGCTAACATTTTTGCTGCCTGCAGCCACCACTAGAGGGAGCTAGGAGTGTACTGGGTGACTAGAGAGCATTGTGCGAGCTCCCTCTAGTGGTGGCTGCAGACGGCACATGCATCAGTCTCTGTAAACTCTGCTGGATGCATGGTGACGTCTCGCCTGTCTCTTTCCGTGCAGCTACAGACCTGAACACCAGCGGCGACATCTCGCTGTCGGAGATGGAAGAATTGAGACAGTGCTTGGAAGAGAAGACGCTGGAGGCGGAGGAGAGCGTGGAGAAGTACTGCAACCTGCTGGTCAAGACTCACAAACTGGAGGAGGCCAACGAGGCGCTGAGCAGGCAGGTGGATCTGATGAGGGCCAGGCTGAAGGAGCTGGGGGCCAAGAAGGACGTGGCGGAGCCCCGCGGCTCCGAGGAGGCGAAGAAAGGAAAGCGCAGAAGATCTGCACAAAGGAAACAAGCGGGCAAGAGGCGGAGGGAGTCTGAGAACGCCGGGCAGAATCCATCAACGCCCCTCGCTGACCCCAAGAGAGTGAGGAAAGATGGAAGCCACGGCGTAGAAGAAGAGTGTGAGCCGGACGGGCTTCCTGAGGTGGTGAAAAAAGGTAACACCCAGTGTGAGTGCGCACACAGCAGAATAGTGAGTGCAGCTCTGGAGTATAATACAGGATAAGTAATGTATGTACACAGTGACTCCACCAGCAGAATAGTGAGTGCAGCTCTGGAGTATAATACAGGATGTAACTCAGGATCAGTACAGGATAAGTAATGTATGTACACAGTGACTCCACCAGCAGAATAGTGAATGCAGCTCTGGGGTATAATACAGGATGTAACTCAGGGTCAGTACAGGATAAGTAATGTATGTACACAGTGACTCCACCAGCAGAATAGTGAGTGCAGCTCTGGAGTATAATACAGGATGTAACTCAGGAGCAGTACAGGATAAGTAATGTATGTACACAGTGACTCCACCAGCAGAATAGTGAGTGCAGCTCTGGAGTATAATACAGGATGTAACTCAGGGTCAGTACAGGATAAGTAATGTATGTACACAGTGACTCCACCAGCAGAATAGTGAGTGCAGCTCTGGAGTATAACACAGGATGTAACTCAGGAGCAGTACAGGATAAGTAATGTATGTACAGTGAGTCCACCAGCCGAATAGTGAGTGCAGCTCTGGAGTATAATACAGGATGTAACTCAGGATCAGTACAGGATAAGTAATGTATGTACACAGTGACTCCACCAGCAGAATAGTGAGTGCAGCTCTGGGGTATAATACAGGATGTAACTCAGGATCAGTACAGGATAAGTAATGTATGTACACAGTGACTCCACCAGCAGAATAGTAAGTGCAGCTCTGGGGTATAATACAGGATGTAACTCAGGATCAGTACAGGATAAGTAATGTATGTACACAGTGACTCCACCGGTAGAATAGTGAGTGCAGCTCTGGGGTATAATACAGGATGTAACTCAGGATCAGTACAGGATAAGTAATGTATGTACACAGTGACTCCACCAGCAGAATAGTGAGTGCAGCTCTGGGGTATAATACAGGATGTAACTCAGGATCAGTACAGGATAAGTACTGTATGTACACAGTGACTCCACCAGCAGAATAGTGAGTGCAGCTCTGGAGTATAATACAGGATGTAACTCAGGATCAGTACAGGATAAGTAATGTATGTACACAGTGACTACTAGCTGAATAGTGAGTGCAGCTCTGGAGTATAATACAGGATGTAACTCAGGAGCAGTACAGGATAAGTAATGTATGTATACAGTGACTCCACCAGCAGAATAGTGAGTGCAGCTCTGGGGTATAATACAGGATGTAACTCAGGATCAGTACAGTGATGGATCCTTTGTTCTGTCCTACAGGATTTGCTGATATTCCATCTGGGAAGCAAAGTCCATGTGTTCTCCGGAGGGCAGCGGTGCCATTGAGGAGGAGCCCCCGTTTCCCGTTGCAGACAGATTCTCCATCCGTATTGAATGCCCGTATTGATAGCCTCGATAACATTCCTGACCTGAGCAGCCCGACACCAGGGGGCAGCAAATCCCAGGCGGTAAGTCGTGTGTGATATGATGGGGTCTAGCGGCTGTCAGGACATGCTGGGAGTTGTAGTTTCCTATCGGACGCGGTGCTGCCGGTTACTCTGGATCCTCCTGCTTGACATTCGTGTTCCGCACAATAATATGAAGCCCTGTGTGAGCGGCGAGCGTTAATTACTGCAGCCGGAGGGTCGGGGTAGCGATGCGCAGGCGAGGGGTTTATATCCTGTATGGAGGGGGATCGGGAGCCGTTCGCGCTCCATATGTTGGTCCCAGACTGAAGGCCCCAGCAGCGCCATGACAGACCGGGTACCAAGCTGCGCCGTCAGATCGCGGGAAAAACCGTATCAGAGAAAATAAACGGAAGTTAGTTTATAAAAAAGGAAAACCCTTTCCCCGTATTTATAATGCGCCCCCCCCCGTAAGGCGTTATTTATAATGTCCCCCCCCCCCGTGAGGCGTTATTTATAATGTGTCGTCCCCCCCCCCCCGTAAGGCGTTATTTATAATGTGTCGTCCCCCCCCGTAAGGCGTTATTTATAATGTTCCCCCCCCCCCGTAAGGCGTTATTTATAATGTGTCCCCCCCCACCCGTGAGGCGTTATTTATAATGTGTCGTTCCCCCCGTAAGGCGTTATTTATAATGTGTCCCCCCCCCCCCCCCCCGTGAGGCGTTATTTATAATGTTCCCCCCCGTGAGGCGTTATTTATAATGTGTCGTCCCCCCCGTAAGGCGTTATTTATAATGTGTCGTCCCCCCCGTAAGGCGTTATTTATAATGTGTCCCCCCCCCCCCCCCGTAAGGCGTTATTTATAATGTTCCCCCCCCCCCGTGAGGCGTTATTTATAATGTGTCGTCCCCCCCGTAAGGCGTTATTTATAATGTCCCCCCCCCCCCCCCCCCGTAAGGCGTTATTTATAATGTCCCCCCCCCCCCCCCGTGAGGCGTTATTTATAATGTGTCGTCCCCCCCGTAAGGCGTTATTTATAATGTGTCGTCCCCCCCGTAAGGCGTTATTTATAATGTGTCGTCCCCCCCCGTAAGGCGTTATTTATAATGTGTCGTCCCCCCGTAAGGCGTTTTTTATAATGTCCCCCCCCCCCCCCCCCCCGTGAGGCGTTATTTATAATGTGTCGTCCCCCCCGTAAGGCGTTATTTATAATGTGTCGTCCCCGCCGTAAGGCGTTATTTATAATGGTCCCCCCCCCCCCCCCCGTAAGGCGTTATTTATAATGTGTCGTCCCCCCCGTAAGGCGTTATTTATAATGTGTCGTTCCCCCCGTAAGGCGTTATTTATAATGTGTCGTCCCCCCCGTAAGGCGTTATTTATAATGTGTCGTCCCCCCCGTAAGGCGTTATTTATAATGTGTCGTCCCCCCCGTAAGGCGTTATTTATAATGGTCCCCCCCCCCCCCCGTAAGGCGTTATTTATAATGTGTCGTCCCCCCCGTAAGGCGTTATTTATAATGTGTCGTCCCCCCCCGTAAGGCGTTATTTATAATGTGTCGTCCCCCCCCGTAAGGCGTTATTTATAATGTGTCGTCCCCCCCCGTAAGGCGTTATTTATAATGTGTCGTCCCCCCCCGTAAGGCGTTATTTATAATGTGTCGTCCCCCCCCGTAAGGCGTTTTTTATAATGTCCCCCCCCCCCCCGTGAGGCGTTATTTATAATGTGTCGTCCCCCCCGTAAGGCGTTATTTATAATGTGTCGTCCCCCCCGTAAGGCGTTATTTATAATGGTCCCCCCCCCCCCGTAAGGCGTTATTTATAATGTGTCGTCCCCCCCGTAAGGCGTTATTTATAATGTGTCGTCCCCCCCCGTAAGGCGTTATTTATAATGTCCCCGTCCCCCCCGTAAGGCGTTATTTATAATGTGTCGTCCCCCCCGTAAGGCGTTATTTATAATGTCCCCCGTCCCCCCCGTAAGGCGTTATTTATAATGTGTCGTCCCCCCCGTAAGGCGTTATTTATAATGTCCCCCGTCCCCCCCGTAAGGCGTTATTTATAATGTGTCGTCCCCCCCGTAAGGCGTTATTTATAATGTCCCCCGTCCCCCCCGTCAGGCGTTATGTATCCCAGATGACGAACGTTGTCACAACAATACACAACGCCAGAAATTCGTCACTCCAAGAAAAAATGTAATTAAAAGTGATGACTAAGTCCTATAAACCCCAAAATGGGAGCTGCAGGACGTCCCACAGGAAACTGTCAGCGCCGCGTCTGCGGAAAACGCTACAGCAGCAATGGCGGCCGGAAATAACCTGTTCCTCAAACACCCTGTTTTCCAAGTATTACAGCAAAAAATAAATGTGGTCATCCTGACAACCCGCCTTAGAGATGGCGCCGACCTGACAACCAGCAGTGGACAGGAGATGCTCCTTACATGATGGTTGTCCCCGGCGGTGGAGACGTCACACATGTATGATCAGGGGACACGCCGTTAACCCTTCCTGTAACCACTCTATGTTGTACTTGCAGACAAAGGCCACAGAGGGCGCTGCAGCGATGGATGTTCTGTCGCCACTTGCTGCATCGGTCAGGAGGAAGAGTCGAGCGTCTGATAACTTGTGTGCCACCAAACCGGAGAAAAGGCGAGCCAGCGCCAAAGCTTCACACGACGACACGGAGGAAGAGGGGACGTGCCACGTGCAGTGAAGAGGACGGCGGGCGCCGTTTACACGCAGCGATTCGTCACATCATGTTTTTATATCCTTGTCCGTTCCCAGTGGCTGACGGCGCGGTTGCTTCTTGGATCACGTGTCACACTCTGTTCCTGGAGGGATAGGAACACCCGCCTGTCAGTTCCAGTAGGAACAACAGAGGAACAGCAGACTTGTTATTTTAAGGGTTTCCCTTGCCCGTCGGCTACTGATGGCGCCTCCAGAGGACTGGTCAGCGGTGGCTAATTGGCCAGATGACCCCCGGACCCGGCGATTACAGACGTGTCAGCAGTGGTTACGGCGCCCCCTACTGCAGGCCTGGAAGGTTCTTGTATTTCTCCGGGGCCACGGTGGTCTGATAAGACGTAGATAATGGACTTCATGTAACACATTAATCATGTACTCTTAGAGCGCACGTCTAACGAGCTCATTAACCCTTTCTGCTGCTGCGCACAAGGTGGCCGAGATCCCAGCCGCTCCTTTGAGGAGTCGATCACCTGGTTTACAGATCCCAAAAATGTCCGCAGACCAATAATTGACTTTGTTAAGGTTTTCTTACAAGTGAGGCGGAGTCGTGGGTCCTCTGCTCGCACCCGCCCCCCCGTTGTCTGCGGTGCCCCCCCCCCCCCCCCGGTGTCTGCGGTGCCCCCCCCCCCCCGGTGTCTGCGGTGCCCCCCCCCCCGGTGTCTGTGTTGCTCCCCCCCCCGGTGTCTGCGGTGCCCCCCCCCCCCGGTGTCTGCGGTGCCCCCCCCCCCCGGTGTCTGCGGTGCCCCCCCCCCCCGGTGTCTGCGGTGCCCCCCCCCCCCGGTGTCTGCGGTGCCCCCCCCCCCCCGGTGTCTGCGGTGCCCCCCCCCGGTGTCTGCGGTGCCCCCTGGTGCAGTCAGCACACAAACACCAGCTGGAGTCTCCTCAGAAGCCTGTGTGCGTTGGAACCAGGGGGGCCGGTGAGCAGAGACCCCCGACTCCCAGTCACCTTAACTGCAAGCACCATGGCTGAGCGTCTGCTGTTGGTGACGTGGTCCCTTTAAGGCCGCATGTCCACTAGCAAAATTGAATTGCGCCTTCCGCGGGCGCCCGCAGGGAATCGTTGGCCGGCCGCAGTCAATTCAATGGAATTTTGTGCCCGCGGATGGCATTTTAATCGATTTGCGTTTTTCACGTGCGGGAAAAAAAACGCAGCTCGCTCCATTTTACCGCGGATCGGCCACATTGCCATCTCTAGGTGTGGGTAGCCGCAGGCGAGAAAAATACCATTTAAAGCAAATCCGTGCGGATCGTATTTTCCTGGTGGACACGAGGCCTAAGAGTTCGCGGCGCCACGTGCGATCGGATCTGCACTTGCGCTGGAGTTCCCCTTTAGGGCTCCTTCACACGGCCTTAAATCCGCAGTGAATGGAGTCCATTGTTTGCAGCGGCTTCGTTGACAGCTGCACGTTTTTCACATGACTTTTTAACCGTGTGTGCGCCAGTAGGCAGAAACGTGCAGCGAAGCGGCGCATTGTGGTACGGGAATAAGCTGCGTCTTCCCGGACAGAGGTACGGATCCGCCCGTGTGAAGGAGCCCTGGAGGCGCTGACCGCCTTCCTCCCCCGTTCCCCGCGCTCGCCGCCCCCAGCCGCAGAGTGTTTTTACAATGACTGGTCTGTTGTGTCACTTTCTGTCGTGTTTTCCGCGCCCGGCGCAGTTTCTCGTATCCGTAGTTACGTCTTGTACATATTTATGTGTTCGGGGTTTTCACTGTTTTGTAGTCGCCTCTACTAAATCCTATTTTATTACTCAGTCTGGATTGTTCTACAACGCCGCGGCCTGATAACGAACGGCGCCGACCTCTGCGTTACGTTGTTTCCAGAAGGCTTCGGCTCGCTCACATCAGCGTTACGGTCTCCAGCCGGACCATGTCAATCAGCGGACCCGATAGCTGACCCGTTCGCTCCGCCTCTCTTCCATCATCATTCCATTTTTCGGATGAAGTAAATGGCGCGGTCCGCAGGGGTTTCCATTCATCTGGCCCATTTTCCCCAAGGTGCAGACGGAGTATAATCACCGGATTCGTCACCCGCTGATGAGAAGCGGCCGCTGAATGGCGATGAGTCTCGGGTCTTGATGGATTTCGGAGACTCTTTGTTTCTGTTTCTCATCCGTTTGCTTCCATTTTCTAACGGCTGCCCTCCTCGCCGATACGTAACGCTGCTGTGAGCGGAGCGCCGGCGGCTTCACACGCGGTTCTGCAGAAAAAAAAGAAAGCATGTGGTTTTCAAAAACCAGCCGCGATTTCTAAAAGACGGATGCGTTGTGAACTGTGAACACCGCCTTAAAGGGGCCACGTTTGACACTCGAAGTTTAATACATCTCTTCCAATGTGTGTGGTTTTCCCCATAGAAACAGCGCCATCTCTGTTCGTGTGGTCGTGTTTGGTATAGCAGCTCAGCCCCATAACAGATATAATCCACTGTGTTGTGCAAAGCCTTGGTGACACAGGGGTTCAGGTGGCACCAGAGAGAGGATGCCTACCTAATGCCACCCCTCACAACGGGCCTAGAATAAAGGGGCTTTCCAGGAGTATAAAAGCACGACTGCCTTCTTCCAAAATCCACAGCCACCCGTGTGTGCTACAGCCGAGCCCTACAGCTGCACTACCACAACCAACCTGCAGACGGCCGGGGTGCTGTTTTTGGAAGAAAGAAAGCAATGGTTTTCTAAACCTGCAGACCTCAATGCCTCCGTCCGCCTCCGGTGTGCTATTAACTCACCTTCTCCTCCACTTACCATCACCATCTTCCCTCTATTCCGGCAGCGACAGTAGGTGTTATCATAGGGTCACCAGGGCTCAGGACAACCAACCAGAAGCCAGTTATTTTTATAGCCCAAGTGAGGGAATGAAATAATAGAGGTGACGGGTTGCTGTGAGGTTCGGCACGTGTTCTTATACTGTGCAGCCATATCACAGGGCCAGGAAGTGTTGTCATGGGGAAACCAGGCAGAGCAGCACATCACGGGGGAGCAGACAATGAAGGGCTCTTCCAGCAAATCACCATTTATTAATGAAGCAGAATACATTGTATGAACAGATTGTACATCCAGCTTAGATTACCGTCCAGTAGATAAAGCGTCCGCCGCCATCCTCGCCGCCGTCCGCTCGCGCCCAAAGTCTCCGCCCACCCAATAGTTCTGCTTTCATGCATGTAAACTGTTTCAATTAGAAATGTTCTGTTTTATGTCTCCAGCTCCTCTACAGAGCTATGCGTCTCCATGGTAACAGACTACAAACAACCCTGCGTCGTCTGACCCTGCAGTCACATTGCCGACTGTCCGCCCCGGACTTCCTGTCCCCTATGAAAGTATGGAGGAAGATGGAAGGAGACAGACGGAAGGATGACTGCAGGATCAGACGACACAGGGGTTGTTTGTAGTCTGTTACCATGGAGACCCATAGCTCTGTAAAGGAGCTGTAGCCACAAAGTGAGCAGAAGGCGCCGCAGAGCTTTTTCTTATAATTATTAATGCGCTAAAGCGAAAAACTTCTATAAAACTCCCCCCCCCCCCCCCCCTTCCTCTTTAGCACAGATGGAATATGATCGCTAATGGGGGCTTCACAGCGCAGTTTTTCGCAGCTCCGGTTTCTGCTGTGATTTGGCTCTTCCATCTGCCGCAGATCTGCATTCTGTTTCGCTCCATCCAATGGGACAATCTGCAGCGACCCCCGGCGGGGGCCGTGTGACCCGTCCTCTCATCTCCGTGCAGTAAAATATGTAAACAATGGCGCGGGTTCCCGATTCACTGTATGCAGTGCGGATCTGACGGCTGCGCCCCCTCCCCCGATCCTGGGTGTTTGGTCGGCCCCCGCATGAATGGAGCGGTGGTCATACAGGCGGGCTGCCGCTCCATTCACTTCCATGAGTGCCGGATGTTACTAAGATCAAACACTTCAGCGCTCGCCGACATGATGTGAGCGTCCCTGCGTGACACCGCGCCAATCACACGGCCGACCCCTTAGAGCCAAAAACACCCAAAACATTTCGGGACGTTTTGGTCTCCGTCACGTTTCCCGCAGCGCTGTTTCTTCACACTTCACGTAGTTTTTATACACATTATGCGAAGTTCCGGTTCCCCGCTGATTTGGGATCATTCAGACATGAACAATGGCGCAGCGCGTCCCGCTCTCATCCGATTGTGTTCATCAATCCACGGTGCATCTGTGCGACATTTGTGTGTTCACTGTGTATGTACACGGCATCCGTATACCTGCTGGGGTTAGGTGAAGAACACAAACGGCGCCGTATTCATGGACTGAAAGCTGCATCCGCCCGTGTGAATGAGCCCCGACCTCCGAGAGAGAAGCCTGGGGGAAAAACGGAGCTGATCCAAAAAACAAGCACCACGAACGGAACGCTGCAACCAATCAGAGCTCAGCTTTTATTTCTGAACCTCTGATTGGCTGCTCGGGGTGGTGAGGACGGCCTGACTACTCGTGTGCTTTATACTACACCCTCCCCCACGGAGCAGTGACAGTCGGGTTCTCGTGCGCCTCGCTGGCTCTCCGTATGCTGTAGGCGGCGAGGAGCGCAGGACGGCGCATCACTGGGCTCCCAGGAGCCGCCGTAGGTTTCCGCGCAGCGGCAGACTCTCCGATGTGTATTGGGTCCCATCATAGGTGATGGAATCGTCCATCTTCACCCTCCGCCGCAGCTCCTCTCTCAGCTCCTCCAGCAGCTCCAGCTTCTTCCACTGCAAGAAAACAGAGCAGAATAAGACGTCTTCGGCGTGAGGAAGATCCGCCGCAGGCTGCAGAAAGGTATGAGAAGATTGGCAATTGGGTGTCGCCATCCCCCGTGTCATCGTGGTGCGCCCCCGACACTTACATTATCCAATGCTAAGCCGTCAATCCACTCACACATTTCCAGGAGGAGTAACCGAGGGACAGCGCAAAGCAGACCTCTAAGAAAAGATCGTCCTGCAGTGTCATATGCCAGGTTGCCTTTACATCCCGTATGCAGATATAGCCGTGTTGTCAGCGCGCACTACATCCTGGGCTCCTCCATCGGTCACGCTGCGCTCGCCGCGGCAGGGAACATGGCAGGAGTCTTGTGGTACAAAATGTCCTCCACTAACATCTCTAGATCTAAGCGCGGTACAGACGAGCGCCGCCAGAAACCGGGCAGATAACCAAGAACGCCACTGCGATTCATGTTTGGCGCAGTAGAACCACGGGAGCTTTGGGTACTCATGACAGCCAGTTCAGGGAATGACAGGCTGGGGGCCGGGTGGTGAAGCAGTGGGTGAGCCCAGGCGAGGGGCCGCCACAAGCATCGCCCACATAGGGGCCTAGAAGGGCCTCTTACGGGTCACAACCGAGGAGCAGACTCCACTTTTTTGTTCTGTAAACTTTAATCGAAAAAGCAAAACCGGACGCAGTTTACTCTCACCAGCGTCAGAACAGTCACGGCGGCAAGAGGCGGAGCCAGCGGCGATTTCCCCAGCGTTCCCTTTCGCAGAATGTTGACCGTCGTAGAGGTTCTGGTGTCCTGTGATGTTGCAGAACCCCAACAAGTAGTCCCGCTGTGCAGCTCCTCCTCCTCTGGCATCCCTCTAGCTCCTCCTACTACTCCATCAGCATTGGTCATTGGCCTCCTTCTGTTCTTTTTATATTTGCCCCCCTCCTAGAGTCTCGTGAGAGTTAAACATCCCCCCCCCCCCGCTCTGCGCCTTTTTTTAAAGGAACATTGCAAGCAATAAACTGGGTCCCCAAACCCACAAAACGCCCCGCTGCACTTTTTCCTTCCCCCTTTTAAAAAATAGTAACTCATGAGGGAACGATACAAGGATCTCTCCATGATCTGTTTATACCCAGGACTGCGACGGTAACAAGAGGGCCTCCGCTACGTCTAGAGGAAAGCAGGTTTCATCACCAACATAGAAGGGGGTTCTTTACTGTAAGAGCAGTGAGACTGTGGAACTCTCTGCCTGAGGACGTGGTGATGGCAGGATCCATAGAGGAGTGTAAGAGGGACTGGATGTCTTTCTATGATATTACAGGATATAGACATTAGGTGACCAGTGGGGTTGGTGATCCGGGTCTTGGAGTCGGAGAGGAACTATCAGAGGTTGGTCCGGGGATTATTCTGATTGCCATTATGGAGTCAGGGAGGAATTTTTCCCCTCAAATGGGCTAATTGGGTTCTGCCTCATTGGGGTTTTTTTTTGCCTTCCTCTGGATCAACAAGGGGGGTGGAAACAGGCTGAACTGGATGGACACTGTCTCCCTTCAGCCTAACGTACTATGTTGCTATGACTGGCACATGGAGGGCACTGTGGCTGGTGGAGAGGGACGCGTGTTCGTGTGATTCTTCCTGTTTTGCCCGGGTCGATATGTCCTGATACTGTAAGGATTTCGGCACGGGTGTTTCATTACCACCTGGTATTCGTATGGCACGCCAGGACATATGGTGCTAGGAGGGAGAATGGGTCATGTGATGGTGGGCACGTGGGCGCTGGGACGGCTCTCCTGAGGCAGGATAAATATATAGCGGCATTCTGTGCTATTTTGTGTTTGCTGTCGCCTCATCTAGAAGTAGAGAGAACAAGGCTGCCGGAAGGAAGAGGGTCTGCGCTCCTCTGGTAGGCCCTGTAGCTCCAGTCTGGAGTCGGACGCCATCAGAACTCTTGGCCTACTGCCTAGCGATTGTATGGTGTCTGGATTTGGGCGACCTGAGACCCAGGGCACCACCATCACGACCCCCATCCTGGTGACTAGGGCCATTCGGGGCCATGGGGGGCAGTATCAGGTCTACCGTCGCGGGTTTGACTTCTACGAAAAAAACTGCAGCATTACAAACTCGGTTGGCGTCACCCAAAATGGCTTCTTCAGCGGGTTCTCCTGTCAGGAAAATGAAGACCCAAGAGGACTTATGGGCATTCCAGAGGGCGTTTCCCTCATTCACAAGTCTGGGAAAGTTGGGTGAAAAGTCCAGGGCCGCGGGGCCCCATAGAAGACATCAGAATGTGCCCCACCGCTTCTCCTTCTCTGCTGCTCCTTAACCCTCTAAGTTCCTCTCCGTTGGCTGGCATCTTGTTTTGCTGCATTTAGCCCTACAAGGTAAAGCGCACGACATCCAGCGCCTACCTGCTGTCCGTGCGGGCGGCCAGACGGGGACACTGCTGCTATGTGTGACATTTCACAGGCGTCTTCGACAATTACGCAGTTTCTCGGCTGCGTCGGCGTGAGGACCTGTTATGTCCGACCTTTCCCGTGCTTGTTCTACAATGTCAGAACGGACAGTCCGTCAGATTACTCGCGCTTCTGTTTGGAGACGGAGTGACACCAAAAGGGACCTTTCATGCGGGACAGAATTACGCCGCAGGACGCAGCCTAATCCGCAGCGCCGGAATGCCACGGGTCTAAGTGCAGATTTGGATGCAGGCAGACTTTAAGCTATTTTTGATTCCACGTCAAAGCCACAAGTTGCCTGCAATTCCGCTGCTGTACTCTGTTTGTGGCCCCTGACCTCTCCCTCCAGGGTCTGCGTGTATGAAGGTACACAGCACCGATGCTGGGCAGAGAGGTCAGGAGTCAGACAGATTGCTGCAGGAGCCGTTGTCAGATGGAGATACACTGGGGAAAAGGCGTTAAATGCTGGAGAAAAACTGCAGGGGTTAATATTACTACTGGGGCCATGATGGTGGACACAGCTACTACTGGGGCCACCATACGGATCATTATTATTACTGGGGCCACCATGGGGGTACACAATTTCTACTGGGAACACGATGAGGGACACTATTACTACTGATAATGGGGGGTCATTATTACTACTGGGGTTACTATGGATGTCACTATTACTACTGGGGCCACAATGGGGGTCTCTATTACTACTGGGGCCATAATGGGGGCCACTATTACTACTGGGGCCATAATGGAGATCACTATTACCACTGGAGCCATAATGGGGGTCACTATTACTACTGGGGTCACCATGGGGGTCACTATTACTACTGGGGCCATAATGGGGGTTACTATTACTACTGGGGCCACTATGGATGTCACTTACTACTGGTGCCACAATGGGGGTCACTATTACTACTGGGGCAATAATGGGGGTCACTATTACTACTGGGGCCATAATGGGGGACACTATTACTACTGGGGCCATAATGGAGATCGCTATTACCACTGGAGCCATAATGGGGGTCACTATTACTACTGGGGTCACCATGGGGGTCACTATTACTACTGGGGCCATAATGGGGGTCACTATTACTACTGGGGTCACCATGGGGGTCACTATTACTACTGGGGTCACCATGGGGGTCACTATTACTACTAGGACTTACAATGTTAATCTGCCACCCTTCTGGGGAAAGTTGAGAGGATCTTGGCATAGAGAAGTGCATTTCCTGCCAAGTAGAGTTCATCAATATTAGTTCCCCTCCGTTCTCACCTGTAGCAGAGGGGATCTATATCGCCAGCTTGTTAGTCGTGTGCCGGCTGGTGGAAACCGAAGTGGCTGACCTACCTATCAGAAATGGTCAGTGGTGCAGCGAGGCGTGGTGTGGCATGCTAGGCCGTGCCCGGTGTGATTTGGGCTCCACCGTGCACGAGTGCAGGATCCGGGCAGCTTGAAATAAGTCCACCTTTCGGTCCGTACGTCGCAGGTTGGTGATGGCATGTAGTGACTGGAGCCGGTAGAGACTGGTCTGTCTGCCCCTCACATTCAGCAAACATCACCAGAAGCTGCAGGGTGTTTCCAGGCACAGAAGAAGTATCAGCTGTGTGTGAAGACCAGCAGGAGAGAAGAACAACTGAAGTGACCCCAGAAATGACCCCAGAAGTGACCCCAAGACTGGGATAAGATACAAGCGCCATTGTGAGGGGATTCAGGTTGGTGTAACCCATAAGAGAAGTTGGGACCACCTAAGGTAAGTCTATTGGAGGCATATCCATATAGTCAGAATAACCCGCCGGGGCAGAGATACACAGCGGAGCCACAAATCCTGCAAACACCGATTCCTGCTGTGGGAAACCTGGCCGCCATCATTTCCATACAGGGAAGCTCTAATAGAAGGGGCCTTCAGTTGTATCTAATCCATCTGCACTCATTGCCAGTAACATCTCTTCTATAGAAGGAGTCGTCAGGATAAAAACATCTGTGTGTGATTGTACCGCCTCTAGCTTGGATACAAGATGTGATACAGGGAGGAAAGGCTCTAGTACCCTGTTGTACGGCCTCTAGCTTGGATACAAGATGTAATACAGGGAGGAAAGGCTCTAGTACCTTGTTGTACCGCCTCTAGCTTGGATACAAGATGTGATACGGGCAGGCATGGAGGCTCTAGTACCCTGGTGTACCACCTCTAGCTTGGATACAAGATGTGATACGGGGGGCATGGAGGCTCTAGTACCCTGTTGTACCGCCTCTAGCTTGGATACAAGATGTGATACAGGCAGGCATGGAGGCTCTAGTACCCTGTTGTACTGCCTCTAGCTTGGATACAAGATGTGATACCGGCGGGCATGGAGGCTCTAGTACCCTGTTGTACCACCTCTAGCTTGGATACAAGATGTGATACGGGCGGGCATGGAGGCTCTAGTGCCCTGTTGTACCGCCTCTGCCTTGAATAAAAGATAGGATGCAGGTGGCATGGGGCTCTAGTACCCTGTTGTACCGCCTCTAGCTTGGATACAAGACGTGATACAGGCAGACATGGAGGCTCTAGTACCCTGTTGTACCGCGTCTAGCTTTGATACGAGATGTGATACGGGCGGGCATGGAGCCTCTAGTACCCTGTTGTACCGCGTCTAGCTTTGATACAAGATGTGATACGGGTGGGCATGGAGGCTCTAGTGCCCTGTTGTACCGCCTCTGCCTTGAATAAAAGATAGGATGCAGGTGGCATGGGGCTCTAGTACCCTGTTGTACCGCCTCTAGCTTGGATACAAGACGTGATACAGGCAGACATGGAGGCTCTAGTACCCTGTTGTACCGCGTCTAGCTTTGATACGAGATGTGATACTGGCAGGCATGGAGGCTCTAGTACCCTGCTGTACCGCCTCTAGCTTGGATACAAGATGTGATACTGGCAGGCATGGAGCCTCTAGTACCCTGTTGTACCGCCTCTAGCTTTGATACGAGATGTGATACGGGTGGGCATGGAGGTATACATGTTTGTTGTTGTATCCTGTGGCATATCGCTCCACATTTGCTGTAACTGAGCCTCTAGATTGTGTAAACTCATAGGCTGTGGAAGTTGGCATCCCAGATGGTCCCCTACATGTTCTATCGGTGATAGATCCGGTGACCGGGCACGGAGGTGTGACAGTGTTGTGGGGGCTCCTGTGACCCCCTTGTGTGCGGCCGAGCATTATCCCGCTGGAAGCCGCCATGAGAGGAACACATGTGGCTGCAGGATGTCCTGAACATATCGCTGAGCTGTCATTGTCCCTCGTACCACCACTAGGGGGACCGACTGTCATATGCAATGCCCAACAAACCATCACACCAGAGGGGGGCAAGATTGAGGCGCTCACCCCGAGGTCTTCAAAAATGAATGCAGCCGTCATCAGCACCCAAACTAAACCTGGATTCACCATGGAAGACAACCCGGTTCCCCTCCGTAGCGTCCAGTTTCATAGTTCACGACATCACTGCAAATGTCGTCAACAGTGGGTGTCAGAGGCCGCGAAACCAAATGTCCTTCAGCCAAGTGCCTAGAAATGGTTCAGACAGACACAGGGGTGTAACTATAGCGCCCCCTGTCTCTGGATGGTGGACAACAAAACAGTTGGAGCTGCTGGTGCTTGTTGGATAATCAGGCACTCCTCTCTACTGGTGGTCTGTAGGGGGCGTCCTGAGCCCGGTCACCTTGTGTGCCCCCATCTACTGGTCCCAACACCTCCTAACAGTCTGGTCAGATGCTCCTCTCTACTGGTGGTCTGTAGGGGGCGTCCTGAGCCCGGTCACCTTGTGTGCCCCCATCTACTGGTCCCAACACCTCCTAACAGTCTGGTCAGATGCTCCTCTCTACTGGTGGTCTGTAGGGGGCGTCCTCAGCCCGGTCACCTTGTGTGCCCCCATCTACTGGTCCCAACACCTCCTAACAGTCTGGTCAGATGCTCCTCTCTACTGGTGGTCTGTAGGGGGCGTCCTGAGCCCGGTCACCTTGTGTGCCCTCATCCACTGGTCCCAACACCCCCTAACAGTCGGGTCAGACGCTCCTCTCTACTGGTGGTCTGTAGGGGGCGTCCTGAGCCCGGTCACCTTGTGTGCCCTCATCCACTGGTCCCAACACCTCCTAACAGTCTGGTCAGACGCTCCTGTCTACTGGTGGTCTGTAGGGGGCGTCCTGAGCCCGGTCACCTTGTGCTGGAACTGCATGCCGAATACTGAAGCGAAACGACACCTTCTCCGGGGGGCGCAGGAGTGTTTTTGACAAGGAATCTATATATCTCCTAATCTACCTGCTCACCCAGGACCGCCGGGGCTCTGATAAGGGGCATTCACACTCGGTATTTCTCATTCGCATCAGGCAAGGCAGCACAAATAACAGCAAGAGCAAAAACAATGCTAGAGATCCTGGCGGCCCACCTCATGAATGTCCCGGTGCTTTCGGTGACGGTGGTCTTGGAATACGCGCTCCAAGGCACTGCAGATGGAATAAGATTACTTTCTTTAACAGATCATTCATCAGGAATTGGTGAAAAGTTATCAAAACTCGTGCAAACAGAAAGTGGAGCGGTCGTCCATGTGATGCATCTAAACAAGCTCAGCTTCAGTGTAAAGCATGGGGGACGGACACAGCAGCCACATAAATCCATATGCTGGTATTTCAGATGGAGTGTAACGCTACACGGCGTCCCTCAAGGAGTGAAGTCAACAGAAGCTGAAGGGACATAACGTTACTGGACGGTTGAGCTCTCACCCCCCCCCCCCCAACCAAAAAATATTCCTATATGTGCTAATGCGTTTAAAGCTGCAGAAACGCAGGACAGCGCCCCCACCTGTCCGACCGGCAGCCTCTTAGTATCAGGTCATTGGTGACGTCTTCGAGAAAACGGAGACAATTCAGATCTTCTTCCCTGTAGATAGAAAAAGAACCTGTTTTATTAACCCCTCGGTGGCTGGCCCCGTTTGACCTACTAATTTTTCAGATTTTTTTTTCGGCGCACATCAGACAGCAGAACTGTTCGTTTTTTCCGTCGCCCGATCCGGATGAGGGCTTGTTGTTTGTGGGGCGAGTTGTATTTTCTAATCACTTTTGGGACTTTTATAAATTTTTTTTTATAGGGAAAAAATAAATTCTGACCTCAATTTTTTGGATTTCCTTTTTAGGACGTTCCGTGCGCAGAACAACATGATGACATCATTCCGTGGGGCGCTTCCCGCCACACAGAGTTTATGCAGTTTCTTATATTTTGTTCCGGGAGACTTGTATCTGTCAGCGGGGGGCGCCCTGTGGGGCTCTCTGCCGGTGGGGACGGCTGTAGTCTTTATCGGTATTATTTTGGGGTACGGACATCTTTTTGACCACTTTTTATTCCAATTTTTGGGGAGCCAGGAAGGGGTTAATATACGTAATGAGGAAGCGGAGGAGTGATTGGAATTAGCTTTCTGCATGCTGGGAGCAGTAGTTCAACAGTTGGGGATCTCTGCATTAATCTAGTATGTACAGATTTGCTGCTCTGGTTTACTGCGCTATCATAGGACCATGACTTTGCATCTGAGGGACAGCTGGGGGCGCTGTTGTACTGAGGCTTATGGGAAGTGCTAGTTCTTGGCTGTGGTGGCAGGCGGTACTACACCTTGATGCGAGACGTAAACTCCACCATCGTAGGAAGTAAGTGGTAGAAGCGTCTCTGACTGCACAGCGATGTCCTCCTAGTCGTGCGTCTTCTGGTAGCCATGTAGGCAGGAGTCACTGACTGTTCTGTAATGTACGCCCGCCGTGCGCTCGGCGCTCTCCTACGACAGATCTGCGACGTTTACAATCTATCACCGCGACGCGCAATTATTGTGCTTTATTATCTTGTTTACTGAAGCTGTAATTTCATGTGATAAATGAAAATGTTACGAGGAATCAACGACCGCGGCGATGATGGAGGAGAGCTGACACATCTGTAGCCGTGCGCCGCCGCGCCAATTAATCATCCTCTAACAATGCAGAGAATGTTACTGCGCAAATACCATGTGGAACCACAACTCCCAGCATGTCCAACTGACTGCGGCTGAAGCTTAGAACAAGGAGAGTGTGGTGGCGGGCCTCACCTGCTGAACCCCCCAGGACTCCATTCCCTGTAAACCCCCATTATGGTCCAGGTTCCCTGTAAGCCCCCCTTATGGTCTAGGTTCCCTGTAAGCCCCCATTATGGTGCAGGTTTCCTGTAAGCCCCAATTATGGTGCAGGTTCCCTGTAAGCCCCCATTATGGTCCAGGTTTCCTGTAAGCCCCCATTATGGTGCAGGTTCCCTGTAAGCCCCCCTTATGGTCTAGGTTCCCTGCAAGCCCCCATTATGGTCCAGGTTTCCTGTAAGCCCCCATTATAGACCAGGTTCTCTGTAAGCCCCCATTATGGTGCAGGTTCCCTGTAAGCCCCCATTATAGACCAGGTTCCCTGTAAGCCCCCCTTATGGTCTAGGTTCCCTGCAAGCCCCCCTTATGGTCTAGGTTCCCTGCAAGCCCCCATTATGGTCCAGGTTTCCTGTAAGCCCCCATTATAGACCAGGTTCTCTGTAAGCCCCCATTATGGTGCAGGTTCCCTGTAAGCCCCCATTATATACCAAGTGCCCTGTAAGCCCCCATTATGGTGCAGGTTCCCTGTAAGCCCCCATTATGGTCCAGGTTCCCTGTAAGCCCCCATTATGGTCCTGGATCCCTGTAAGCCCCCATTATGGTGCAGGTTCCCTGTAAGCCCCCATTATGGTGCAGGTTCCCTGTAAGCCCCCATTATGGTCCAGGTTCCCTGTAAGACCCCATTATAGACCAGGTTCTTTGTAAGCCCACATTATAGACCAGGTTCCCTGTAAGCCCCCATTATGGTGCAGGTTCCCTGTAAGCCCCCATTATAGACCAGGTTCCCTGTAAGCCCCCATTATGGTGCAGGTTCTCTGTAAGTCCCCATCATGGTCCAGGTTTCCTGTAAGCCCCCAATTATGGTGCAGGTTCCCTGTAAGCCCCCATTATGATGCAGGTTTCCTGTAAGCCCCCATTATGGTGCAGGTTTCCTGTAAGCCCCCATTATGGTGCAGGTTCCCTGTAAGCTCCCATTATGCTGCAGGTTCCCTGTAAGCCCCCATTATGGTCCAGGTTCCCTGTAAGCCCCCATTATGCTACAGGTTCCCTGTAAGCCCCCATTATAGACCACGTTCCCTCTAAGCCCCCATTATGGTGCAGGTTTCCTGTAAGCCCCCATTATAGACCAGGTTCCCTGTAAGCCCCCGTTATGGTGCAGGTTCCGTGTAAGCCCCCATTATATACCAGGTTCCCTGTAAGCCCCCATTATGGTCCAGGTTCCCTGTAAGCCCCCGTTATGGTGCAGGTTCCCTGTAAGCCCTCATTATAGACCAGGTTCCCTGTAAGCCCCCATTATGGTGCAGGTTCCCTGTAAGCCCCCATTATAGACCAGGTTCCCTGTAAGCCCCCATTATGGTGCAGGTTCTCTGTAAGTCCCCATCATGGTCCAGGTTTCCTGTAAGCCCCCAATTATGGTGCAGGTTCCCTGTAAGCCCCCATTATGATGCAGGTTTCCTGTAAGCCCCCATTATGGTGCAGGTTTCCTGTAAGCCCCCATTATGGTGCAGGTTCCCTGTAAGCTCCCATTATGCTGCAGGTTCCCTGTAAGCCCCCATTATGGTCCAGGTTCCCTGTAAGCCCCCATTATGCTACAGGTTCCCTGTAAGCCCCCATTATAGACCACGTTCCCTCTAAGCCCCCATTATGGTGCAGGTTTCCTGTAAGCCCCCATTATAGACCAGGTTCCCTGTAAGCCCCCGTTATGGTGCAGGTTCCGTGTAAGCCCCCATTATATACCAGGTTCCCTGTAAGCCCCCATTATGGTCCAGGTTCCCTGTAAGCCCCCGTTATGGTGCAGGTTCCCTGTAAGCCCTCATTATAGACCAGGTTCCCTGTAAGCCCCCATTATGGTGCAGGTTCCCTGTAAGCCCCCATTATAGACCAGGTTCCCTGTAAGCCCCCATTATGGTGCAGGTTCTCTGTAAGTCCCCATCATGGTCCAGGTTTCCTGTAAGCCCCCAATTATGGTGCAGGTTCCCTGTAAGCCCCCATTATGATGCAGGTTTCCTGTAAGCCCCCATTATGGTGCAGGTTTCCTGTAAGCCCCCATTATGGTGCAGGTTCCCTGTACGCCCCATTAGGGTCCAGGTTCCCTGTAAGCCCCCATTATGGTGCAGGTTCCCTGTAAGCCCCCATTATGGTCCAGGTTCCCTGTAAGCCCCCATTATGCTACAGGTTCCCTGTAAGCCCCCATTATAGACCACGTTCCCTGTAAGCCCCCATTATGGTCCAGGTTTCCTGTAAGCCCCCATTATAGACCAGGTTCCCTGTAAGCCCCCATTGTGGTCCAGGTTCCCTGTAAGCCCCCGTTATGGTGCAGGTTCCCTGTAAGCCCCCATTATATACCAGGTTCCCTGCAAGCCCCCATTATGGTGCAGGTTCCCTGTAAGCCCCCATTATGGTCCAGGTTCCCTGTAAGACCCCATTATAGACCAGGTTCTTTGTAAGCCCACATTATAGACCAGGTTCCCTGTAAGCCCCCATTATGGTGCTGGTTCCCTGTAAGCCCCCATTATAGACCAGGTTCCCTGTAAGCCCCCATTATGGTGCAGGTTCTCTGTAAGTCCCCATCATGGTCCAGGTTTCCTGTAAGCCCCCAATTATGGTGCAGGTTCCCTGTAAGCCCCCATTATGATGCAGGTTTCCTGTAAGCCCCCATTATGGTCCAGGTTCCCTGTAAGCCCCCATTATGGTCCAGGTTCCCTGTAAGCCCCCATTATGGTCCAGGTTCCCCGTAAGCCCCCATTATGGTCCAGGTTCCCCGTAAGCCCTCATTATGGTCCAGGTTCCCCGTAAGCCCCCATTATGGTCCAGGTTCCCCGTAAGCCCCCATTATGGTCCAGGTTCCCCGTAAGCCCTCATTATGGTCCAGGTTCCCCGTAAGCCCCCATCATGGTCCAGGTTCCCTGTAAGCCCCCATTATGATGCAGGTTTCCTGTAAGCCCCCATTATGGTCCAGGTTCCCTGTAAGCCCCCATTAAGGTCCAGGTTCCCTGTAAGCCCCCATTATGGTCCAGGTTCCCCGTAAGCCCCCATTATGGTCCAGGTTCCCCGTAAGCCCCCATTATGCTACAGGTTCCCTGTAAGCCCCCATTATAGACCACGTTCCCTGTAAGTCCCCATCATGGTCCAGGTATCCTGTAAGCCCCCATCATGGTCCAGGTATCCTGTAAGCCCCCATTATGGTCCAGGTTCCCTGTAAGCCCCCATTATGGTCCAGGTTCCCCGTAAGCTCCCATTATGGTGCAGGTTCCCTGTAAGCCCCCATTATATAGCAGGTTCCCCGTAAGCCCCCATTATGGTGCAGGTTCGCTTTAAGCCCCCATTATGGTCCAGGTTCCCTGTAAGCCCCCATTATGGTCCAGGTTCCCCGTAAGCCCCCATTATGCTACAGGTTCCCTGTAAGCCCCCATTATAGACCACGTTCCCTGTAAGCCCCCATTATGGTGCAGGTTCCCCGTAAGCCCCCATTATGGTCCAGGTTCCCTGTAAGGCCCCATTATGGTCCAGGTTCCTTGTAAGCCCCCATTATGGTGCAGGTTCCCTCTAAGCCCCCATTACGGTCCAGGTTCCCTCTAAGCCACCATTACGGTGCAGGCTTTGCCCCCCAGGCTCCGTGTTATTGCCACAGCTTGCCCCTCTTTATGCTGCCAGGCTTTGCCCCCTAAGCAAGCAGTACTCCGTTGTTTGCCCCTTTTCCAGGACTCTTGGGCCGATTCCCCACCCTTTATTGCATTTCCACTAGCGAGGGGGTTCCTGACGATGCCCCAATAACATGGGGGGAGGGGGAGGTCCCGGCGGGCCCCGCTCTCCAAGGGCCCTAAGTAGTTGCAGAGTTTCCTTCTCTCCTCTGCCAACCCTCATCCATTGCTTATATAGTGCCACCATAAACTGCGGCGCAGTACACAGATTCTGTCACGCAGGCGCCTCGCGGTCCGCGCAGCTCTGCTTTGTCCTGCAGCTTCTCATTAACCGCGGCTCCTGGATTTCCCCGCAGTTGTCAGCCGGCAGGAGAGGATTCGCACTCGGTGCACTTCCATCCTCCTCTTTAGCTCCTTTTTGCTATTAGTATGTGAACCCTGTAGATTAAATCAGCGACGCTACAGGACGAAGCGCGAGGGGACGATCTACACAACCGCCGCTTTACGTGATTTATATTTATGCGCTGCAAATGCATTGTGGGTATAATAGCCTGTAATACATGGCAGTCAGTGCGAGCGATTGTCTTCTGTTATCCGCCATTTCTGGCACATCAGTCAGAAGACTCCAACTAAAAATGGTGTGCCAACAGGCAATATGGCAGGCGGGAAGAGGGATTTACATGGTCCGCCTCCGTGACTCGGAGCCCAGACATCATGAACCTGGCGACAGAATCCCTTTAAGTTGACCACAGTTTTTCTCTGCCGATCCAGCTGATTGTGGCAGTCTGTCTAACATCTACGGGTTTGGCCAACGATCCTGCAAGTCTCCCATCCCAGTCATCCCATCGCCAAATGTCAGATCCCACAGCACTTGTTATCCTGACAGGAGGACCAATAGAGGAATCCGGTGGATCCATCCCCCAAGTGAAAAGGACAACAAGAGCATTTCAAGGAGAAAAAAATTCCTTTCTGACTGATCGGTTGGACGCCAACGGAGGCGGACATATTGCATGACTTATAAGGTGTCCGCCACCGATGGGCAGAGCGCCGAGCGCATGCCGTGTGGCGGGACGTGTAATAACGGGGGCTGCTGCTCATCACATCCATGTTGTCGTTCATCGGGCGCCGCGAGTATCTGATGTAAGGGGATGGAAAAGCCCAACGATGTGCGGAGGACGACGATCACCACCACTCACCCGGCTCTCTCCTCCACGTTCCACCCTTTTTCCGCCCCCTGAAAAAGCAGAAATAATTGAACATTTTGGTAAATGGCGCCGGTTTTATCGTGATATTTTTGGAATGAAAAAAACTAAATAAAGTGAATCTACAATTCTTATACATTTTTTTTCTAATGTCAAACCGGTACTTCCAGAGTCTCCCGGGGCTGCGCCATCCACATCGCCATTTAACGGGTTGTACCAAAATTACCCTGTCCATAGGATGGCGCTGATCTCAAGAATGGGACCCCAGTGTCCCGCCCTCCTGTCACTTCTTCCCCCGCAGTGACATCAGTATAACGGGAACACAGTTAGCATGCCATTTATTCAATGGAGCAGATAGAAATACCCGAGTGGCGCCCCTCTGGTATCTCCGAAGTCCTAATGATAGTGAATGGAGCGCCACCAACACCAGCAACACCACCAACAGCGCCAGCACCATCAACAGCGCCACCACCAGCACCACCTCCAACAGCACCACCAGCGCCACCACCATGACCGGCAGCACCACCACCAGCATCTTGAGGGCAGAGTGTGCTCCTCATGGAAACGTGAGCTAAAGCTTCGTATCTCCATATTGACATATTTTTCATCTGCCACTTCTGCATCACCGGACCGGCGGTGCTGCGCTCACCAGATGCCGCCGGATACCGGGTGAAAGGCTGTGCTGACAGCTTGAAGAACTGAGAGGGGCGCTGCAGCTGATTCTGAGTTAAAGTCTGCATGAATCCTACAGAATGCTGCGGACTTTATGGTAGTATTTTCCGCGGTGAACTTCTTCCGCCCCGTGGGAGCGAACAACACGCGGAACGACACGAGGAATGACACAAGGAACACGAGGAGCCAAAGGAGGAACAACACGCGGAACAACACGCGGAACGACACGAAGAACAACACGAAGAACAACACGAAGAACAACACGAAGAACGACACGAAGAACGACACGAAGAACGACACGAAGAACGACACGAAGAACGACACGCGGAACGACACGCGGAACGACACGCGGAACGACACGAGGAACGACACGAGGAACGACACGAGGAACGACACGAGGAACGACACGAGGAACGACACGCGGAACACCACGAGGAACACCACGAGGAACACCACGAGGAACACCACGAGGAACAACACGAGGAACAACACGAGGAACAACACGAGGAACAACACGAGGAGCCAAAGGAGGAACAACACGAGGAGCCAAAGGAGGAACAACACGCGGAACGACACGAGGAACGACACGAGGAACGACACGAGGAACGACACGAGGAACGACACGAGGAACGACACGAGGAACGACACGCGGAACACCACGAGGAACACCACGAGGAACACCACGAGGAACACCACGAGGAGCCAAAGGAGGAACAACACGAGGAGCCAAAGGAGGAACAACACGCGGAACGACACGAGGAACGACACGAGGAACGACACGAGGAACGACACGAGGAACGACACGAGGAACGACACGAGGAACGACACGAGGAACGACACGAGGAACGACACGAGGAACGACATGAGGAACGACACGCGGAACGACACGAGGAACAACACGAGGAACAACACGAGGAGCCAAAGGAGGAACAACACGAGGAGCCAAAGGAGGAACAACACGCGGAACGACACGAGGAACGACACGAGGAACGACACGAGGAACGACACGAGGAACGACACGAGGAACGACACGAGGAACGACACGAGGAACGACACGAGGAACGACACGAGGAACAACACGAGGAACAACACGAGGAACAACATGAGGAACAACACGAGGAGCCAAAGGAGGAACAACACGAGGAGCCAAAGGAGGAACAACACGAGGAACAACACGAGGAGCCAAAGGAGGAACAACACGAGGAACACCACGAGGAGCCAAAGGAGGAACAACACGAGGAGCCAAAGGAGGAACAACACGAGGAACAACACGAGGAACAACACGAGGAACAACACGAGGAACAACACGCGGAACAACACGCGGAACAACACGCGGAACAACACGCGGAACAACACGAGGGACAACACGAGGAATGACACAAGGAACAACACGAGGAATGACACAAGGAACAACCTGAGGAAAGACACAAGGAACAACAAGCGGAACAACACGAGGAACAACACGAGGAATGACACAAGGAACAACCTGAGGAACGACACAAGGAACAACACGAGGAACAACACGAGGAACAACACGCGGAACAACACGAGGAACGACACGAGGAACGACACGAGGAATGACAAGGAACAACACGAGGAATGACACAAGGAACAACCTGAGGAACGACACAAGGAACAACACGAGGAACAACACGCGGAACAACACGCGGAACAACACGCGGAACAACACGCGGAACAACACGCGGAACAACACGCGGAACGACACGCGGAACGACACGAGGAACGACACGAGGAACGACACGAGGAACGACACGAGGAACGACACGAGGAACGACACGAGGAACAACCTGAGGAACAACACGAGGAGCCAAAGGAGAAACAACACGAGGAACAACACGCGGAACAACACGCGGAACAACACGCGGAACAACACGCGGAACAACACGAAGAACAACACGAAGAACAACCTCAGGAACGACACGCGGAACAACACGCGGAACGACACGCGGAACGACACGCGGAACGACACGAGGAACGACACGAGGAACGACACGAGGAACGACACGAGGAACGACACGAGGAGCCAAAGGAGAAACAACACGAGGAACAACACGCGGAACAACACGCGGAACAACACGCGGAACAACACGCGGAACAACACGCGGGACAACACGCGGGACAACACGCGGGACAACACGCGGAACAACCTGAGGAACGACACGAGGAACAACACGCGGACGGACGGCGCGACTTCTCTGCTGTCGGTTATGTTTCTTTCAATGTTCCAGATTTCTACCTCCCCTTATAATAACAGTAATACTCACGGGTTGCGGCACGGGACTGAGGGTTTCCGCAGGCGTATATTCGTCTTCCACGGACCTGTTAGTAATAAGAGGATTAGAGGACATCATCGTTACACTAAACCAAATCATCACAAGAGTTACAGAGTGACAAGAGCGGTAATCGGGTATAAGATGAGCCGCAGCAACGCGGAGCTTCCAGAAGGATCTCTGGTCATCGCAGGAAGCATGACGTTACTAGTTCACCACCGACAACATGACTCTTGTGGGGGGTCTTCACACCAGGAACCATCAGCACAGAACCTGATAGATTAGGGGAGCCTCCTCCCATGCCCAGCCGGACCCCCATTCCTGCGGTGCCCCCCAAGATGGCGCACCTATAGTAAGAGTGGCTCTTTTCAGAAGGGAGCGCACACACCGCAATCATCTATACGGCGACACAAATGCCCAGACAACTCAGAAGAGTCACAACTACTGTCTGTGCGACAGCTTCCTTGGGAGACACCGCAGGAACCGGGGCCCATGAAAAGAAGCTCTCTGGACCCCAAATCACTTAGATCACAGGGCTTATAGCTGATGACAGCTGGACCGACCTCATATAAAGATAAAGTCCCTCCTCAGTCAGCCGGAGACAAAGGCGAGCACAGAGGGGACCACCTAGCTGCTCTACAGCCCTCCCCCACCCCATCCTCTTCCTACCCCTCTTTCTTCTTCTTCATCTACCTCCTCTTCCAACTACTCCTTTGCCTCCTCTTTTTCATCCTCCTCCTTTCTTTCCTACTCTCCCTCCTCCTCCTCCCCCTTTCCTAACCACCATCCTTCTACTCTCCCCTCCCCTTGCCCTTCCTCTCTCTCTTCTTCTTCCCCTGTCTTCCACCATCCTCCCCCTTCACCTACTCTTCCTCCCCCTCTTCCACCCATCTCCCCCTCTCCCTCTTCTACCCACCTCCCCCTCCTCCCCCTCTCCTCCTCTTCTCCTCCCCCTCTTCCACCATCCTCCCCCTTCACCTACTCTTCCTCCTCCCCCTCGTCCATACTTCTGCCTCTTCTCCTTCCCCTCTCTTCCTCCCCCTCTTCCACCCACCTCCCCAATCTCCACCTCTACTCCTTCCCCTCTTCTTCTTCCACCCACCTCCCCCTTCTCTGCCTCCCCCTCTTCCACCATCCTCCCCCTTCACCTACTCTTCCTCCTCCCCCTCTTCCATGCTTCTCCCCCTTCTCCTTCCCCTCTCTTCCTCCCCCCTCTTCCTCCCCCCTCCCCCTTCTCCCCCTCTCCTCCTCCCCCTCATCCACCATCCTCCCCCTTCACCTACTCTTCCTCATCCCCCTCGTCCATACTTCTCCTCCTTCTCCTTCCCCTCTCTTCCTCCCCCTCTTCCACCCACCTCCCCAATCTCCCCCTCTACTCCTTCCCCCTTTTCCTCTTCCATCCACCTACCCCTTCTCCCCCTCTCCTCCTCCCCCTCTTCCACCCACCTCCCCAATCTCCCCCTCTACTCCTTCCCCCTTTTCCTCTTCCATCCACCTACCCCTTCTCCCCCTCTCCTCCTCCCCCTCTTCCACCCCCTCCCCATTCTCCCCCTCTCCTCCTCCCTCTCCTCCCCCTCTCCTCCTCCCTCTCCTCCCCCTCTGGCATAGGTCTCCGTCAGGGCTGGCAGCGTTTAGGGCGGCCTATAAACTACTGATGTAGTTAAGGGATGGCAGCGTTTCATATAGTAGTCAGTGGCTCAGGCAGATGTACGAAGAGCCCTGAGTGGAAGGAGTCTGTGCAGCGCGGAGGGGCAGTGTGCTATATAGCGTCACCTATTCAAACGCTTGCTGATGGCGCATCACTAATTGTCCCATTTATGTGCAGTTATCGCAGCGACCGTGAACCTTAGACAAGCTGGCGGTGCGGACCCGGATAGATCTGGAGATGGACTGATGGATACCTGAGCACCTCCGGCTTGTCTTCACAGTTACCCGGCACTGGTGACATCCTCTTGGTAGGAGCCGTGTAATAGCGGTACTGTGAGAGGAAGGAGCGGGCGGGTTTCTTCAGTATCCTCGGCTTGAACGTCTTGTTGGTGCTTGTGAAGGCCGCGCAGTGTTTGTCCAGGAGGTCTCCGCTGTACGTCTGCTTTTGGGGGTCGTTATACAGTTTCTTTCTGTGTGGACCCGGACTGATGGAAGCTCTGAAGTTCTCACCATAATGCTCCTTGCCAATATGGCCCTTGGCATCTCTGGCGATGAGCATTGGGGAGCGGCGCTGCCGTTGCGTCTTCTGGGCATCTAAAAGTTCCTCTATTTTATCCACTAGAGTTTTTCTGTGACGATAATAAACCTGCAAAATGTTGGTTCATAAACTGTTACACCTGGAATTGTGCGGCTACATTGTGTCACACATTACTGCACTCATTACTATGGGTGAGAACTGCTATACTAGACTCATTCATGGTCATATGACAGTACCGCCATACAGTGCCCACATAATATCGGTGTCAGGACTCGTACCCAGGACCTCCTGTTCCCAGACCTAGCCTTGTTTCTACTATCCACTACACATCCTACTATCCCAGCCCTTGTTCTAGCTCTGCCTGTTCCAGATTAGTACCCCAGCAGGGGCCTTTATCAAGCTGCATCTCCTAATCTGCTCCTCTCCTGCAAACTGTGACTACCTGCTGATGATTCCTGGCTACCATCTGACTACGCTTTCCACCTCATCCATTCGTACTGCAAACATAACTTCCTGATAATGACTCCTAGCCGCATGCGGGGTGATTGTCCCAACAAGGACGGCCCCGCGCTGGAACCTACCTAGACCTAGATGACAAACAAAACACAGCAGGACTAAACACAGCTCCCACCAGCATGCCAGGGATTTGCATGCAACACCGAACACCGTGCACCCTGAACAGGACTGTTCATACCACACATCTGGCACCCTGCACAGACATGCAGGAACATGACACTGTTCACACTGAACAAACATAGGAAAACCCAGGAGCCTCTAGCAGAGGAGCTGGTATATGTGAGCAGCAGACTGGTGGCGATTGGCTGGCTTGAGAAATCCACAGCCTGCCAGTTCAATCAACCCCCACTTGTGGGGCTGTGCTGCTGGAAACCATGTAGAACAAAAGATGCCAGTAGCGCAACCCTAAAGGCTCATTTACACGGAGCAATGATCGCTCAAAGATCGCCTAAACGACAATATGAGTAACAGCTTTGAGCGATCATTTTGCATAAACTATTAAGTAGCTACTCCGCTATTTAATATCTTATTAGTGTGCAAATGCAGCCTTTAGCTGAAAGCAGTTAATAGCCTGAGGGCTCTTATCTGCTTTCGGTTTCTTTGTTCTACGAGGGGAAACAATGCTATCAGCACTACCCGTGGAGAACTCCTGATAAGACCACACAACTATTTTTAGGTTGGCCTGAATTTAACAATCAGCTGGCAGTGCCCGAAAAGTGCACGATGGATGCGCATTTAGACACAATGATTATTGGTCAAACAATCACTTTTTAGCGATTTTTGAGCGATCGTCGCTTCAGGTAAATGGGCCTTAACAGTACCTTCCCCTTAAAGAGAGGCCTCCGGTGGCACAGACACCCAAAACACTAGGGGGAGACCCAGGGGACTAGCTGGCTGGAGAATCCACACCCAGCCAGCTCAATCAACCCCCACCTGTGGAAGGCTGCACTGCGCTGGAACCTAACAATAGTCACATAGATATAATACGGCATACAGTGCCCGTGGGCCCGGGACTCCTCTTTTTTGCTCCATTTGGGGAGCAGGAAAGGGGAATCCCCGTGGCCGAACGGTTCTGTCTCTGGATGAAACCGAACAGCGCTGGACTGACCCCATTAACTATAATGGGCTCCATCAGTTTTCTGCCCCGCTGGCCGGCTTTTGGATAGAAGAAAGAGCGCTGCCGGTACTTGACGGAACCTCAAACTGCAGAATCCAACGCAGATGTAAAACCGCCCTAAGGCTGGGTTCACACAAGCCGGATTTCCCATGGAAATTCCATCCGGAATTTCACTGCGGCAGGTCCGCCTGCGGCCGCTAATCCCGGGGTTAGCCAGCCATGTGGATGAGATTTGTCAAAAATCTCGTCAACCCGGGACGGCCAATCTGTTGCGGCAAAGTCGGTGCTGCGGCGTGGATTCCCCATCCGCTGCATATCTATTTTTTTTCCATTGCAGCCGTGCTGCTCTATATGGGAGCGCCGGCCGCAATGGAAAAGCATGCGGACAAGCCGCTCCAAAACCCACAGCAAGGTGCCGCGGGTTTTGAAGCAGCGCTTTCCTGGTGAAAATCTTGCAGTTTTTCGCTGCGGCAAAACTGCAAGATTTCTACCGGGATTCCGCCCTGTGAGAACCCAGCCTAAGGGTGACTACCCACTAAAGTTTTTTTTCACTGCGAAATTGGCAGCGTTTTTTTTTCTGCAGGGGTCTATGGGACTTGTATTGTTAAAATTGTGATTTTGCGGTAAATTGCTATTTTGCGTGATCGCGATTTTAACATTACAAGTCCCATAGACCCCTACAGAAAAAAACAAACTGCGAATTTCGCAGTGAAAAAGAACTGTAGTGGGCGGTCACCCTTAGACTTCAATAGTGGACACAGAGACCTTGCCATGCCCCGGTTCAGGCAGTGTGTGCTGCACTAATAGCAGCGCTGGCAGAGCAGAGAACCCCTCGCAGCAGCGCTGTATCAGTAATTGTCCTCATTGGCATTGATTACATAGAAGCGCTAATCTACCTTTAATTTCCCTCATTACTTATTATTACTCTTTCTTTCTTCCTATCATTTAAGCTAACCAGATTATCATGCATGAGACTTCCTGCAGACCGCAGCGCTGTACTGCAGAGTATTATGATACGGGTACGTCTGTTGGGCGCACTAAAGCGCCACACCTCAGGATTGTGTACTTGTAAAACTGCAAACACTCTTACAGCATTTACACTGACCAACTACACCTCTCCAGGCAAGATGGAAGGACCCCTGCCCCTTACTAACCAGGCAAAGTGGGGAACCCCTGCCTAAAAGCGGGGTGTTCGTCCTGATAAGGTCGGCCCCACTGTCTTCATCTGGGACCTAGCTATCTCCGATTGGGTACCTGGAGAGAAGTATAAGACACACCGAACATGACACACTGAACACAGAACAGGACTGCACGTAGAGCACATGTGTGGCCCCCAGCACAGACCTAACATACATCGCTGTTCACACCAACATACAGTGTAACACATAGAACAGGACGGTTCACATGTCTAGCCACCAGCATAATGAAAACAAGGGTCCGGTCCGGTGTCGCCAGGAGAGCAAAATGTGATTGTTCCCAGCAAGAGAAACCGAGTGATCTTATAGATATGAGACCTTTTAATGGCCAACAAACATACATGATGTTACAGCGAGCTTACGAACCTCTCGGGGTCTTTGTCAGGCTAAAATGGAATAGATCTGAAGATGCATGAATACTTATACACACTTATAACATAATTACTGATGACACGGCACAGACATGGATATATATATATACACACATACTTATGACACGGCACAGACATGGATGGGATTGGTTCGCACTTAAAAGGAATACTTGCAGTAAGAGCAAACCAATCACGTGCATGTCTGTGCCGTGTCTTAAGTATGTGTGTATATATATATATATATCTCCATGTCTGTGCCGTGTCATAAGTATGTGTGTATATATATATATATCTCCATGTCTGTGCCGTGTCATAAGTATGTGTGTATATATATATATCTCCATGTCTGTGCCGTGTCATAAGTATGTGTGTATATATATATATCCATGTCTGTGCCGTGTCATCAGTAATTATGTTATAAGTGTGTATAAGTATCCATGCCTCTTCAGATCTATTCCATTTAAGCCTGACGAAGAGCCCGAGAGGTTCACAAGCTGCTGTAACATCATGTATGTTTGTTGGCCATTAAAAGGTCTCCTATCTACAAGATCACGCGGTTTCTCTTACTGGGAACAATCGCATTTAGCCACCAGCACAGACATACAACACAAGTCACTGTTCACACCAACATACAACAGGTAGTGCATACAACACGGACCCCACCCAGAGCTCACATGCACACAGATAGTAACCATAGCGAGCCAAGTGTCCTCACACCAGGGGAACAGAGGGTCAGTCACCGTGCTGACATAGGGAGCAGTGTCAGGGATCCACCATCTGACACATACAGATGTCTGGGGGCCACACCTGTCAGAGGGAAGGGAAGAAGGGGTCTGCATATTATACAGACAAGAACTACAGGTGTCCAGACCGTCCTCAGGGAAGGAGAGAGGGACACTACAGACAAGCATGCACACACCAGCTCTGAGTGGGCTCAACACAGGGTACAACAGTAAAGCACTACAATGACCAGCAATCCCTCCCAAGAGTTTGCTGGTATTTATCTGCTGCAGGGAGAGGGATTGGCTGGTGGAGAATACCACACCCAGCCAGCTTAATTACCCCCTACCTGTGAAGGTGTGCACAAGGAAGCCTGTAGAACCACAGGTCCCAGATGCACAACCTTGTATGTTGTAGTACTACTAGCTTGGATACAAGGTGTGATATGAGCGGGCATTGGGGCTCTAGTACTCTGTTGTACCGCCTCTAGCTTTGATACAAGATGTGATACAGGTGGACATGGGGGCTCTAGTACCCTGTTGTACCACCTCTAGCTTGGATACAAGATGTGATACGGGATAGGCATGGAGGCTCTAGTACCCTGTTGTACTGCCTCTAGCTTGGATACAAGATGTGATACAGGTGGACATGGGGGCTCTAGTACCCTGTTGTACCACCTCTAGCTTGGATACAAGATGTGATACGGGATAGGCATGGAGGCTCTAGTACCCTGTTGTACTGCCTCTGGATGTGATACGGGCAGGCATGTAGGCTTTAGTACCCTGTTGTACCACCTCTAGCTTGGATACAATATGTGATATGGGTGGGTATGGAGGCTCTAGTACCCTGTTGTACCCCCTCTAGCTTGGATACAAGATGTGATACAGGTGGACATGGGGGCTCTAGTACCCTGTTGTACCACCTCTAGCTTGGATACAAGATGTGATACGGGATAGGCATGGAGGCTCTAGTACCCTGTTGTACTGCCTCTGGATGTGATACGGGCAGGCATGTAGGCTTTAGTACCCTGTTGTACCACCTCTAGCTTGGATACAATATGTGATATGGGTGGGTATGGAGGCTCTAGTAACCTGTTGTACGGTCTCTAGCTTGGATACAAGATGTGATACGGGGGGCATGGAGGCTCTAGTACCCTGTTGTACCACCTCTAGCTTGGATACAAGATGTGATATGGGCAGGCATGGAGGCTCTAGTACCCTGTTGTACCACCTCTAGCTTGGATAAAAGATGTGATACGAGTGGCATGGAGGCTCTAGTACCCTGTTATACCCCCTCTAGCTTGGATACAAGATGTGATACAGGGGGGCATGGAGGCTCTAGTACCCTGTTGTACAGCCTCTAACTTGGATACAAGATGTGATATGGGCAGGCATGGAGGCTCTAGTACCCTGTTGTATGGCCTTTGAGCTGGCCATGGCGCTGCGTACGGCCGCGTAATGTACTGCGCATAACTGCGTACTCACACAGGCGGTCAGGCGCAGTACACCTTTTTTGTTTTACATTTCCGCGGTAAAATAGAACCTGCTGCGTTGTGTTTTCTGCGAGTGGATTACGTAATTCCGACCCGCTAATGTGAGCAGAATTGTGTAATCTAATGCCTGCGATTGAACCGCGTATTACGCAGATCAAACTCATGCGGAATCCATAATTCCTATCGGATCGTGGGAGACTGGCCTAATGGTAGATCCCTACTTTTTATCACATGACCAGAGACCGCTCACCGCGGCTCTCGGCCATTGCTCCAGGCTCTCAGTGGCCTTTGGTAGCCGTGAAGAAGCCGGGGAAGGTCCGTGGAGGAGGATCGCGACAGGGTTCAAATACGGAGGCCTCCGGTAAGAAGTTTCATCTCCTCCCACCGATCGCATCAGGGAGGGAAGATGGAACTTCAACTTTTTCTTCAACTTTTACGTGATCACCATTATCCATTAGCGGTGATCACATGACCGGGGACTGCATACCGCGGCCTCCTGTGACATCTCCAGGCTCTCGGATACCTTTGGTAGCCAGGAACAGGGAGATTTTAAATTTTCCGGGCAATTCCTAACTTTTGCGCCCGCATCCGCCTTTTTGCTGATGGGCGCATGCGCCAAAGCTGGGAAAAGATAAAGGTCTGCAGATAAAGATTCAAATGGGGGACAAATCTGGGGACCTTAGGTATGTAATTTCATTTTCCTTCACAGATACGATCCATAAGGGGAGATGAAACTTTAACTTTTTTTTACACTTTTTAACTTTACATGATCGCCGTTATCCAATGGATATCGGTGATCATGTGACCAGGAATCGCATACAGCGGCCCCCGGTCACATCTCCCTGCACTCGGCTATCTTTCATCCGACCCATGAGGGGAGCTAAAACTTTAACTTTTTAAAACGTTTTTTATCCCTTTTCCGTGATCGCCGCTATCCATTAGATAGCACCCGGGGATCGGTCTATGCAGACCCCGGTGACATCAAATCTCCCAGGCTTCTGCACATGTGCGTGACATCATACGTCTGGTGTGCGTGCGCAGAGAGCGACGTAAGGTCCTGGAAGGACCAGAACGCCGAGATACATCACAGAGGTTGGGGGTGAGTCGTTTCAGCTCCCCTCAAGGATCCATTCCATGAGGGGAGCTGAAACTTAAACTTTTTTATCTTTTTGTTTACTTTCATGTGATCGATCCAATGGATAGCGGTGATTACATGACCGGGGGTCAGATATCCCGGCCCCTCATGACAGCCATCAGCAGGGAGCTGTCATGTCCACGACCCGCAGGGCTTTAATCCCCAGGGTGAGTGTGTTTTTTTAGGGCCCAGGGGATTAAAGCCCAATAAACCAGGACATAAAACACTATGGGGTGGTCACTAAGGGGTTAAGCAGCTGATAGTACCTCCCTTAGGGAGGTCTGTTCACTCTGGTCCAATGACATGCTCCACCACAAACTCAGCCCGTCAGGCCACACCCACTGGCCAACCCCCATCTATTGGGGTTGCCAAGGCAGCGTGAATGCTCAGGAGGGATGATTGGTCCACATGGATGTGTCATGGGGACAGCCTGAGCATGCTGCTGCTGTGGTCCGTCCCCGATGCGAGTTCGCTAGATGAACCCGCGTGGCATAGTCGGGAGGGTACGACGTGGGCGTAGAGACCGCTCATGGATGGAAGCACAGAACCGCGTCAGCAGAATGGGAAGGAGTCAAGCATGACCGCATAGCAGGACGCCCATTCAGGATATGAAGCGAGGCCACGTTACGGCTCCACAACGTCAGGGAGGGCGGTGCAGAACGTGGCCTCATACAACACCACCTTTTAGAGTTTGAAAGCAAGGGGATTTAACTGGGGCATACCTAGCCCGTACCCAGTCAGTACCTACCCTGTACCCAGTCAGTACCTACCCTGTACCCAGCCCGTATCCAGCCAGTACCCAGTCAGTACCTACCCTGTACCCAGCCCGTATCCAGCCAGTACCCAGCCCATACCCATGGGGGCACTGCGGGTGTCATTGGGTAGGGACTGATGACTATGACTGTCATACATGCACTGGTCCCCAGAGCAGCACCCTGTGATGTGTGATACGTGGATGGACCGTTCGCCGCCTCCGTTCTGTCGTCAGTCACTACTTTGGTCTCTTATTTGTGCAGATTACTATAAAGTACTCCTCTTGTAGCGCATATTTCAGTCTAGAACTTATCGTCTGTCGTCTTATACTTCTATCAGTTCGGGAGAGATGCCGCTACTAACCGCGCCTCCTTCTGGGAAATCGCCCTGCGAATGACGATGAGACGTAGAATAGATCCGCTCGAGTTCTTTCTGGAATTTTTCCACAGCTCGGAGGAGCCGCTCCTTGTTCTGCTGATCTCTGTCTGGAGACGGGAGGGAAAAAAACGGATTAAATGTGGATTCAAGGGACATCTCATGAACACACGTCTGAGCGCGGCCGATGTCATATCATAGCAGCAGCACCGGTACAAGAGAAGAAGCTTCACTGAACAGCCCCTTAATCAGAGACCCCTGCCCCTTTATCAGAGACCCCTGCCCCTTTATCAGAGTCCCCTGCCCCTTAATCAGAGACCCCTGCCCCTTAAATCAGAGTCCCCTGCCCCTTAGATCAGAGTCCCCTGCCCCTTAGATCAGAGTCCCCTGCCCCTTAGATCAGAGTCCCCTGCCCCTTAGATCAGAGTCCCCTGCCCCTTAAATCAGAGTCCCCTGCCCCTTAGATCAGAGTCCCCTGCCGCTTATTAGATAAAAAAAATCTGTTTCAAATTGCGCAGATCTTGACCAGGAAATGTCTGTGTATCCGCAGCCGATTGTAACTGCAGAGACCCAGAGGGTCCTCCAGAGTAGTCACACTCATTTGTCCTGTCACACCTGTCTATGTGCTTCCAGGAGGCATAGAAGGCGTCGTACGTCGGAGAAACCTTGTTTCCCCCGTCTTCCTAAGCTAGATGCTTAGAGCTGGCAATAGCTGGTTGCCTATTGGCTAAATGTCATGCCTCCATTGATTGGTGGGAGCGTCCCGGGCGGGAAACACTCTAGAGAGGCAGTATGCAGAAGGGGAGGTGAGACAGAAAAGTGCGGGAAGAGAAAAGAAGTAGACGAGGAGTTAGCAGAGAGTTCGGGAGTCTGCAGGTAGTAGTCGTCATCGGAGGTCGTATGTCAGGAGTGCAGCAAAGCGTTCAGTGATTGATCAAGCCTTCAGGGAAGCGAGAGCCTTTCCACTCCCAGGCCTTACAAGCAGTGAGGAGAAGAGAGTCTGAAGTCATCTGTCCACTAAAACAGCGAGTTAAACTACCCGGTGAAGTCAAAGTCATGATTAGTTCAGAAGGGACAAAAGGGTTTCAATGAAGACTTGTGAAAGACCCTGTGAACCCTCCATGTAGCTGGTAAATCAAGTTCATCGGCGAGTGGGTTTACTACCCGCGTGATGACAAAGGGACCCACGTAACGCGGTGCCAGTTTCAAAGAGGGAACCTTCAATTTGAGATTTCTAGAAGAGAAATATACCTTCTGTCCCACCCACTATTGGGGTAACTATTACAACTTGGAGCCATTATGGCTGTCACTATTTATTCTGGGGCCTCCCTGGGGTCACAATTCATTCAGGGGCCTCTATGGGGGGTCACTATTTCTACTGGGACCTCTATGGCGGTCACTATTACTACTAAGGCCACTATAGGGGTCACTATTGCTACTGGAGCCAAAATTGGGGTAACTGTTACAACTTGGAGCCACTATAGGGGTCACTACTTATTCTGGGGCCTCTATGGGGGGGGGGGTCACTATTTATTCTGGGGCCTCAATGGGGTCACTATTTATTCTGGGGCCTCAATTGGGGAGGGGTCACTATTTATTCTGGGGCTTCTATGAGGGGAGTCACTATTTATTCTGGGGCCTCTATGGGGAAGGGGTCACTATTTCTACTGGGACCTTCATGCGGGTCACTATTTCTACTGGGGCCACTATGGGGGGGTCACTATTACTAATGGGGCCTCTATTGGGGTCACTATTACTACTGTGGCAACTATGGGGGTCACTATTACTACTGGGGCCACTATGAGGGGAGTCACTATTTATTCTGGGGACTCTATGGGGCGTCACTATTTATTCTGGGGCCTCTATGGGGAAGGGGTCACTATTTCTACTGTGACCTCTATGGGGGTCACTATTTCTACTTGGGCCACTGTGGGGGTCACTAATACTACTGGGGCCACTATGGGGGTCACTATTACTACTGGGGCCGCCATTGATGTCACTATTACTACTGGGGCAACTATGGGTGTCATTATTACTACTGGGGCCACTATTGGGGTCACTATTACTACTGAGGCCACTATTGGGGTCACTATTACTACTGGGGCCACTATGGGGGTCACCAATACTACTGGGGCCTCCATGGGGGTCACTATTTCTACTGGTACCTCTATGGGGGTCACTATTTCTCCTGGGGCCATTATGGGGGGTCACTATTACTACTGGGGACACTATATGGGTTCACTATTACTACTGTGGCCACTATGGGGGGGTTACTACTGGTTTACTCGGTTTGAAAGCTGACCAGGCTGGAGAATCTATACCAGACATAAAACGTAGGATAGCAGTGGGGTGAAGCACGAGGCTAAACATGGACAAAATCAGGAAAAGTAGGGATATCGATATAGCAACTAAATGCAGTATAGTGCAAACCACCATTTACACCAGAGCCATGTATGGCTGTGAGAGCGGGACTGCGAGGGAAGCTGATGGGAGGGGGATTGATCCGTTTGATCTGCTGGCGAAAGTTGCTGTGTATGCCCTGGATGACGAGAGTAACAAACAGAGAAGTCCTGGGTCATATAAGACCTGATATATCACTGGAAGACGAGATGCCTGGGCTCAGGCTCACGGAGGATGAGATGACCTCACTCTTACTACTGGAGCCACAATGGGGGCACTCCTACTGCTGGGGTCACTATGGGGGTCACTAATACTGCTGGGGCCTGTAATGGGGAGGTCACTCTTACTATTGGGGCCTCTAATGGGTGGAGTCGCTCTTACTATTGGGGTCTCTAATGAGGGATAACTATTACTACTGGGGTAAGGTGACCAAATTTTCCAAGGGTTAAAGCAGGACAGAGGGGTGTGGTTAGGGGCGGGGCTTATCACAACATATGACTTTAGCTCCGTTGGTATAAAAAGTACAGCGCTGGTTCAGTTAAAAAAAAGACAAAGAGCAAATTCCACAGCATTTCTGCATCCAAAAAACAGTCAAAATACGTACCATTGGTGTGGATTTTGACTGGAAATCAGCTGTATCTCCGCAGCTGATGTCATACCATGTGACATTCCCCCTCCCCTCCTCCGAAGGCTTCCCGCTGTCAGCGCTCTCCAGGTTCCTGTTCCCTGCGACTTGTAGTGGCCTCACCTGACCAGCATGACCTGCCAGCGGCGTCTCACCTGACTAGGCTGCTGGGAACCAGAAGCTGGAGAACGCTGACAGCGGGAAGCCTGCGGAGCGCCACTGAATATCTGCAGCTGATTTTTAGTCAAAAATCGCAAAAAATGGTACAGATTTTGACAGTTTTTTTAGCTGTAGAAATTTACGCTGCGGACATTCCGCAGCATTTCCTCCATGTGTAAACACACCCTAAGTCAACTGGACGTATGCTGCCACGTGAAGAGTGACCTAAGTAGTAATAGTGTCCCCTATACAGCCCCAGCAATAATCGTGACCCCCACAGTGGCCCCAGTAGAATTAGCGCCCTACTATACTAACCCCAGCAATAACAGTGACCCCCCAACAGTGGTCCCAGTAGTATTAGTGCTCCCCTATACCAGGCCAAGCAATAATAGCAACCCAACCGTGCCACAGTAGTATAAAAGCTTCCCTATACCAGCCCCAACAATAAGTGACCCCCACAGTATCCCCTGCAATAATAGTGACCACCCGCAGAAGCTCCATAGTATTAGTGCTCCCCCTAAGCCCCCTATGCTTACCTCTTCCTGGTCTTCAAAGCGCCACTGCTCCTCTCAGTGCTGCTGGCAGCGTCCGGAAGTGTGTGTGCCCGCAGCAGCGCCTCTCCCCTTCTCTTCTCCTCTTGCAGAACCAAAGAGGAAAGGTGAGGGAACAAAGATCCCGGATGCACACACTGCCATCAGTGTGTACATCCGGACCGCAGTGCTGCAGAGTGATTACTGGTCCGGAAGCTGAAGCACCCTGGCTGGTAATCACTAAAATGGTGACCCGACGTCCCGAAAGTGGGACAAAAGTCCCAAAAGCGGGACAAATGGCTGTCCTGTTGGGGTCCCGGAAGAAAGCAGAACACAGGGTCCCAAAGCGGGACTGTCCCACTTAATCAGGACGTCTGGTCAGCTAATACTGGGGCAACTAATGGGGGTCACAATTACTGCTGGGTCCACTATGGGGTTTACTATTACTACTGCGGCCACTTTGAGGTTTGCTATTAGTACAGTAGGCCACTAAGGGGGACACCACTACTACTGGACCCATTAAGGACATCACTGAGGAGCATTCTTAAGGGATACAGAGGATGTGGTTTTGCCTAAAAGTGACTTGGCGTGTCGTAAAAATGTGCTCTATAGTTGTCCCTCTTTTTGTTCTTCCATACCTGAGAGGGATGCAAAACAGTGCGGTACTTTTTCTGTGCCCACCCTGTATAAAGAGCAGGCCTTGTAGCACGGAAACATCTTCCATCTCCATGGAGCACAATGCCAGCAGGTTTTCCTGAGCGATCAGGCGGGTCTATGACAAACGGGCGGCTGTGAGTCGGGTGGCTCAGTGCCCGGACGACCTCCGCTATATACCAAGTTTACCAGGAAAACAATAGCAGGCGTCGTGGATATTACCAGGCAAATCACCGGCTGTGCAGAGTTGGCTCCGCAGACGGTGACCTGATGTATCACTGACTACTCACTACCTGCTGCAACACGGCGTCCAATTACAGTCGCAGACTGCGCCATTCTTATTGTCCCCGCATCATAATCACCCTGTCACCAGGGGGCTGATTAATAAACTAGAAGAGAAGGTAATGCATTCACTGGAGCGCATCTACCGCACTCCGCAGCTCCTACGAAGATCTAGTAGTTAACAAAAAGGCTTTCGGATCTCTTTGTCAAAGCCGTACTTTTCTAACAGATGAGCGGCTGCTGAGCAGAGAGGGCGATAATTATCATGATGGCGGTAGGAATCATCTATCATCCACAAAGCAGTTCTGTGCAATACTATATAATACTATGGACATAGGGGGCAGTATTATAGTAGTTATATTCTTGTACATAGGGGGCGGTATTATAGTAGTTATATTCTTGTACATAGGGGCAGTATTATAGTAGTTATATTCTTGTACATAGGGGGCAGTATTATAGTAGTTATATTCTTGTACATAGGGGGCAGTATTATAGTAGTTATATTCTTGTACATAGGGGCAGTATTATAGTAGTTATATTCTTGTACATAGGGAGCAGTATTATAGTAGTTATATTCTTGTACATAGGAGGCAGTATTATAGCAGTTATATTCTTGTACATAGGGGGCAGTATTATAGTAGTTATATTCTTGTACATAGGAGGCAGTATTATAGCAGTTATATTCTTGTACATAGGGGGCAGTATTATAGCAGTTATATTCTTGTACATAGGAGGCAGTATTATAGTATTTATATAATTGTACATAGGGAGCAGTATTATAGTAGTTATACTCTTGTACATAGGGGCAGTATTATAGTAGTTATATTCTTGTACATAGGAGGCAGTATTATAGCAGTTATATTCTTGTACATAGGGGGCAGTATTATAGTAGTTATATTCTTGTACATAGGGGGCAGTATTATAGTAGTTATATTCTTGTACATAGGAGGCAGTATTATAGTAGTTCTATTCTTGTACAAAGTGGGCAGTATTATAGTAGTTATATTCTTGTACATAGGAGGCAGTATTATACTAGTTATATTCCTGTACATAGGGGGCAGTATTATAGTAGTTATATTCTTGTACATAGGAGGCAGTATTATAGTAGTTCTATTCCTGTACATAGGGGGCAGTATTATAGTAGTTATATTCTTGTACATAGCGGGCAGTATTATAGTAGTTATATTCTTGCACATAGGGGGCAGTATTATAGTAGTTATATTCCTGTACATAGGGGGCAGTATTATAGTAGTTATATTCTTGTACATAGGGGGCAGTATTATAGTAGTTATATTCTTGTACATAGGGGGCAGTATTATAGTAGTTATATTCTTGTACATAGGGGGCAGTATTATAGTAGTTATATTCTTGTACATAGGGGGCAGTATTATAGTAGTTATATTCTTGTCCATAGGAGGCAGTATTATAGTAGTTATATTCTTGTACATAGGGGGCAGTATTATAGTAGTTATATTCTTGTACATAGGGGGCAGTATTATAGTAGTTATATTCTTGTACATAGGAGCAGTATTATAGTAGTTATATTCCTGTACATAGGGGGCAGTATTATAGTAGTTATATTCTTGTACATAGGGGGCAGTATTATAGTAGTTATATTCTTGTACATAGGGGGCAGTATTATAGTAGGTATATTCTTGTACATAGGGGCAGTATTATAGTAGTTATATTCTTGTACATAGGGGGCAGTATTATAGTAGTTATATTCTTGTACATAGGGGCAGTATTATAGTAGTTATATTCTTGTACATAGGAGGAGGCAGTATTATAGTAGTAATATTCTTCTACATATGGGCAGTATTATAGTAGTTATATTCTTGTACATAGGAGGAGGCAGTATTATAGTAGTTATATTCTTATACATAGGGGGCAGTATTATAGTAGTTATATTCTTGTACATAGGGGGCAGTATTATAGTAGTTATATTCTTGTACATAGGAGGCAGTATAATAGTAGTTATATTCTTGTACATAGGAGCAGTATTATAGTAGTTATATTCTTGTACATAGGGGGCAGTATTATAGTAGTTATATTCCTGTACATAGGGGGCAGTATTATAGTAGTTATATTCTTGTACATAGGGGGCAGTATTATAGTAGTTATATTCTTGTACATAGGGAGCAGTATTATAGTAGTTATATTCTTGTACATAGGGGGCAGTATTATAGTAGTTATATTCTTGTACATAGGAGCAGTATTACAGTAGTTATATTCTTGTACATAGGAGGCAGTATTATAGTAGTTATATTCTTGTACATAGGGTGCAGTATTATAGTAGTTATATTCTTGTACATAGGGGGCAGTATTATAGTAGTTATATTCTTGTACATAGGGGGCAGTATTATAGTAGTTATATTCTTGTACATAGGGAGCAGTATTATAGTAGTTATATTCTTGTACATAGGGGGCAGTATTATAGTAGTTATATTCTTGTACATAGGGGGCAGTATTATAGTAGTTATATTCTTGTACATAGGAGGAAGTATTATAGTAGTTATATTCTTGTACATAGGGGGCGGTATTATAGTAGCTATATTCTTGTACATAGGGGCAGTATTATAGTAGTTATATTATTGTACATAGGGAGCAGTATTATAGCAGTTATATTCTTGTACGTAGGGAGCAGTATTATAGTAGTTATATTTATGTACATAGGAGGCAGTATTATAGTAGTTATATTCTTGTACATAGGGGGCAGTATTATAGTAGTTATATTCTTGTACATAGGGGGCAGTATTATAGTAGTTATATTCTTGTACATAGGGGGCAGTATTATAGTAGTTATATTCTTGTATATAGGAGGCAGTATTATAGTAGTTATATTCTTGCGTTTAGGAGGCAGTATTATAGTAGTTATATTCTTGTATATAGGAGGCAGTATTATAGTAGTTATATTCTTGTACATAGTGGGCAGTATTATAGTAGTTATATTCTTGTACATAGGAGGCAGTATTATAGTAGTTATATTCCTGTACATAGGGAGCAGTATTATAGTAGTTATATTCTTGTACATAGGGGCAGTATTATAGTAGTTATATTCTTGTACATAGGAGGCAGTATTATAGTAGTTATATTCTTGTACATAGGCGGCAGTATTATAGTAGTTATATTCTTGTAAATAGGGGGCAGTATTATAGTAGTTATATTCTTGTAAATAGGGAGCAGTATTATAGTAGTTATATTCTTGTACATAGGAGGCAGTATTATAGTAGTTATATTCTTGTACATAGGCGGCAGTATTATAGTAGTTATATTCTTGTACAAAGGGGGCAGTATTATAGTAGTTATATTCTTGTACATAGGGGGCAGTATTATAGTAGTTATATTCTTGTACATAGGGGGCAGTATTATAGTAGTTATATTCTTGCACATAGGGAGCAGTATTATATTAGTTGTATTCTTCTACATAGGAGCGGTATTATAGTAGTTATATACTTGTACATAGGGGGCAGTATTATAGTAGTTATATTCTTGTACATAGGGAGCAGTATTATAGTAGTTATTTTGTTGTACATAGGGGGCAGTATTATAGTAGTTATATTCATGTACATAGGGGGCAGTATTATAGTAGTTATATTATTGTACATAAGGAGCAGTATTATAGTAGTTATATTCTTGTACATAGGGAGAAGTATTATAGTAGTTATATTCTTCTATATAGGAGGCAGTATTATAGTAGTTATATTCTTGTATATAGGGGGCAGTATTATAGTAGTTATATTCTTGTATATAGGAGGCAGTATTATAGTAGTTATATTCTTGTACATAGGGGGCAGTATTATAGTAGTTATATTCTTGTACATAGTGGGCAGTACTATTGTAGTTACACTACCGTTCAAAAGTTTGGGGTAACCCAAACAATTTTGTGTTTTCCATGAAAAGTCACACTTATTCACCACCATGCGTTGTGAAATGAATAGACAATAGAGCCAAGACATTGACAAGGTTAGAAATAATGATTTGTATTTGAAATAACATTGTTTTTACATCAAACTTTGCTTTCGTCAAACAATCCTCCTTTTGGAGCAATTCCAGCATTGCACACCTCTGACATTCTAGCTGTTAATTTGTTGAGGTAAGCTTGAGAAATTGCACCCCACGCTTCTAGAAGCATCTCCCACAAGTTGGATTGGTTGGATGGGCACTTCTGGCGTACCATACGGTCAAGCTGCTCCCACAACAGCTCAATGGGGTTCAGATCTGGTGACTGCGCTGGCCACTCCATTACCCATAGAATACCAGCTGCCTGCTTCTGCTGTAAATAGTTCTTGCACAATTTGGAGGTGTGTTTAGGGTCATTGTCCTGTTGTAGGATGAAATTGGTTCCAATCAAGCGCTGTCCACTGGGTATGGCATGGCGTTGCAAAATGGAGTGATAGCCTTCCTTCTTCAGAATCCCTTTTACCCTGTACAAATCTCCCACCTTACCAGCACCAAAGCAACCCCAGACCATCACATCACCTCCACCATGCTTAACAGATGGCGTCAGGCATTCTTCCAGCATCTTTTCATTTGTTCTGCGTCTCACAAACGTTCTTCTTTGTGATCCAAACACCTCAAACTTGGATTCATCCGTCCACAACACTTTTTTCCAGTCTTCCTCTGTCCAATGTCTGTGTTCTTTTGCCCATCTTAATCTTTTTCTTTTATTGGCCAGTCTCAGATATGGCTTTTTCTTTGCCACTCTGCCCTGAAGCCCAAAATCCCGCAGCCGCCTCTTCACTGTAGATGTTGACACTGGTGTTTTGCGGGTACTATTTAATGAAGATGCCAGTTGGGTACCTGTGAGGCGTCTGTTTCTCAAACTAGAGACTCTAATGTGCTTATCTTCTTGCTTAGTTGTGCAACGCGGCCTCCCACTTCTTTTTCTACTCTGGTTAGAGCCTGTTTGTGCTGTCCTCTGAAGGGAGTAGTACACACCGTTGTAGGAAATCTTCAATTTCTTAGCAATTTCTCGCATGGAATAGCCTTCATTTCTAAGAACAAGAATAGACTGTCGAGTTTCAGATGAAAGTTCTCTTTTTCTGGCCATTTTGAGCGTTTAATTGACCCCACAAATGTGATGCTCCAGAAACTCAATCTGCTCACAGGAAGGTCAGTTTTGTAGCTTCTGTAACGAGCTAGACTGTTTTCAGATGTGTGAACATGATTGCACAAGGGTTTTCTAATCATCAATTAGCCTTCTGAGCCAATGAGCAAACAGATTGTACCATTAGAACACTGGAGTGATAGTTGCTGGAAATGGGCCTCTATACACCTTTGTAGATATTGCACAAAAAAACAGACATTTGCAGCTAGAATAGTCATTTACCACATTAGCAATGTATAGAGTGCATTTGTTTAAAGTTAGGACTAGTTTAAAGTTATCTTCATTGAAAAGTATAGTGCTTTTCCTTAAAAAATAAGGACATTTCAATGTGACCCCAAACTTTTGAACGGTAGTGTATATTCTTGTACATAGGGGGCCGTACTATAGTAGTTATATTCTTGTACATAGGGGGTAGTATTATAGTAGTTATATTCTTGTACATAGGGGGCAGTATTATAGTAGTTATATTCTTGTACATAGGAGGCAGTATTATATTATATTCTTATAGTATTGTACATAGGAGGCAGTATTATAGTAGTTATATGCTTCTACATAGGAGCAGTATTACAGTAGTTATATTCTTGTACATAGGAGGCAGTATTATAGTAGTTATATTCTTGAACATAGGGGCAGTATTATAGTAGTTATATTCTTGTACATGGGAGGCAGTATTATAGTAGTTATATTCTTGTACATAGGAGCAGTATTATAGTAGTTATATTCTTGTACATAGGGGGCAGTATTATAGTAGTTATATTCTTGTACATAGGAGCAGTATTATAGTAGTTATATTCTTGTACATAGGAGGCAGTATTATAGTAGTTATATTCTTGAACATAGGGGCAGTATTATAGTAGTTATATTCTTGTACATGGGAGGCAGTATTATAGTAGTTATATTCTTGTACATAGGAGCAGTATTATAGTAGTTATATTCTTGTACATAGGGGGTAGTATTATAGTAGTTATATTCTTGTACATAGGGGGCAGTATTATAGTAGTTATATTCTTGTACATAGGAGGCAGTATTATACTAGTTATATTCCTGTACATAGGGAGCAGTATTATATTAGTTGTATTCTTCTACATAGGAGGCAGTATTATGGTAGTTATATTCTTGTACATAGGGACAGTATTATAGTAGTTATATTCTTGTACATAGGGACAGTATTATAGTAGTTATATTCTTGTACATAGGAAGCAGTATTATAGTAGTTATATTCTTGTACATAGGAGGCAGTATTATAGTAGTTATTTTGTTGTACATAGGGGGAAGTATTATAGTAGTTGTATTCCTGTACATAGGGGGCAGTATTATAGTAGTTATATTCTTGTACATAGGGGGCAGTATTATAGTAGTTATATTCTTGTACATAGGAGCAGTATTATAGTAGTTATATTCCTGTACATAGGGAGCAGTATTATAGTAGTTATATTCTTGTACATAGGTGGCAGTATTATAGTAGTTATATTCTTGCACATAGGAGGCAGTATTATAGTAGTTATTTTGTTGTACATAGGGGGAAGTATTATAGTAGTTATATTCTTGTACATAGGGGGCAGTATTATAGTAGTTATATTCTTGTACATAGCAGTATTATAGTAGTTACATTCTTGTACATAGGGGACAGTATTATAGTAGTTATATTCTTGTACATAGGAGCAGTATTATAGTAGTTATATTCTTGTACATAGGGAGCAGTATTATAGTAGTTATATTATTGTACATAGGTGGCAGTATTATAGTAGTTATATTCTTGTACATAGGGGGCAGTATTATAGTAGTTATATTCTTGTACATGGGAGCAGTATTATAGTAGTTATATTCTTGTACATTGGGAGCAGTATTATAGTAGTTATTTTGTTGTACATAGGGGGAAGTATTATAGTAGTTATATTCCTGTACATAGGGACAGTATTATAGTAGTTATATTCTTGTACATAGGGGGCAGTATTATAGTAGTTATATTCTTGCACATAGGAGGCAGTATTATAGTAGTTATATTCTTGTACATAGGGGGCAGTATTATAGTAGTTATATTCTTGTACATGGGAGGCAGTATTATAGTAGTTATATTCTTGTACATAGGAGGCAGTATTATAGTAGTTATATTCTTGTACATAGGAGCAGTATTATAGTAGTTATATTCTTGTACATAGGGGGCAGTATTATAGTAGTTATATTCTTGTACATAGGGAGCTGTATTATAGTAGTTATATTCTTGTACATAGGAGGCAGTATTATAGTAGTTATATTCTTGTACATAGGAGGCAGTATTATAGTAGTTATATTCTTGTACATAGGGGGCAGTATTATAGTAGTTATTTTGTTGTACATAGGGGGAAGTATTATAGTAGTTATATTCCTGTACATAGGGACAGTATTATAGTAGTTATATTCTTGTACATAGGGGGCAGTATTATAGTAGTTATATTCTTGTACATAGGGGGCAGTATTATAGTAGTTATATTCGTGTACATAGCAGTATTATAGTAGTTACATTCTTGTACATAGGGGACAGTATTATAGTAGTTATATTCTTGTACATAGGAGCAGTATTATAGTAGTTATATTCCTGTACATAGGGAGCAGTATTATAGTAGTTATATTCTTGTACATAGGTGGCAGTATTATAGTAGTTATATTCTTGTACATAGGGGGCAGTATTATAGTAGTTATATTCTTGTACATGGGAGCAGTATTATAGTAGTTATATTCTTGTACATTGGGAGCAGTATTATAGTAGTTATTTTGTTGTACATAGGGGGAAGTATTATAGTAGTTATATTCCTGTACATAGGGACAGTATTATAGTAGTTATATTCTTGTACATAGGGGGCAGTATTATAGTAGTTATATTCTTGCACATAGGAGGCAGTATTATAGTAGTTATATTCTTGTACATAGGGGGCAGTATTATAGTAGTTATATTCTTGTACATAGCAGTATTATAGTAGTTATATTCTTGTACATAGGGGGCAGTATTATAGTAGTTATATTCTTGTACATAGGAGGCAGTATTATAGTAGTTATATTCTTGTACATAGGAGCAGTATTATAGTAGTTATATTCTTGTACATAGGGGGCAGTATTATAGTAGTTATATTCTTGTACATAGGGGGCAGTATTATAGTAGTTATATTCTTGTACATAGGGAGCAGTATTATAGTAGTTATATTCTTGTACATAGGGGGCAGTATTATAGTAGTTATATTCTTGTACATAGGAGCAGTATTATAGTAGTTATATTCTTGTACATAGCAGTATTATAGTAGTTATATTCTTGTACATAGCAGTATTATAGTAGTTATATTCTTGTACATAGCAGTATTATAGTAGTTATATTCTTGTATATAGGGGGCAGTATTATAGTAGTTATATTCTTGTACATAGGGAAGCAGTATTATAGTAGTTATATTCTTGTACATAGGGGGCAGTATTATAGTAGTTATATTCTTGTACATAGGAGCAGTATTATAGTAGTTATATTCTTGTACATAGGGGGCAGTATTATAGTAGTTATATTCTTGTACATAGGGAGCAGTATTATAGTAGTTATATTCTTGTACATAGGGGGCAGTATTATAGTAGTTATATTCTTGTACATAGGAGGCAGTATTATAGTAGTTATATTCTTGTACATAGGAGCAGTATTATAGTATTATATTCTTGTACATAGCAGTATTATAGTAGTTATATTCTTGTACATAGCAGTATTATAGTAGTTATATTCTTGTATATAGGGGGCAGTATTATAGTAGTTATATTCTTGTACATAGGGAAGCAGTATTATAGTAGTTATATTCTTGTACATAGGAGGCAGTATTATAGTAGTTATATTCTTGTACATAGAGGGCAGTATTATAGTAGTTATATTCATGTACATAGGGGGCAGTATTATAGTAGTTATATTCTTGTGCATAGGGGGCAGTATTATAGTAGTTATATTCTTGTACATAGGGGACAGTATTATAGTAGTTATATTCTTGTACATAGGGGACAGTATTATAGTAGTTATATTCTTGTACATAGGGGCTATTATAAATCTCACCAGGACAATATACTGTACGCTGCTCTGATGCTTTAATGTACGCATCAAATGAATAATTAAACTAATATTTAAGACACTTTAAATATTTTCTAAAGACAATACTTTAATATTATTATTGTTGTAACTGGAATTTAAAGAACAGCGGACTTTATACTCAGAGAGCTGCCGTAATTGGACGCTTTCTGATTAGAGATGAGCGAACGCGTTCGTCCGAGCTTGATATTCGTGCGAATATTAGGGTGTTCGGGATGTTCGTTATTCGTGACGAACACCATGCGGTGTTCTGGTTACTTTCACTTCCTTCCCTGAGACGTTAGCGCGCTTTTCTGGCCAATTGAAAGACAGGGAAGGCATTACAACTTCCCCCTGCAACGTTTAAGCCCTATACCACCCCCCTGCTGTGAGTGGCTGGCGAGATCAGGTGTTCGCCTAATATAAAAGTCGGCCCCTCCCGCGGCTCGCCTCAGATGCCTGGTGAGTTAGATGAGGGACAGTGCTGTTTATACCGGAGCTGCTGTAGGGAAAGAATTGGTAGTTAGTGTAGGCTTCAAGACCCCCCAAAGGTCCTTATTAGGGCCACTGATAGCTGTGTGTTGGCTGCTGTTAGCAGTGGGATTTTTTTTTTTCTCAAAATCGCCTCTGCAGACCGTTGCACCTGGCATTAGGGACAGAAGTGCTGCATAGGCAGGGAGAGTGTTAGGAGTGAGTGTAGCCTTCAAGAACCTCAACGGTCCTTTCTAGGGCCATATTTATCCGTGTGCAGTACTGTCCAGGCTGCTGTTGGCTGTGCTGCATTTTTTTTGGGCTTCTCAAAATCGCCTCTGCAGAGCATTCCACCCTCCATTGATACTGCAGGGAAAGAATTGTATAGGCAGGGCCACAACACAGTTATTATTCATAGAATATACGCAGTGCTGCCTGTTGGTGGGAAAAAACTGAAAACAAATCTATTTGTCCAGCCTGTGTCCGTCCTTACGCCTGTGGAGACGTGTGAGCTGCGTGAAAAACATTGCTAAATCATACGCAGCCAGCTACGCTTTACTGCTGGGTTCGCCATTTGCTTTCCTTAATTGGGAAAAAAAATACCTGCTCTGCCACAGTTAATAACTCTGCTACCCTCACGTTCTGTGACACATAAGCAGGGACACAGCGCAGTTATTAAACTTCGCAGGTTCATTGAATATACGCAGTGCTGCCTGTTGGTGGGAAAAAACTGAAAACAAATCTATTTGTCCAGCCTGTGTCCGTCCTTACGGGCGGTGGAGACGTGTGAGCTGCGTGAAGAACAGTGCTAAATCATACGCACCCAGCTACGCTTTACTGCTGGCTTCGCCATTTGCTTTCCTTAATTGGGAAAAAAAATACCTGCTCTGCCACAGTTAATAACTCTGCTACCCTCACGTTCTGTGACACATAAGCAGGGACACAGCGCAGTTATTAAACTTCTCAGGTTCATTGAATATACGCAGTGCTGCCTGTTGGTGGGAAAAAACTGAAAACAAATCTATTTGTCCAGCCTCTGTCCGTCCTTACGCCTGTGGAGACGTGTGAGCTGCGTGAAGAACAGTGCTAAATCAGACGCACCCAGCTACGCTTTACTGCTGGCTTCGCCATTTGCTTTCCTTAATTGGGAAAAAAAATACCTGCTCTCCAAGAGTTATAATAACTCTGCTACCCTCACGTTCTGTGACACATAAGCAGGGACACAGCACAGTTATTAAACTTCGCAGGTTCATTGAATATACGCAGTGCTGCCTGTTGGTGGGAAAAAACTGAAAACAAATCTATTTGTCCAGCCTCTGTCCGTCCTTACGCCTGTGGAGACGTGTGAGCTGCGTGAAAAACATTGCTAAATCATACGCAGCCAGCTACGCTTTACTGCTGGGTTCGCCATTTGCTTTCCTTAATTGGGAAAAAAAATACCTGCTCTCCAAGAGTTATAATAACTCTGCTACCCTCACGTTCTGTGACACATAAGCAGGGACACAGCGCAGTTATTAAACTTCGCAGGTTCATTGAATATACGCAGTGCTGCCTGTTGGTGGGAAAAAACTGAAAACAAATCTATTTGTCCAGCCTGTGTCCGTCCTTACGGGCGGTGGAGACGTGTGAGCTGCGTGAAAAACATTGCTAAATCATACGCAGCCAGCTACGCTTTACTGCTGGGTTCGCCATTTGCTTTCCTTAATTGGGAAAAAAAATACCTGCTCTCCAAGAGTTATAATAACTCTGCTACCCTCACGTTCTGTGACACATAAGCAGGGACACAGCACAGTTATTAAACTTAGATAATTCATTCACTAGAGGCAGTGGGGCCTTTCGTTTTCCAAAAAGGGCAAAAATTATATTTGGCCTGCAGTCTTGCGCCAATTTATTTCCTGCCTGGGAAATCTAATCACTGGTAATACAGCATGCTGAGGGGTAGGGGTAAGCCTAGAGGACGTGGACGTGGACGTGGCCGAGGACGCGGAGGGCCAAGTCAGGGTGTGGGCACAGGCCAAGCTCCTGATCCAGGTGTGTCGCAGCCGACTGCTGCGCGATTAGGAGAGAGGCACGTTTCTGGCGTCCCCACATTTATCGCCCAATTAATGGGTCCACGCGGGAGACGGTTATTAGAAAATGAGCAGTGTGAGCAGGTCCTGTCCTGGATGGCAGAAAGTGCTTCGAGCAACCTATCGTCTACCCGCAGTTCTGCGCCGTCCACTGCTGCCAATCCGAATCCTCTGTCTGCTGCTCCTCCTTCCTCCCAGCCTCCTCACTCCACTACAATAACACCTGCTCAGGAGCGGGAGCACTCCCAGGAACTGTTCTCGGGCCCCTGCTTAGATTGGGCAGCAGCGGTTCCTCTCCCACCAGAGGAGTTTATCGTCACTGATGCCCAACCATTCGAAAGTTCCCGGGGTCCGGGGGAAGAGGCTGGGGACTTCCGCCAACTGTCTCAACAACTTTCTGTGGGTGAGGAGGACGATGACGATCAGACACAGTTGTCTTGCAGTGAGGTAGTAGTAAGGGCAGTAAGTCCCAGGGAGCAGCGCACAGAGGATTCGGAGGAAGAGCAGCAGGACGATGAGGTGACTGACCCCACCTGGTGTGCAACGCTTACTCAGGAGGACAGGTCTTCAGAGGGGGAGTCAAGGGCATCAGCAGGGCAGGTTGCAAGAGGCAGTGCAGTGGCCAGGGGTAGAGGCAGGGCCAGACCGAATAATCCACCAAGTGTTTCCCAAAGCGCCCCCTCGCGCCATGCCACCCTGCGGAGGCCGAGGTGCTCTAAGGTCTGGCAGTTTTTCACAGAGACGCCTGACGACCGACGAACAGTGGTGTGCAACCTTTGTCGCGCAAAGCTCAGCCGGGGAGCCAACACCAACAGCCTCACCACCACCAGCATGCGCAGACATATGATGGCCAAGCACCCCACAAGGTGGGACGAAGGCCGTTCACCGCCTCCGGTTTGCACCCCTGCCTCTCCCCCTGTGCCCCAACCTGCCACTGAGATGCAACCCCCCTCTCAGGACACAGGCACTACCGCCTCATGGCCTGCACCCACACCCTCATCTCCGCTGTCCTCGGCCCCATCCAGCAGTGTAGTTCAGCGCACCGTTCAGCCGTCGCTTGCGCAAGTGTTCGAGCGCAAGCGCAAGTACGCCGCCACGCACCCGCACGCTCAAACGTTAACCGTCCGCATCGCAAAATTCATCAGCCTTGAGATGCTGCCGTATAGGGTTGTGGAAACGGAGTCCTTCAAAAGTATCATGGAGGCGGCGGCCCCGCGCTACTCTGTTCCCAGTCGCCACTACTTTTCCCGATGTGCCGTCCCAGCCCTGCACGACCACGTCTCCCGCAACATTGTGCGCGCCCTCACCAACGCGGTTACTGCCACGGTCCACTTAACTACGGACACGTGGACAAGCACAGGCGGGCAGGGCCACTACATCTCCCTGACGGCACATTGGGTGAATTTAGTGGAGGCTGGGACAGAGTCAGAGCCTGGGACCGCTCACGTCCTACCCACCCCCAGAATTGCGGGCCCCAGCTCGGTGGTGGTATCTGCGGAGGTGTATGCTTCCTCCACTAAAGCACCCTCCTCCTCCTCCTCCTCCTCTGTCTCACAATCAAGATGTGTTAGCAGCAGCATGTCGCCAGCAGTCGGTGTCGCGCGGTGTGGCAGCACAGCGGTGGGCAAGCGTCAGCAGGCCGTGCTGAAACTACTCAGCTTAGGCGATAAGAGGCACACGGCCCACGAACTGCTGCAGGGTCTGACACAGCAGACGGACCGCTGGCTTGCGCCGCTGAGCCTCCAACCGGGCATGGTCGTGTGTGACAACGGCCGTAACCTGGTGGCGGCTCTGCAGCTCGGCAGCCTCACGCACGTGCCATGCCTGGCCCACGTATTTAATTTGGTGGTTCAGCGCTTTCTGAAAAGCTACCCACGCTTGTCAGACCTGCTCGTAAAGGCGCGCCGGCTCTGCGCACATTTCCGCAAGTCCCACACGGACGCTGCCACCCTGCGCACCCTGCAGCATCACTTTAAGCTGCCAGTGCACCGACTGCTGTGCGACGTGCCCACACGGTGGAACTCTACGCTCCACATGTTGGCCAGGCTCTATGAACAGCGCAGAGCTATAGTCGAATACCAACTCCAACATGGGCGGCGCAGTGGGAGTCAGCCTCCTCAATTCCTTTCAGAAGAGTGGGCCTGGTTGGCAGACATCTGCCATGTCCTTGGAAACTTTGAGGAGTCTACCCAGGTGGTGAGCGGCGATGCTACAATCATTAGCGTCACCATTCCTCTGCTATGCATCTTGAGAAATTCCCTGCAAACCATAAAGGCAGCTGCTTTGCGCTCGGAAACGGGGGCGGGGGAAGACAGTATGCCGCTGGATAGTCAGGGCACCCTCCTGTGTATTTCTCAGCGCGTACAGGAGGAGGAGGAGGAGCATTAGGAGGATGAGGAGGAGGGGGAAGAGACAGCTTGGCCCGCTGCTGACGGTACACCGGCTGATTGCCTGTCATCCTTTCAGCGTGTATGGCCTGAGGAGGAGGAGGAGGAGGAGGAGGATCCTGAAAGTGATCTTCCTAGTGAAGACAGCCATGTGTTGCGTACAGGTACCCTGGCACACATGGCTGACTTCATGTTAGGATGCCTTTCTCGTGACCCTCGCGTTGCACGCATTCTGGCCACTACGGATTACTGGGTGTACACACTGCTCGATCCACGGTATAAGGAGAACCTGCCCACTCTGATTCCCGAAGAGGAAAGGGGTTCGAGAGTGTTGCTATACCACAGGACCCTTGCGGACAAGCTGATGGTAAAATTCCCAGCCGACAGCGCTAGTGGCAGAAGGCGCAGTTCCGAGGGCCATGTTGCAGGGGATGTGCGTAGATCGAGCAGCATGTACATCCCAGGCAGTGCAACAGTCTTTAAGGGCCTGGCCAGCTTTATGGCTCCCCACCAAGACTGTGTCACCGCTCCCCAGTCACGGCTGAGTCGGCGGGAGCACTGTAAAAGGATGGTGAGGGAGTACGTAGCCGATCGCACGACCGTCCTTGGTGACGCCTCTGCCCCCTACAACTACTGGGTGTCGAAGCTGGACACGTGGCCTGAACTAGCCCTGTATGCCCTTGAGGTGCTTGCTTGTCCTGCGGCTAGCGTCTTGTCGGAGAGGGTGTTTAGTGCGGCTGGGGGAATCATCACCGATAAGCGTAGCCGCTTGTCAACCGACAGTGCCGACAGGCTAACACTCATCAAGATGAACAAAGGCTGGATTTCCCCAGACTTCTCTTCTCCACCAGCGGACAGCAGCGATACGTAAGCAATACGTAGGCTGCACCCGCGGATGGAAGCTACGTTCTCTCTCACCATCCAAAACGGGGACATTTGTGCTTCATCAATCTGTGTCTAATATTCCTCCTCCTCCTCCTGCTCCTCCTCCTGAAACCTCACGTAATCACGCCGAACGGGCAATTTTTCTTAGGCCCACAAGGCTCAGTCAAATAATTTTTCAGAACAATTTTTATAAGTTTCAATTAGCTTAAAAGCGTTGGAACTTTAACTTGAACCAATTTTTCGTTACACTGGGCTGCCTCCAGGCCTAGTTACCACTTAAGCCACATTAACCAAAGCGATTCACCTGCCATCTTGGTTGGGCATGGCCAATTTTTACTGAGGTACATTAGTACTGTTGGTACACCAATTTTTTGGGGCCCTCACCTACAGTGTAATCATAGTAATTTCTATGTTCTTCGCCTGCACTCATGGTACAGAAAGGTGTGTGGGGTTGGCCTACAGTTTAGCTACATAAATGTCACTTGTGCCTTGGCTATACTAAGGCTACTGAAATGGAACGAAGACTGCGCTCCCGCTATACTGCAGCTTCAGAATTGTTACTGGGGCCTGTCTTGAGTGCTACTATTGCTTACATGGAACGAAGACTGCGCTCCCGCTATACTGCAGCTTCAGAATTGTTACTGGGGCCTGTCTTGAGTGCTACTATTGCTTACATGGAACGAAGACTGCGCTCCCGCTATACTGCTGCTTCGGAATTGTTACTGGGGCCTGTCTTGAGTGCTACTATTGCTTACATGGAACGAAGACTGCGCTCCCGCTATACTGCTGCTTCAGAATTGTTACTGGGGCCTGTCTTGAGTGCTACTATTGCTTACATGGAACGAAGACTGCGCTCCCGCTATACTGCTGCTTCAGAATTGTTACTGGGGCCTGTCTTGAGTGCTACTATTGCTTACATGGAACGAAGACTGCGCTCCCGCTATACTGCTGCTTCAGAATTGTTACTGGGGCCTGTCTTGAGTGCTACTATTGCTTACATGGAACGGACACGTGGAGAGGACACGTAGTGCCTCAAAAACATCCCCCTCCTCCTCCAACAGGGAAAACATTCTTGGCAAATGTCTTTGCATTGGTTCGTCTGGCGGCAGTCCAAGAATTTCACCTTTACCGACACTACTAGAGAGCCCCCCCACCATCCCCCCGCCACGGCCCACTTAATCCTGGCCACATTCCGAAAACCAACAAAATACAACCGTGGTACTAGGTCCGCAGTCACCACCACATTACCACCAACGCGGTTACTGTTAAGGTGCATATAACCACGGACACGTGGAGAGGACACGTAGTGCCTCAAAAACATCCCCCTCCTCCTCCAACAGGGAAAACATTCTTGGCAAATGCCTTTGCATTGGTTCGTCTGGCGGCAGTCCAAGAATTTCACCTTTACCGACACAACGAGAGCCCCCACACCATCCCCCCGCCACGGCCCACTTAATCCTGGCCGCATTCCGAAAACCAACAAAATACAACCGTGCTACTAGGTCCGCAGTCACCACCACATTACCACCAACGCGGTTACTGTTAAGGTGCATATTACCAGTCTGACTGGGGCATGCAGACACCTTGACAGAATGAATAGTGTGTGGCACATAGGTTCCCCATTGCTATGCCCACGTGTGCAGCTCCTGATGGCGGTGGCACAGGATTGTATTTCTCATTGCTTCTGTACAGCATTGTGGGCTATCGCCCCGCCCCTATTAAAGAGGGTCGCTACCTAGCCGTGCCAACCCTCTGCAGTGTGTGCCTGCGGTCCCTCGTCGTGGCAGACGCACTTCTAAATAGACGTGAGGGTGGTGTGGCATGAGGGCAGCTGAAGGCTGCGCAGGGACAGTTTGGTGTGCGCTGTGGGGGGGAGGGGGTGCGGTTGGGCAGCATGTAACTCAGGAGAAGTAGCAGTGGAGTGTCATGCAGGCAGTGATTGTGCTTTGTTGGAGGTAGTGTGGTGCTTAGCAAAGGTATGCATTGCTAATGAGGGCTTTTCAGAAGTAAAAGTTGTTGGGGGGGGGGGGGGCCCACTCTTGCCGCTATTGTGGCTTAATAGTGGGACCTGTGAACTTAGGATGCAGCCCAACATGTAGCCCCTCGCCTGCCCTATCCGTCACTGTGTCATTCCCATCACTTTCCTGAATTGCCCAGATTTTCACACATGAAAACCTTAGCGAGCATCGGCGAAATACAAAAATGCTCTGGTCGCCCATTGACTTCAATGGGGTTCGTTGTTCGAAACGAACCCTCGAGCATCACGGGAAGTTCGTTACGAATAACGAACACCCGAACATTTTGGTGTTCGCTCATCTCTATTTCTGATGCCTCTATATTGAATGACGCCTTTTAGGACGGCACCGCAGTGTTGCCTTTGATGTTTAGATAACATTTTTAATGCTCTTATAAATCTGAACTCTTTTGAAGTTTGATCTCAGAAAAAGAGTCTCAAGTGAAAACAATATGGATACAGATTTTATATTGACTGTTTATTCTATATAAAACCAAAACAAAATTGCATTATGTGGGATGAAAAATCCTGGGCAGCAAAGAAAATGCGTCTCACCAACATGAGAGTTTTGGACCATTTAACAGCAGAACCCTTTTGCCAACATTACTCCTACATTTATGTACCTAATATAGGAAAAACCTATTGTTTTGTGTATACAGCTCCTATACGGGGTGTGGCAAGTTGGGGGTCACTCGCCTACAGGATCGCTGTTCTTTCTGTCTGGCATGGGCACTACACGTATAGAAATGGCTCAGGAGACTTGGATTCTCTTGCACCTCCCAGTATTTTTTATACACAGCAAAGTTCATTACATCACAAAAGTCCATCCGTACCCCGTCAGGGTGAGAGTCTAGGATCATCCTCCCTGTCAGACTCAAGGCCTCTACTGGTCCACACCGGACCTCAGACTTGCAGGCCTGTCAACTTCCTCTCAGAGTGTGGCAGGAACTCATACCTTTATTTCACTTCCTGCCACACATGCAGATCTTCTCTCTAATCTCTGCAGACCTCTGCAAGCCATACTGTGTACTGCAGCACCACAAGGGCTCTGCGTACCCATAGTAACTGACTAAGTGTGTAAAACTAGATGTAGCCATGTATGTTTAAAAACTTGAGATAAAAGAACAAATTTGCCCCACAGGGGCATTTTTAGTCATTCTGCAGGTATTTTTGGGGCAGAACTAGGGTGGCACTAAAAGCGTCCTACAGTTTGTTTTTTATGTTGGCATGTACGGCCACAACAATATATGAGCGAGACTGCTGAGGCCAGTGATTGGCGGCATTGGTCATGTGGGTGTATGAGTGCGCCACCACTGCAGCCATGTAAACAAAGCACATAGGGGATGACTAGGCAGCAGCGCTCGATGCGATGGGGGATTAATCTGGTGAGTACAACTTCTTTCCTGCATTTACCCACATTTCTGTATAACTCAGACAACCCCTTTAAGCCCCGCCTGATACAATTAGGAACGCCCACACATCTTTTAAGGACTTCCCATTTGCTGACAACTTTAAAGCCCCCCCCCCCCCACCTTTTTAAGGTACAATTTTCAGGACAATCCTGCTACAAACACGGCTGTTGGGAGGTGCGGTATTATCAAGTAGGAAGGAGTGTAGCACACCAAACACATCCCTGTGACTGTAAACACAAGCAGGGCTGCCTCTATGCTGCCTGAGGCGAAGAGTCATATGGCGCCCAGCAAAAAAATACAACAAACATTCATCTTACAAGCATTGAAAGCCCCAAAACACAAGATACCTGACAAACATCCGAACCATTGAGACCCATCTGAAGTGAAAGAGTAATAGCGCCCCCAGTAGTGGCCCAATAGTTAGTGTCTCCCCTAGTGACTCCAATAATAATAGTGACCCCGTTGGTAAATCCAGTAGTAATATTCACCTCAGTAGGGTCCCCAGTATTAATAGTCACCCCCATAGTGGCCCCATTATTAAAAGTGTCCCCCATAATGGCTGCAGTAGCAGTAGTGTCCCCCATAGTTGCCCCAGTATTAATATAGACCCCCATAGTTTCCAAAATTTTAATATAGACCCCCATAGTGGCCCCAGTGGTAATAGTGACCCTCATAGTGACCCTAGTCCTAATAGTATCCCCTATAGTGGCCCCCATAGTTATAGTGTCCCCCATGATGGCACCAGCAGTAATAATAATCCCTGTACTAGAACTCAGTCAAGCAATGTGCTCCCTCTATACACGGCTGCAGTCGGATGGCCGCCGCTATGTAGTCAGTCTGTGACCCCTGACCTCTTCCCATGTCTGTGTTCCTATACACAGCCACCAGCCTGTTGGAAGTGCAGATGCTGGGGGTTAGAGGTCGGGGGTCACAGACTGATTACAGCCTGATGGCTGCCTGTCCAGAGCTACAGACTGAGTGCTGCTTATGGGCTGCTGCCTGGCCGGCTGGCCACTGACCATTATTTTTTACCAGCCTATAATATGGCCAGTAAAAAATATATACCGGCCATGTGGCAACCCGCAGCCGCACTGAGGTCCTGATATTGCCGCCTGAGGTGGCCGGCTCAGGTTGCCTCATGTACGGGGAGCCCTGCTGCAGTAGTAGTTAGCACACAGCGACCTGAACGCTGCCCGACCTCGTAGATCATACTGAGGATTATTTCCTGCAATGACCCGCCTCTTCTCACTGATTCCAGGATGCGCTTATTATCCTTAACCGGCCATCAATCCGTTCAGAGACCGCGAAGCGCGATGCTTAAACATCAGACTCACTCATCGGCCGCTCCGCTGCAACAGATTCATTTCCAGGCAGATTTTTCATTGTTTTTAGAAATCCAGAAACCTTGCAGGATTCCAGATAGAAGGAAAAACGATCTGCCAAATGAAATGTATCTGAGGCCCAAAACATTGGCGCGTTTGTAGAATGTGTTGTGAGTTAGAGGTTTGATGATGCTGAGGCTGACGGGTGGAGATCGCGGCCGGCGACTCGCTTACACATAGTCTGAACTTACTACATAAGTGGAATGTTGATGCGTTTCCACATGAAGATCAGACAGTTTTATCTGTGATCCGAGAAAATAGTCTCGGACCAAGAGAAACAACCGCGGAACGGGAGATGATGTCACCGCTGCTGGATGATGTCACCACTGCGGGATGATGTCACCGCTGCTGGATGATGTCACCGCTGCTGGATGATGTCACCGCTGCGGGATGATGTCACCGCTCAGGGAATATTCCCGTATTAGGCCAACATTTATTTAAAAAACACCTTAAAAATGATGAGGGGCTTCTTAGTTATTTTGCATCTGCAGGGTGATAAACAACACGTCTATTACAGTTATCGCCACAGACGAAAGCAGCGCAACGCCTTACTGCATGTAACATATACTGCAAGACACACAGCAGAGGATATATATATATACTGCCCTGACAAGAGTCTCAGGAAGGAGCTCATATCATGTAGGACCCCTCTAGCCCAGCAACTCAATGTGGCATTGATTCCACAAGTGGACAAAGATGTCTACAGGTAGGTTGAGCTGCCTGGATGCCCCCAGAGCTCCAGGGCATTTATAGGTGCAGGATTTGGGGGTAAATGGACCTCTCCACTCAATGGGAGTCATGTCGGCTGAACGTGCCGGCTGCACCATTCATAGGAACTCTCTAGAATGCTCCTTCAACCAAATCTGGACAACTTGGACTTAACGTTCCGCTGCATTAGCCTGCTGAAGTGTCCCATCATTGTGGGGGGACATGAAGTCCATAAAGGACTGCAAATGGTCACCAAACAGTGAAACATAGCGGCAATGATGTGTTTAGGTGGATCAGTGGACCCAACCCATGCCATGAGAACACCCACACCAGTATGGAGCCACCACCAGCTTCCATAGGGCCTTGTTGTTCACATGGCTTCATGGGGTCTGCACCATAAAAACATGACAACGTTTCAACTGCTGCTTCAGTCTTTGTCAAGTCAATGCATATACAGACCTATCCACCTTATATACGAAACATATCCATTAGTACAACCAATTACCATCCCACATACAATGAAAATTGGCAACTCCCCAGAACAAATATCCGTTTGGTTAACCTGAGTATCAGGTACAGGTGTCCTCCATCCAAACCGTAATACCATTGTCACACTGTGTCCTCCACCTGGTGTCGGCATATCCCATAGGCTGTACTGCACCGACGCGAATACGGCCCGAAGTATCGTGATGACTGGCCGCGTCACCACAGCTGCCACTGCGCATGCGCTACAACTTCAGACCTGCGGCCACAACCTCAATGCTCCACTGTGCAGGCGTCAGGAATCTCCACCCGACTATAGTAGAATAGGCTCGTACCATCATGAAATATTCACTGCGCCTGCGTGAATCCGCACTTTCGCGTTGTCCGCCCTATCATGTCACCCTGTCGGCAACTTTGCAAGCGCCAAGTCCTCCATACACGGCCCCAATCTCATTACTTTATCGCGCAGGCGTCTGAAGACTCTACCCGAGTGAATAGAAACCGCTCCTAAACAAGTTTGGGTACTTACTGCACCGGCGTGGGCTCGCTTATCTCCTCTACTGTACTGTCCACTAAGAATCTATCCACACACACACATATATATCTCTGAGGCATGAACTACAACAGTTAGTCCAGAACACTCCTCTCCCCTCAAAAGAGGAAAGGTGGCGGGGCATAGCAGGTCCCAAAGAGGAACACAGCGCTAAAGGGATCACCGTCACCCTCACCCAAGGCTCTTACTCTGGTAACCAACCTTGGCGGAATAACCAAGCACCAGGTGGGTGACACACCGTGACGATGGTATTACGTTCTGGATGGAGGACGCCCGCACCGGATACTCAGGTTAACCAGCCGGGATATTTGCTGCCGATGTTCATTGTATGTGGGATGGTAATTGGTTGTATTAATGGGGTGTGTTTCGTATATAAGGTGGATAGGTCTGTATATGCATTGACTTGACAAAGACCCAAGCAGCGGTTGAAACGTTGTCGTGTTTATATGGGCACAATAAAGATTGATCTGCATCGGAGGATGTGAGTGAGACCTCGTCTTTGTAGTACCTCTGCTTGCTGCTCCACTATACAAGGATTACATGCATGTTTTTGGTTCAGGATCTAGAAGCAGATCTTTGGAGCGTGCAACAATATATCCAGACACACGGCCTCGCTTTTGCACAAGGTACATCTGGGTGCTGCTTACAACCCAAGTTTGTTATATGGGGTCTGCACCACATATGAACCCGACCATCAGCCCGACCATCAGCCCTACCATATGGTACCGGAACACATCGGACCACGCCACATGTTATCAGTCCTCTATGGTCCAGTTGGGGCCCTGTGCCCAGTGTCGTGGTGATTAGAGAGGGGCTCCTGCATCCCAGGGAAGCTAAGGAAGGCTGCACTGACCCGCAGGATCTGCGCCCGCCGCCCCTGCACTGGATGTGGATGTGATTTCTGCCGGAGTTGTTTGTCTGCCCGCATGGACAACTATCCGCTGTGTGCGACCGCCGCTCCGTCCATTATGGGTGGTAATGCCTTCTCGGACATATTCCCACATGACACCGCGGATAGAGGGATGTTAAATACTCGCACAGCATCTGAAATAGAATGTCCCATCCGTCTGCCGCCCCCCTTCGCTCCAACTTTAATTCACGTTGCCTCGCCATGAGCACGCTGGCCGGGGTTTAACCTCACTCACGACTTATACAGGAGGGGGCGCTCCCAGGCCGCCCCTAAGGCAACGCCACTGCATAACCAATTTACAGTACAAACTACTTTGTGTAACTTTTGGCACGTCAGTGTAATACATCCAGCAATGTAAGATATACACCCCATGTCTCCGAGGAGGGCCCATCGCACTGCAAACACACGGGCCCAACAGTCCTGAACACAACGGGCCTAACAGTCCTGAACACAACCGGCCTAACAGTCCTGAACACACGGGCCCAACAGTCCTGAACACAACCGGCCCAACAGTCCTGAACACAACCGGCCTGACAGTCCTGAACACAACCGGCTTAACTTGTCTTCAATGGACTGAATCCACAGTGGCCAATGGCTGCCCCCCATCAGACAGAAAATGCCGCCTCCGTTGATGGGGCCAAGTCTCACTACTTTATACTTGAACAGAAGTCTGATGACCTATACAAGTTATAGTAAAGATATCAATGAGGCTGCTTTAAGGGACTGCTTGACGCTGGCACAACCTGAACGAAGAGGTCCGCGTGCCCGTGTCCATGACCTGAGTATGGTTCTCACCACCTGCTTTACTAACGTTGCAGCCCCTCCGGTTTCACCATGACTTACGAGTGACCTGACAACAGGCCATGCAGTTACACCCCTGGAAATCCCAGCATCTACTAACCATTTCAGGATGGTGGGTGGAGGTCAATAATAAAAGGGCTGAAGGATCGGCCAGATATGACCTCATGATGTTCAGCACAATGTCACCGGCGCAAACAACCTACAAATATCTTCACATCTTCACAGATATATCAATTGTTTCCAGTTCGTATTCCAAAAAACTGACACCACGGAGGGCGGATCATGGAGAGTTCAGCTCCTGTGGAGAGGTAACTAGAAGGAAGTCAACAGAATTCCTAATGCAGCTTTGGATGTGAGTAGAGAAGATCAGACTCCATCATATACTCCTCATATACATTGAAATAGTAACACCAAGAAGGAAAAGTCGTGAAATTATGGAAATCACCGGATGGGTAGACATGTTAATGATATGCAAATGAGGATAGAATGGAAACAAAATATTCAAAACATTGTAATTTTTTCAGTATGGAGAATGAGCGCCACACAGAGAAATACCGGCTCTTATATACCTTGGGGTGCGACACGGAGGACAGGAGGACCAGACTCAGACTAGGATAAGAGTCTGGCCTTCTTGTCCTCCGGTGAGTCCGGTCATCTTATGCTCCAGTGATACAATCAGGACTTCTCTGTTTGTTCCTCCGTCCAGGCCATATGCAGCGGCTCCATTGCATCAGTCCTCCTCCCATCAGCTTCCCTCGCAGTCCCGCTCTCACATCCATACATGGCTCTGGGGTAAATGGTGGTTTACACTATCCTGCCTTTAGTTTCTATACCGATATCCCTACTTCTCCAGATTGTGTCCATGTTTAGCCTCGTGCTTCTCCCCAATACTATCCTATGTTTTATCTCCGGCATAGATTCAATGTTCGCACCAAGGAAGATGAAGTCTCGCACGCATTCTACGGCCTCATTGTCGATTTTGATTTGAATTTGACCATTTTTGCAGTTGTCATAATTTTAGTCTTTACATTCAGGTAGAGGCCCATTTCATCACTTTTAGTTTTAATCTTCCATATCAGCGGCTTCACATCAGCTTCTGTTCCTGCGAGCAGAGTTGTGTCATCCGCAGAATGGAGATTGTTGATGTTTCTTCCACCTATTTTCACCCCGATTTCCAATTCCTCTAGACCCATTTTCCACATGATCATTTCCGCATATAGGTTAACCCTTTCCAGTCCAATTTGTATCCAGGTTTTCCTAGGGGGCTTACTTTTTTTCTGCCGTTATACAACGGGGCTATCTACTGGATAAAGCCAGTACTGCATGAGGCGACACGTTGGATAGACTCAGACAGCAGAGAGGCTGGCAATATACAATAAGAGAGCCCCGACGGATGTCTACCATTATCAGAGTTCTACAGCCTTAAATCATAATGTCTTCCCAGGTCAGACAGTGGATTGGAAAGGGTTAAACAAGAAGGGTGAGAGCATGCAGCCCTGTCGGATGCCTTTGCCGATCCCAAACCCATCTTTGCCCCCATACTGTGTTCTCACAGCGGCTTCTTGATTGGTATAAAGTGATTTTATCAGCCTGACTAGATGTGCCGATATGCCCGGCTCTTGTAGGGGACGCCATAGCTTGTCATGGTCGACGCAGTCAAAGGCCTTGATGTAGTGGATGAAGCACATGTAGATATTCTTTTGGTATTCTTGAGCTTTTTCCATGGTCCCTCATAGGTTTACAAATAGCGTTGGGTGCCGCGTTCTCGCTGGAATCCTGCCTGCCGCTTCAATTACTGATCTCAGTCATTCCTGTATAATGCTGAGAAGGATCTTGCTTCCATGCAGAATAAGGGTTATTGTTCAGTAGTTGGAGATATCCTGGGAGTCGCTTTTCTTTGGTAGAGGGATGAAGACAGATCTTTTCCAGTCCTCTGGCCATTGTGTGGATGCCCCTTCTGCCTGGCACCGCGCTGTGATGGTCTCTATGTTATCTATGCCCGATGCTTTATTTTTGGCTAGTTGTTTCATTGCCATAACCACTTCTGAATCCATAATGGAGGCTCCAAGTCCACAGACTCCACCTCATGCAATGGTATGTGGTTGCAGCATATAGTTCCTCTGAGTATCCCCTCCACCCATCCTTGATACTCTGTTGGTCATTCAGTTCCTTCCCATTTTTGCCTCTGATTGTGCCGTTGCCATAAAGGTTTTTGGGCCATCTTGACCTGTGAGAATCCGCCTCGCATACGGCCCTTCATGGCTTCTGTTTCCAGTTGTTTGCAGACTCCTTCTAGTCCATTTCCTTATCTTTCCTTGCCGCTCGCTGAAAGTCAGCATTTAGTTGCCAAACTTCGTCTTTGTTGCCGGCCGCCTTTACTGCTTTTCTTTTATCGGCTAAAAAAGAGCTTCCATCTAATCTGCAGCAACTACAAGAAGCTTCCTGTCCGCAGGGGCCGATATTCCTGCAGAACCGTTTCATCGCCTGGTGGGATCTGCAAAATGATGAATGGCTGCGGTTCTGAAGGCCAAAGGAGTCCAACGCCGCTACTAGATGGGGGCTTTTAGTGTCATGGATATGTAGGTACTTCGTGTGCCGCCACATGGCGTCTCCGCCTTGTTCTCCCCAGAAGCAATGTCTCTAGGGAGGAATACAGCATGAGGTGCGGCACAGTGCAGTATGGGCACATGCCCGGCTCTGGGCACCTCATTAGGGAACATATACCACAGAGCCGTAATGCGGCCGTGTTCTTGCGCCATAATAGCAAGTCCCGGCTGTTAATAGATCTGCGCTAACATCCCGCCGCTGATATCAGCCGCCTTCCACTTATCTGTTCAAGTAGAGAAAACTTTTAAGAGCGATGAGACGTCTTCCATCAGTCCTCGCGGATCTCATTGTGAGGCTCCTGCAGTGATTGACGCGTCTTATTCTTTACAAGATGCGGCTGACATTTGCACGGAGGATCCTTCAGTCTTCCCATCACTCTTCCCAGACCTGACATCCCGGCAAGTCATCACAGAGACACTAATGTAGCGGGATGCGGGGCGGGCAGTGAAAAGTGAATATAAAGGAACACGAGTGTCAGCTTGTCTGTGCAGCGCCGCTGCTCCCCTCCTACAACACGAGTGTCAGCTTGTCTGTGAGGCGCCGCTGCTCCCCTCCTACAACACGAGTGTCAGCTTGTCTGTGCGGCGCCGCTGCTCCCCTCCTACAACACGAGTGTCAGCTTGTCTGTGAGGCGCCGCTGCTCCCCTCCTACAACACGAGTGTCAGCTTGTCTGTGCGGCGCCGCTGCTCCCCTCGTACAACACGAGTGTCAGATTGTCTGTGCGGCGCCGCTGCTCCCCTCCTACAACACGAGTGTCAGCTTGTCTGTGAGGCGCCGCTGCTCCCCTCCTACAACACGACTGTCAGCTTGTCTGTGCGGCGCCGCTGCTCCCCTCCTACAACACGACTGTCAGCTTGTCTGTGAGGCGCCGCTGCTCCCCTCCTACAACACGAGTGTCAGCTTGTCTGTGAGGCGCCGCTACTCCCCTCGTACAGCACGAGTGTCAGCTTGTCTGTGAGGCGCCGCTGCTCCCCTCCTACAACACGAGTGTCAGCTTGTCTGTGCGGCGCCGCTGCTCCCCTCCTACAACACGAGTGTCAGCTTGTCTGTGAGGCGCCGCTGCTCCCCTCCTACAACACGAGTGTCAGCTTGTCTGTGAGGCGCCGCTGCTCCCCTCCTACAACACGAGTGTCAGCTTGTCTGTGAGGCGCCGCTGCTCCCCTCCTACAACACGAGTGTCAGCTTGTCTGTGAGGCGCCGCTGCTCCCCTCCTACAACACGAGTGTCAGCTTGTCTGTGCGGCGCCGCTGCTCCCCTCCTACAAAACGAGTGTCAGCTTGTCTGTGAGGCGCCGCTGCTCCCCTCCTACAACATGAGTGTCAGCTTGTCTGTGAGGCGCCGCTGCTCCCCTCCTACAACACGAGTGTCAGCTTGTCTGTGTGGCGCCGCTGCTCCCCTCATACAACACGAGTGTCAGCTTGTCTGTGCGGCGCCGCTGCTCCCCTCCTACAACACGAGTGTCAGCTTGTCTGTGAGGCGCCGCTGCTCCCCTCCTACAACACGAGTGTCAGCTTGTCTGTGAGGCGCCGCTGCTCCCCTCCTACAACACGAGTGTCAGCTTGTCTGTGAGGCGCCGCTGCTCCCCTCCTACAACACGAGTGTCAGCTTGTCTGTGAGGCGCCGCTGCTCCCCTCCTACAACACGAGTGTCAGCTTGTCTGTGCGGCGCCGCTGCTCCCCTCCTACAAAACGAGTGTCAGCTTGTCTGTGAGGCGCCGCTGCTCCCCTCCTACAACATGAGTGTCAGCTTGTCTGTGAGGCGCCGCTGCTCCCCTCCTACAACACGAGTGTCAGCTTGTCTGTGTGGCGCCGCTGCTCCCCTCATACAACACGAGTGTCAGCTTGTCTGTGCGGCGCCGCTGCTCCCCTCCTACAACACGAGTGTCAGCTTGTCTGTGAGGCGCCGCTGCTCCCCTCCTACAACACGAGTGTCAGCTTGTCTGTGCGGCGCCGCTGCTCCCCTCCTACAACACGAGTGTCAGCTTGTCTGTGAGGCGCCGCTGCTCCCCTCCTACAACACGAGTGTCAGCTTGTCTGTGCGGCGCCGCTGCTCCCCTCGTACAACACGAGTGTCAGATTGTCTGTGCGGCGCCGCTGCTCCCCTCCTACAACACGAGTGTCAGCTTGTCTGTGAGGCGCCGCTGCTCCCCTCCTACAACACGACTGTCAGCTTGTCTGTGCGGCGCCGCTGCTCCCCTCCTACAACACGACTGTCAGCTTGTCTGTGAGGCGCCGCTGCTCCCCTCCTACAACACGAGTGTCAGCTTGTCTGTGAGGCGCCGCTACTCCCCTCGTACAGCACGAGTGTCAGCTTGTCTGTGAGGCGCCGCTGCTCCCCTCCTACAACACGAGTGTCAGCTTGTCTGTGCGGCGCCGCTGCTCCCCTCCTACAACACGAGTGTCAGCTTGTCTGTGAGGCGCCGCTGCTCCCCTCCTACAACACGAGTGTCAGCTTGTCTGTGAGGCGCCGCTGCTCCCCTCCTACAACACGAGTGTCAGCTTGTCTGTGAGGCGCCGCTGCTCCCCTCCTACAACACGAGTGTCAGCTTGTCTGTGAGGCGCCGCTGCTCCCCTCCTACAACACGAGTGTCAGCTTGTCTGTGCGGCGCCGCTGCTCCCCTCCTACAAAACGAGTGTCAGCTTGTCTGTGAGGCGCCGCTGCTCCCCTCCTACAACATGAGTGTCAGCTTGTCTGTGAGGCGCCGCTGCTCCCCTCCTACAACACGAGTGTCAGCTTGTCTGTGTGGCGCCGCTGCTCCCCTCATACAACACGAGTGTCAGCTTGTCTGTGCGGCGCCGCTGCTCCCCTCCTACAACACGAGTGTCAGCTTGTCTGTGAGGCGCCGCTGCTCCCCTCCTACAACACGAGTGTCAGCTTGTCTGTGAGGCGCCGCTGCTCCCCTCCTACAACACGAGTGTCAGCTTGTCTGTGAGGCGCCGCTGCTCCCCTCCTACAACACGAGTGTCAGCTTGTCTGTGAGGCGCCGCTGCTCCCCTCCTACAACACGAGTGTCAGCTTGTCTGTGCGGCGCCGCTGCTCCCCTCCTACAAAACGAGTGTCAGCTTGTCTGTGAGGCGCCGCTGCTCCCCTCCTACAACATGAGTGTCAGCTTGTCTGTGAGGCGCCGCTGCTCCCCTCCTACAACACGAGTGTCAGCTTGTCTGTGTGGCGCCGCTGCTCCCCTCATACAACACGAGTGTCAGCTTGTCTGTGCGGCGCCGCTGCTCCCCTCCTACAACACGAGTGTCAGCTTGTCTGTGAGGCGCCGCTGCTCCCCTCCTACAACACGAGTGTCAGCTTGTCTGTGAGGCGCCGCTGCTCCCCTCCTACAACACGAGTGTCAGCTTGTCTGTGAGGCGCCGCTGCTCCCCTCATACAACACGAGTGTCAGCTTGTCTGTGAGGCGCCGCTGCTCCCCTCCTACAACACGAGTGTCAGCTTGTCTGTGAGGCGCCGCTGCTCCCCTCCTACAACACGAGTGTCAGCTTGTCTGTGAGGTGCCGCTGCTCCCCTCCTACAAAACGAATGTCAGCTTGTCTGTGAGGCGCCGCTGCTCCCCTCCTACAACACGAGTGTCAGCTTGTCTGTGAGGTGCCGCTGCTCCCCTCCTACAAAACGAATGTCAGCTTGTCTGTGAGGCGCCGCTGCTCCCCTCCTACAACACGAGTGTCAGCTTGTCTGTGCGGCGCCGCTGCTCCCCTCCTACAACACGAGTGTCAGCTTGTCTGTGAGGTGCCGCTGCTCCCCTCCTACAACACGAGTGTCAGCTTGTCTGTGAGGCGCCGCTGCTCCCCTCCTACAACACGAGTGTCAGCTTGTCTGTGAGGCGCCGCTGCTCCCCTCCTACAACACGAGTGTCAGCTTGTCTGTGCGGCGCCGCTGCTCCCCTCATACAACACGAGTGTCAGCTTGTCTGTGAGGCGCCGCTGCTCCCCTCGGACAACACGAGTGTCAGCTTGTCTGTGAGGCGCCGCTGCTCCCCTCCTACAACACGAATGTCAGCTTGTCTGTGAGGCGCCGCTGCTCCCCTGCTACAACACGAATGTCAGCTTGTCTGTGAGGCGCCGCTGCTCCCCTCGTACAACACGACTGTCAGCTTGTCTGTGAGGCGCCGCTGCTCCCCTCGTACAACACGAGTGTCAGCTTGTCTGTGCGGCGCCGCTGCTCCCCTCCTACAACACGAATGTCAGCTTGTCTGTGAGGCGCCGCTGCTCCCCTCCTACAACACGAATGTCAGCTTGTCTGTGAGGCGCCGCTGCTCCCCTCATACAACACGAGTGTCAGCTTGTCTGTGCGGCGCCGCTGCTCCCCTTCTACAACACGAGTGTCAGCTTGTCTGTGAGGCGCCGCTGCTCCCCTCGTACAACACGAGTGTCAGCTTGTCTGTGAGGCGCCGCTGCTCCCCTCCTACAACACGAGTGTCAGCTTGTCTGTGCGGCGCCGCTGCTCCCCTCCTACAACACGAGTGTCAGCTTGTCTGTGAGGTGCCGCTGCTCCCCTCCTACAACACGAATGTCAGCTTGTCTGTGAGGCGCCGCTGCTCCCCTCGTACAACACGAGTGTCAGCTTGTCTGTGAGGCGCCGCTGCTCCCCTCATACAACACGAGTGTCAGCTTGTCTGTGCGGCGCCGCTGCTCCCCTCCTACAACACGAGTGTCAGCTTGTCTGTGAGGCGCCGCTGCTCCCCTCGTACAACACGAGTGTCAGCTTGTCTGTGAGGCGCCGCTGCTCCCCTCCTACAACACGAGTTTCAGCTTGTCTGTGCGGCGCCGCTGCTCCCCTCCTACAACACGAGTGTCAGCTTGTCTGTGAGGCGCCGCTGCTCCCCTCATACAACACGAGTGTCAGCTTGTCTGTGAGGCGCCGCTGCTCCCCTCGGACAACACGAGTGTCAGCTTGTCTGTGCGGCGCCGCTGCTCCCCTCCTATAAAACGACCAACTTTATGTTACTTTAATTTTTTCTTAACCCCTTAACGACCAGCCCATAGTGTTTTTACGTCCTCCCGAAGTGGGCTTTATTCCATGAGGACGTAAAAACATGTGTCCTGCAGAGAATAAAGCCCCTCGGGCTCTGGACGTGACAGCTCCATGCTGTCGGTGTCCGCAGGTAGCCAACAGCATGGAGCTGTCATCCCGGGCAGTACGGCCCCCCCCCCAGCATTGCGATTGGTGCTATCAAATGGATAGCGCCGATCGCAAAAAAGTAAATAAAAGTTGAAAAAAAGTTACATATTCAGCTGCCCTGATGGATCGGATCCATCGGGGCAGCTGAGATTACTCACCCGGGTCCGGCACGCTGCTCCCCACTCCCCTGATGCTCCGGGCCCCGTAGCTGTCCTTCTGCGCATGTGCGCCAGGCGGCATTACGTCAGCCGCATGCGCAGAAGGCCCGGCGGCGCCGGAAATTTAAAATCTCCTGGCTCCCAGCTCCTGTAGGTAGCCGGGAGGCAGGAGATGTCAGCGGGGACCGCGGTGAGCGGTCCCCGGTACCACGATTGCCGTTATACAATGGATAAAGTTAAAAGTTTATAGAGTTAAAGTTTCATCTCCCCTTATGGATCGTATCCGTAAGGGGGGATGAAATTACGTACCCAAGGTCCCGGATTTGTTCCCTGATGGGATGTTCATCCGCGGCCCTTACCCCAGCTTCTGCGCATGCGCCCCGTCAGCATGATGGCGGACGCATGCGCAAAAGTGAAAGATTGCCCAAGAAATGTAAAATCTCCCTGCTGCTGGCTACCAAAGGTAGCCAAGAGCCTGGAGATGTCACGGGTAGCCGCGGTATGCGGTTACTGGTCATGTGATCGTCGTTATCCAATGCATAATGGCGATCACGTAAAAGTTCTTTAAAAAGTGGCAGTTTCATCTCCCCTCACCGATGCGATCGGTGAGGGGAGATGAAACATCTTCTCGGAGGCTTCCGCATTTGAATCCAGATGCGATTATCCTCCATGGACCCTTCCGGCTGCTGCGCATGCGCCCGCCGGCAAAATGCCGGACACATTCGCAGGAGCTGGGGAGCCCAGGAAATTTTAAATCTCCTTGCTCCCAGCGACCAACGGTCGCTGAGTGCTTGGAGCAGTGACCGGCGGCCTCGTTCAGTGGTCCCCGGTCACGTGATAAAGTAGCAGTATAACATTAGGCCGGTCACACATGACCGGAGAGGAATTACGGGTTCTGCATGCGCTTGATCAGCGGTAATCCACGGATCAATCGCATGCATTGGATTACACAATTCCCCCCAATTAGCGGGTCGGAATTACGTAATCCACTCGCAGAAACAGAACACAGCATGCTATATTTTACCGCGGATATCAGCGACCTAGAGCCCATTGTGCTCTATGACCGCAGATATACCCGCAGCCCATATACAAACACATTGTGTACGGGCTGCGGGTACCCGGGTCATCTCTAAGCGACGGCGCGGGAAATATAAACAAAAAACCGCCTGTGTGAGTAGGCAGTTATGCGCAGTACATTACGCGGCCGTACGCAGGGTCACAGCCGGGCTCACAGCTGGGATCCGCTGCAGGCCTCCACAAGCAGATTCCACCTACGGCCGTGTGAGCCCAGCGTTATTCAGACCGCTACCTGTAATACGTAATTTACAAGAAGCCCCGGGAACGCTCGCCTTCCTGCAGTTCCAGGAGCAGCTTGTTGAGCGCCTTCTGTGTGAGACCGCCGCACCGCAGCAAGATTACGAAGTCTCACAGAGCGCCACTTTACACCCCATCCCTGCCGCTGAGGTCACGAAATACCCCCCAAAAAGCATGAGAGGGGGTGGGGGGGAATACCCGGTGTTCTTGCCCCATGTGCCCAACCCAACCAGCCTCCGTAATTACTCCTGTCTTCGGACATAAAACACAGTTTATATTATTACCTTTATCTAATATTTAGGGAATGCCAAAAAATGGGGATGGTGGTGGTGGTAGGGGGGGGGGGTGGGGTGTTATTTTTAGGAAGTCAATTTTTATTCCGTACAAGTGGGCAATGGGGCCTGGAATTTATTCAGTTCTGCCCAGAAATCCAGCGGGCATTCCCTCCATTATAGGCCTAGCCATGTGTCCTGTAAGTAGATTAGGGCCCTAATGGGTATGTTTCTGAACACGGGACAAATGGGTGTATCCATTTTGGGGTGAACGTCTTCATTCCTATGTACACTGTACAAAAAAAACAGTTTTTAAATTGACAAAATTGCCAAAAAAATCAAAATCGTAATTTTTTCCTTCTGCTTTGCTTAGATTCATTCAAATACTGTGGGGTCAAAATACGCAGTACACCCCTAGATGAATTTGTTAAGGGGTCTAGTTTTTAAAATGGGGTCACATGTGGGGGTTCTCCATTGTTTTGGTCACTCAAGGGCTCTACAAGTGGGCAATGGGGCCTTGAATTTATTCAGTTGTACCCTGAAATCCAACGGGTGCTCCTTCCATTATAGGCCTAGCCATGTTTCCTTTAAGTAGATTAGGGCCACAATGGGTATGTTTCTGAACACGGGACAAACGGGGGTATCCATTTTGGGGTGAGCGTCTTCATTCCTATGTACGCTGTCCAAAAAAAACAGTTTTTAAATTGACAATATTGCCAAAAAAATGAAAATCGTAATTTTTTCCTTCTGCTTTGCTTAGATTCATTCAAATACTGTGGGGTCAAAATACGCAGTACACCCCTAGATGAATTTGTTAAGGGGTCTAGTTTTTAAAATGGGGTCACATGTGGGGGTTCTCCATTGTTTTGGTCACTCAAGGGCTCTACAAGTGGGCAATGGGGCCTTGAATTTATTCCGTTGTACCCTGAAATCCAACGGGTGCTCCTTCCATTATAGGCCTAGCCATGTTTCCTTTAAGTAGATTAGGGCCACAATGGGTATGTTTCTGAACACGGGACAAACGGGGGTATCCATTTTGGGGTGAGCGTCTTCATTCCTATGTACGCTGTCCAAAAAAACCAGTTTTTAAATTGACAAAATTGCCAAAAAATGAAAATCGTAATTTTTTCCTTCTGCTTTGCTTAGATTCATTCAAATACTGTGGGGTCAAAATACGCAGTACACCCCTAGATGAATTCGTTAAGGGGGTCTACTTTTTAAAATGGGGTCACATGTGGGGGTTCTCCATTGTTTTGGTCACTCAAGGGCTCTACAAGTGGGCAATGGGGCCTTGAATTTATTCAGTTGTACCCTGAAATCCAACGGGTGCTCCTTCCATTATAGGCCTAGCCATGTTTCCTTTAAGTAGATTAGGGCCACAATGGGTATGTTTCTGAACACGGGACAAACGGGGGTATCCATTTTGGGGTGAGCGTCTTCATTCCTATGTACGCTGTCCAAAAAAAACAGTTTTTAAATTGACAAAATTGCCAAAAAAATGAAAATCGTAATTTTTTCCTTCTGCTTTGCTTAGATTCATTCAAATACTGTGGGGTCAAAATACGCAGTACACCCCTAGATGAATTTGTTAAGGGGTCTAGTTTTTAAAATGGGGTCATTTGTGGGGGCTCTCTATCGTTTTGGCCACTCAATGGCTCTACAAGTGGGCAATGGGGCCTGGAATTTATTCCGTTGTACCCTGAAATCCAACGGGTGTTCCCTCCATTATAGGCCTAGCCATGTTTTCTTTAAGTAGATTAGGGCCACAATGGGTATGTTTCTGAACACGGGACAAACGGGGGTATCCATTCTGGGGTGAACATCTTCATTCCTATGTACACTGTACAAAAAAACTGTTTTTAAATTGACACAATTGCCAAAAAAATGAAAATCATAATTTTTTCCTTCTGCTTGGCTTAGATTCATTCAAAGACTATGAAGTCAAAAAAGTCATCGTACCCCTAGATAAATTCGTTGAGGGTCTACTTTTTAAAATGGGGTCACATGTGGGGGTTCTCCATTGTTTTGGTCACTCAAGGGCTCTACAAGTGGGCAATGGGGACTAAATCTCCTTCAAGCAAAATTTCTGTTCCGAAAGCCACCGGTTGCTCCTTTCATTTTGGGCCCCATTGTATATACGGACGTAATACTAGGGCCACAATGGGTATGTTTCTGAGCACAGGACAAACAGGGGTATCCATTTTGGGGTGCAAGTCTTCATTTATATATGTGTTGTACAAAAAAAACCTGTTTTTGAAATGACAGAATTACCAAACAAATGAAAACCGTTATTTTTTTCCTTCGGCTTGGCTTAGATTCATTCAAAAACTGTGAAGTCAAAAAAGTCATCATACCCCTAGATACATTTGTTAAGGGGTCTACTTTTCAAAATGGGGTCACTTGTGGGGGTTCTCCATCGTTTTGGTCACTCAATGGCTCTACAAGTGGGCAATGGGGCCTAAATCTCCTTCAAGCAAAATAGTTTTTCTCTTCTAAATTGCATTGACTCCTAAAAAAAACTGTGGGGTTAAAATACTCCTGACCCCCTCAGTGAATACCTTAAAGGGTGTAGTTTTTAAAATGGGGTCATTTGTGGGGGTATCTATCATTTTGACTCCTATGAGCCTTTCCAATCTTGGCTTGGTGTAGGAAAACAAAGTGTTCCTCAAAATGCTGAAAAGTAATGTTAAATTTGTACGTCTCCTAAATGGTTAAAAAAAACTTGAAAGTTTTTCCAATGTGCTTCCAGAATAAAGTAAACGGATGGAAATATATATCTTAGCAAAAATTTCTATATTATGTTTGCACATATTTGAGATATTGCAGTTGGAAATGTGAAAAAATGCAGATTTTTAAAATTTTTTCCCAATTTTGGCGCTTTTAATAAATAAACACAAATTCTATCGCTCTATTTTTTTCGCCTAAATGAAGTACAGCATGTGGCGAAAAAACAATATCAGAATCGCTTGGATATGCAAAACCTTTCTGGTGTTTCTCCATGCTAAATTGACACGTGTCAGATTTGCAAAATTTGGCTTGGTCATTAAGGCGCAAACAGGCTTGGTCACTAAGGGGTTAAAATACTTTATTGAATATTTTCAGATATAGACAATATAGAAATGGCGATGACTGACGCAGACAAGAGCAACGGTGATATGGAACTCTGACAACTCAAAATGGTCACAAATAATGGAGGCGGAGCACAATATTACAATAAGTCTTGTCATCCGCCTCGTATCCTGGAACCTGCGCTGCACACCAGCTCCACCTTCAGTAATGGAGTACTGCTCTATCCAGGACAGGCAAATGGGGCAACAGCCTGATGGCATTCATTCTCTAGGGGCCTCCAGCACCTCCAAGACATGGGAGTATGAAAAAAAGGTGTGCAGGATCTAAAGACATGTCTGTTCTCTAAAAACAGCGCCATAACTGTCAATAGTTTGTGTCTGGTACTGCAGCTCAGCACCACTGATGTGAGCGGGACAAGCCTGCAATACACAGAACGGCTGCTATAAAGAATACGGCAGTGAGGACTCGCGGGATCGAAGAGGCTGTAGCCTCACATGAGTGCTGAGACCCGTCAATCAGCTGATCGTGGGTGTCCTGGGCAACAGATTCCCCCTGATCACATGACCTATCTAGAGAATATGCCAAAGCCTGGATAATGAGCTTAATTCATGGTATTAATGTAGATGCTCTGCGGGATCAGATGGCGCTGCGACGGGTTGTGGAATACGACGCTTCACACCAGTCTGGGGCATCAAATGCTGCATTACTGGATGCATTTCCTCCTTCTGCCCCGTTAATAATAATGCCATCTTTGTGCCCCTGGAGGTGGGGATGTTTTCTTTTTTTGCCCCATTATTAGCGCCTCCTTTTCTGCCCCTTCTGCTGATTTCCAAACCAAAACCCAGCAGTCTATTCAGCTCCTGCACAGCGCCCCCTTCCTTCTGGGGTCAGTATGGTCACATGGTCACGTGCCCAGCCTATTGTCGGTCTCAGGATAGGCCAGCGGCAGTCACATGTGTATGATGCTTGGAGTTCAGGTCTGCAGACCTGCAGATAAAGTCACTCTGTGAAAGTCCGTATGTGGAACCAATGCAGTCCAAGACGGCCACCGCAGGAGTAATGCGCTTCATCCAGTGACTGTACCAGATCCGTGCCAATCAGCCGATCACCTGGCTCTTCATTGAATCGGCTCAGCAGCAGAACTCTACTCCAAACTATGGAGGCGGCTCTTCTTTTTTTTTGCCTTTGACCCCTTAGGCGAACTTCACAGTCAGTCTAGGAGAATCGTGGAGTTTCTCAATGGGAGACCTCGCATGGCACACACCTAGCATGTGGTGCAGTGCTGCCGCCGGCCCCACTGATAACAATGGATGGTGCCAGAGGCGTAACATGAAGCTTCTGGGCCCCATGCAAAATCTGTAACGGAGCCCCAAACTATAATACTTTATTCATAGTACTGGCCCCCGATGTGGAGAAGAGAGGCCTCATGGGCCCCTAAGGCTCCTGAGCCCGGGTGCACCCCCTGCATCCCCTATAGTTACACCCCTGAGCGGTGTGATGTGAGATCGCGCAGCAGGATAGAACATGCTGCGATCCATTTCCGGCATCATATCGCAGTGCCATATGGGAAAACATCGCCCGTGTGTATGACCCCACTCAGAAGAATGGGGTCCATATTGTGCGTCTCTCAACAAACAGATTTCGCGATTTTCTCGCCCGCGTGACGCCGGCCTCAGGCTTCTGTTACATTAAAAGTCGTACTAAAGTTGAGCGAGAAGCCAAGGCTCCCCCTCCGTACTGAATTTATATAATAGAATCAGGACGAAGCGAAGCGTAAAATGTGACCGAAGAGCCCAACGCCTCGGAGTGCTGAGGAGATGAAAACCCGTGGTCACTGGGAAGCAGACTCCTCTACAGCCTTCAGTGGTCTGCTGCGACTAGTATGGGGCGCCGACAGTCATCTAGAGCCGCATGCAGACTGCCCTCTAGTGGTGAGAACCGAAATGGTGCTACATAATAAAAATAAGGTAGTCGAGCGTTTCACGAGAACATCTGATATAAATCCGCCTCCAGGCTTCTTCTTGCCCCGCACTTTGCTGTAACTTTGGATGATGTTGGTCATTAGATGACACACGCTCACTGCCGTCGGGGCATCATCACATGGGATGTAATACATTCAGGGACTGTGGGAAGTTACAATGTTACATCTATGGGGGGCGCTGCTGTGCTTCAGGCATGTGCTGGAATGAGGGAAGCGTTGCTAAGCAACACAGCAGACAATGCTAAGCTGCAACATACACTGCCCGAGAGAGAGAGAGAGAGAGAGAGAGAGAGAGAGAGAGAGAGACAGCAATAGAGAAACAGAGCGAGAGAGCAATAGAGAAACAGAGCGAGAGAGCAATAGACAGTGAGTGATAGAGAGACAGTGAGAGAAAGAGCGATAGATGACGATAGAGAGACAGACACAGAGAGAGAGCAATAGAGAGACAGAGTGAGAAAGTAATAGAAACAGAGATAGCGATAGACAGAGATGGAGAGATAGATAGTGAGACAGAGAGAGCAATATAAAGACAGACAGAAAGGGAGCAATAGAAAGAGAGCACGATAGATAACACGATAGATAACAGACAGAGGGAGAGTGATAGAGAAACAGAGAGAGAGCAATAGAGAGACAGAAAGCGAGAATGATAGACAGAGATAGCGATAGACAGACAGCAAAACAGAAAGAGAGAGCAATAGAGACAAATAGAAAGATATCAATAGAGAGACAGAGAAAGAGTGATAGAAACACAGAGAGAAAGTGCTAGACAGAAAGAGAGAGATAGATAATGAGACAGAGAGAGCAATAGACAGACAGACAGTGAAAGAGAGACAGACAGAGAGGGAGCGCGATAAAGAAACAGAGGGAGAGTAATAGAGAAATGGAGAGAGAGCAATAGAGAGACAGAAAGAGAGAACGATAGACAGAGATAGCGATAGACAGTAAAACAGACAGAGAGAGTGATAGAGAGACAGAGAAACACGAAGAGAGAGAGAGAGAGCGTAGAGAGACAGAGCGATAGAGAGACAAACAGAGAGATAGCAATAGAGAAACAGAGAGAAAAAGTGATAGGCAGAGAGAGAGAGCAATAGACAGAGAGAGAGAGAGTGATAGAAAGAGCGATACCGAGACAGAAAGACAGAGAGATAGACAAATATATATATATATATATATATATATATATATATATATATATAGAGAGAGAGAGAGAGAGAGACAGAGAGAGAGAGAGAGAGACAGAGACACAGGGGATACTGAGACAGAGAGAGACAAACAAATAGAGAGAGGCAGACAGACAGAGACCGACAATGAGAGACAAACAAACAGAGAGAAAGAGACAGACAGACAAACAGAGAGAAAGACAGACAAACAGAGCGAGACCTGTAGGCTCTTTTATATTAGATATCTGCTCCAAATACAAAGTGACCCTGAATAATCACCTACCAGCAGATCTAGAAATTCACAACCAGCACCCTGATACATTGTATGTCCGCGACATTGTGTCAACCTAGTTATAATAATGCATGCAGGTGGCTCAGTGCTGTAGTGTCCGGTGGGAGCCGATCAGGAGCGACCTGCGCACCATGTGATTATGTTGCTGAGGACATGCAAGGCACATGGGCGACTGCACACAGATTCTCATTGCGCTCTTTTGCCCGCTAAGAAACGGCAAGTTGTGCGTTCGGACACGTTAGTTGGAGCTCCAGCGTTGTATTCAGCTGACTGTGCAGCCTGTTGGTCATCCTCCTCGGACCCCTTACCGTGACAAGTTGTTTCCGTCCACAGGATCTGCAGCATCCGAGGAGCAGTCCCTCAGCAGAAGAGACAGCGGGGTAGAGATGTCAACCTCATCACAGAGCTCTAATGTCTCGCTCCTGTAGGGAAGCTAAGGACTGCCACCTTGTGACTAGCAGGGGGGGAGATTGCATATAGTAACCTGGGGTCACCTTAAAGTCCAGTTGTCACTCGTGACGCCAACGTTCCATCCTCAGTGTATCTGTCTCTCCACAGTCCCAGTTATCTGCAGGCACTAACTCTCCCAGTAACTCTCTTTCTCTCTCTCCTGCCACTCACTCACTGTCTCTCTCACTCTCTGGTGGCTCCTGTACTTTTTCCGGACACACGTGGTTCTTGCGTGGCTTCTCTGCCCAATATTGCGCTCGCCAATGTGCATGTTCATGGTCATATGAGGCGTTTTTCTGGCGAAAGCAGCTCCCATCACTTCTGTGAAGTAGCGGTCCTCGGCTGTCAGGCGCGTCGGAGAATCAGCAAGTGTTTTCCATTATTTTCAATGGGAAACACCATGTTGCACTTGAATGCACTTCGCACGCCGTATGATATGTTCTACTGTCCCATCGAAAATAATGGCTGCTGCGTTGCGAGGAACACGATAAGACTGGATATGCTACGATTTTTCCCGCATCGCATCACTCTTCAAAAGAACGGGGTTCAGAGTTTTATGCGTTTTGTAATGCACCGAACTCGCAAGAGATTCTCGGCCGCGTGAAACCAGAAGCCGAAGGTTCTTCAAGACAGGAAGAAAAAAAAGACAAAAGCCCAATTCTTATTTTCTGCTTCTTGAAAAAGCAAAACAAAAAGAAAGTCGGCAGGCAGATCGCAGACGGACGGCGGTCACCGCCATGACACCTGTCTGTACAGGAAGCAGATACAATCTGTGTTCAAGAAAGGTAAAAAAGCAGCAACATCATCATATTAAATACAAGACATGTCAGCGTGTCCCGCGGCCGCGGACCGCCGGAGTCAGGGAGACTGTCTATGGCAGGTTTATAGCTAGAGGGGGTGCAGAGATAGCAGATGCCCTAGGGCCACAGTGCCTGAGGGGACCCCGGAGGTACCGGTATAAAATGGTACATGGTAAGTGGGGGAGGGGCGCCGGGGCTTCAAGTAATGCTTCTTCTACAAGGTCCCCGCTGAGGGAGGCGAACACGGAAAATCAGGTCTCCTGCTTCTAACGACTTGTGTCACTCGCATCGTTTATCAAGCAGCAATAATTATGAGGACAGATTTCGAGTGATGAATATTACATAAAGGTCGCATACATTACCGAGGAGCAAACTCCCCAAACTCCAGGCAGTTCTCATATTATCTGTCCTGTTATTTATATGCATCCGCTGACGTAGATATTTACTGCGTGATTCCAGACCGTAATCAGGTCGGCACCTTCCTAGCAGTAATATCACTTCTGACACCAAGATCTCCCTAATTACTTGCTGCTTGATATGCGAATAGTGACCCTATTAGTGACCCCCAGCCAGCGGTGCGTTGGACCTCTCATTGCCTTCAGAACTGCATGATTCATCATGGTGTCCATCAACAGTTGTCAGAGGTCCTAGGGTGCACCAAGAAAACATTTCCCGGCACCACTACGCCACCTCCACCAGCCTGACAGGAAGGGGTTACTGATTTATGCTGTTTGCATAGAATCCTTGTAGAGTTGGAAGGGTCGTCCGGGGTCATCGGGTCCTCCAGGGTCATCGGATCCAACCCCCTGCTCAGTGCAGGATCACTAAATCACCCCAGACAGATGTCTGTCCAGCCTCTGAACTCTTCCATTGAAGGAGAACTCCCCACCTCCCGTGGCAACCTGTTCCACTCATTGATCCCCCTCAATGTCTAATATCTAATCTGTGTCTCCTCCCTTTCATCCCATTACTTCTAGTCTTTCCTTGTGCAGATGAGAATAGGGCTGATCCCTCTGTACTGTGACAGCCCTTCAGATATTTGTAGACAGCTATTAAGTCTCCTCTCAGCCTAAACATTCCCAGATCCTTTAACTGTCCCTCATAGGAATGGAAAAAAAGAATCATGAGGAAGAGGAGGAGAAGAGAGCGCTGGTTGTGGGGGATTTCCTACTGAGAGGAACAGAGGCCGCTGTCTGCAGACCGGACACCTCACGAGAGGGCTGCCGTCTTCCTGGTGCACAAATCACAGATGTGTCTGATCGGCAGTCAAGACTCTTCAGTCCTACAGAACACCACCCATTCCTACTAATACATGTAGGGACAAATGACATTGCAAAAAAGGACCTTCCAACTATCTGCAGAGACTTTGAAGACCTCAGAAAGAAGGTAAAGGAACTAGGAGCTCAGGTGGTCTTCTCATTCATCCTCCCCGTGGATGGCCATGAAATAAGAAGATGGAACAGGATTCTAGAGGTGGACAACTGGCTACATCGATGGTGCCGTCAGCAAAGATTTGGATTTCTAGACCATGGAGTGAATTACCTATATGGTGGACTGCTTGTACTTTACAGACAGGTAAGCATATATTTGTTGGGTGCCTTGCTTCACTCATTAGGAGAGCTTTAAACTAGAACAATATGGGAAGGGGAGTGAAAGTTAAAAATATACAGCTAATTAATACATCTGAGACCCTCGTTATTAGAAGTGGAAAGAAAGAACAAAGATAAACAATTCTGAAGTAGAGGAGCAAGAGACCCCGATCACAAACTAACATGTTTCTACACAAATGCCCAGAGCATGGGAAACAAACAAGGAGAACTGGAGCTCCAAACACAGGAAGAGAAATATGATGTCATAGGCATCACAGAAACTTGGTGGGATGATACACATGATTGGATACAAGGCTTGAAGGATACAATGTATTTATAACAGACCTAATAAAGGGGAGGAGGTGTTGTGTTGCATGTTAGTAAAACATTTTTATAAATGATCTGGAGGAGGGAATTGAGAGGAAACTGATCAAATTTGCCAATGACACAAAACTAGGAGGGATAGCTAAAACTGGAGAAGAGAGATGATTCAGAAAGATCTAGAAAAGCTTGCACAGTGGGCAGCGACTAACAGAATTGTATTTAACAAGGAGAAATGCAAAGTCCTACATCTGGGCAAGAAAAATGAAGAAAGCACAGAATGGGAGGAATTGGGCTAAGCAGCAGCACATGTGAAAAAGACTTGGGTATACTAATAGATCATAGACTGAACATGAGTCAACAATGTGATGCAGCAGCCAAAAAGGCAAACACAATTCTGGGATGTATTAAGAGAAGCATAGAGTCTAGATCACGTGAGGTCATTATCCCCTCTACTCTTCCTTAGTCAGACCCCATCTGGAATACTGGGGCCAGTTCTGGGCACCCCACTTTAAAAAAGGCATAGACAAACTGGAGCAAGTTCAGAGAAGAGTTACCAAGATGGTGAGCGATCCGCAAATCATGTCCTATGAGGAACGGTTAAAGGATCTGGGAATGTTTAGCAGAAGAGAAGGCTGAGAGGAGATTTAATAGCTGTCTACAAATATCTGAAGGGCTGTCACAGTGCAGAGGGATCACCCCTATTCTCATCTGTACAAGGAAAGACTAGAAGCAATGGGATGAAACTGAAAGGGAGGAGACACAGATTAGATATTAGACAGTGAGGGGGATCAATGAGTAGAACAGGTTGTCACAGGAGGTGGGGAGTTCTCCTTCAATGGAAGTCTTCAGAGGCCGGACATACATCTGTCTGGGATGATTTAGTGAATCCTGCACTGAGCAGGGGGTTGGACCCGATGACCCCGGAGGGCCTGATGACCCTGGAGGTCCCTCCAACTCTACCAGTCTAGGATTCTATACTCAGAAGTAAGCGGATGACCAGAGTGTCATGGACCTGAGCCATGGGCGGAGAGAAAGGCATGACTACGGGCGGTTTTTATTTTACTGTATAAAAGGGGACATTACTACCAAAAGGGGCTTGTGGGTGCATTATTACCGAGCTGGCCATGCAGGGGCATTATTAGTGAGGGGAACATATGAGGATGTCATTTCTGGGGGGCCATATGGTAGCATAATTACTAAGTGGAGGCATTGAGGGGCATTACTACTATAAGAGGTACACTAAGTGGCATTATACCTGTAAGGGGATTAAAACGGTGTAGCTTAACATAAAGGTGACGTGGCATAATGTAGAAAATTCACCTGTGCCACAAGAATTGCCCCTCTTTTTGCTGTTCAGAGGTTGGGGTCGTGTCGGTCCCGCCTGTTCTGTTAGCTGCGTTGCTCATCGAGCGCCTGGAGGTGGCGGTGTAGCAGGAGGCTGGCACTACCGGGAGGTGTCCACTTGGCACGTGGTAGGTGGGGCTACAAGTCAGTCCTCTGGGGTTACCTATTTACAATAAGCCTGAGAAGGATACAACAGGCAAGGAGGGGGTTAATAATGGCAGTCTTGTTTTTCTTTACTAACTTTGTGCTGTCTTTTATCAGACCATAAGGAGTCTCCGTAAGGACAGACGTGTCTCGCTGCGGCCCGACGGCACAAACACGCGGCGTGACATTACCGCAGCCTTCCACTTCCCAGCTAATGAGGCCTTCAGACGTCTAATGTTCTTGTCTCCCAGGAGGAAACCTCAGCGCCGATTCTGTCACTTAGTACACGACGCCGATCAAAGTGCCACCGCCACACAATACGCAAGACCACTACTGTCAGCCAAGAGCTGCGCCTAAGTGAGATCTCTAAGAACACTTGCAGGAGTCTTGAGACGTGTTTCTGCAGGACGGTCAGGAGCCGAAACTTGGTCAGCGGCAGAACTGTAGGGTGGGGGTGGGGGGGGTGGGGGGGGGGGGTGAAAGGGACATAAAGTGGGAACAGCTGATAGAGCAGGCGAAGCCGAGGACTGGAGTAGAAAATTAGCGATCCTCAGGTTGCCGCTTCGATTCCGGGTCAAAGGACGTCTTGGGCACGCTGCCATCTTTAAGGTTTCAAGCTGCCGCCTGCTTGCGCTCACACGCATCCCTGCGGCGCTCCTCCTCTGCAAGGCAACCTGTTTTTGCACATAAGGACTCTATAGATATGTAGTGGCCCTAAGTATACATATCTGGCCCCTCCATAATGTCTGCCATGTCCTTAATGTGGATGCCCTGTGCCATTGTCAGTGATTTATGTGTATTGCACAGCGGCAGCACATAAGAGGTTAATGTCTGGGTATGTCCGGAAAATGTAACAGTTTGTGTGTCATGTGAGCATGAAAGATATATATGTGCAAGGTGTGCAAGTCAGGCAGGCTGTACAGTAACTGAGGGAGTCTGCAGGCCTACCCGTGGATTACAATCTGTTTAGGAGGAGTGTGAGAGAAAGGAGACATCCCCACCCAGGCCTGTCCAATATGGAAGAAGCGGAGCGATATCCCATCTACTGAGAATGGAGAATACCCCATCTTATCCCCAGTTGGTATAGAGTGCCGAAGCTACAGTGGAAGGATTGAGAGCGTGCCCTAACAGACAACCAACCAGTGAGTGCTGGCCGGTAGAGAGAGTTAGAGAAGTCGTCCAAGAGAGTGATCCTAGAGATAACCAGGACTGTATGTATCAAGATGCCCCGAGTTGCCTCCCTGCCTCCTCACAGATAGAAGTCCTAGAGCCAATCCTCCATTGCAAGGACTGTTGTGTATTATCCCTGTTGGATGTTCCAGTAAAGAAAGGCTTTACCACCCGTTCCCGGTTCAGTCCATTTAAAGTACAGCCCTGCGTGTGCGGACTGTTTATTGCACCATCGTCGGAGTTCACCGCAGCGGATGGAACGGTGGTGTCACCCGTGACAAATACCAAAGTTTTAATACAGAGGTTTATACAGGTAACCGACCACCCAGCGTTGCCTGGAGAGGTCAGCCAGGGCCTTGGTAGAGGATCGCACACGTCCATCAGGGGAGGAGATGGTAGTGCCACCGTGACATCCCTAACAGCTACCCCGCCATCTCCTCAGCTGCGGGCCCTGCGCCTCGGTCACTGCAGATGCATTATTGTAAATTGGACTTTATCCTTTGACATTCTCGGGAATTCACATCTGGTTAAAAAATAGATAGCAAAAAACAACCCAAAACTGGTGGAGGTCTGGGAGGCCAAAGAAGGAGATCAGTTCCCCAAGTCTAGTAGTATAGAAACTGGGTGAAGAATCGGGGTATACCTCAACAAGGGGGTGCAGAGAGGAAGGGGTGCTGTACCACTGAGGGAGCGAAGAGGAAAACCAGGACAGTGTCTCAAATGGCCACGGTGGGAGTAAAGTGTTGGCAGGTGCAGAAGACCCCAATGTGAGAAGCGTTTTATGAAGAATGAAAAAAATGTATATAGGAAGGAAATAGGTTTAAATAAAAACATAAGTCATTCCTCCTTAAATGGTCTCCTGGTCCTTCACAGGAGCCCCAGTCCCCGCGGCTCCGATCCTCGAAGGAGCTGCAGCGGTTACATGCCGTGTACATACTGTAACTGCTCAGCCAATCACAGGCTTCATGTGTCCTATAAGTCAGGACCACTGCTGAGGTCTGGGGCTGAGCAGTCATGTGCACAATGAATGGCATGTAACCGCTGCAGCTTCATCTGAGATTGGAGCAGCAGGGATCAGGGCTTCTGTGCTGGACCAGGGGGCCATTTAAGGTGGCAAGTATGCCTTAGTTTTATTTTAACCCATCTCCTCCCATGGACTTTATTTTATTAGTCTGTGAAAAACTTTATTATATGGATATGGTACCCGAACCAAGCTTACTTCATAGGTACGATACCAGAACCAAGCTTACTGCATGGATATGGCTGGGACCCCCAGCATGATTTGACCTTTTAACTTGGCTACAGTTCTGGTCAATTTCGTTAGTTTAAATTAAAAGATTATATGCAAATTAGGGAGATGGAACAAAACCTCTGCAGCACCACCTATTGGAAAGCAGCATTCCTGCAAGTCAATGTTAGACTCTTTATAAAAGCCTTATAACAATAACTGGGAATTGAAAGCCGAGCCAGAATCCATCCACAGACAGCTGTTTGTGCAATAGGTTTCTAGATTGGCTAGAGAGAGGCCTGGGACGGGGGGTCAGGAATGCTATCTTTTCTTCTTAGGGAGACACCTAGAAGGTGAGGAGACTTTTAAGGCCATTCATACTCCTTTGGGTAATATGCAAATAAGGGAGATGTTACGGGGTTAGTAAAACATGGCTGCTTTCTACCAAAAACAGCACCACACCTGGTCACAGGTTATGTGTGGTATTGCAGTAAGTCCCATTCACATCAATGGAGCTGAACTGTAATATCTAACAATGCCCCTGCTTCTGGAAGAGAGCGTCCGCGTCTTCCTACTTCTGTCCATCCCCTTTAAGTGTCCGCTGTGTGTACTCATTATACTAGAGCTCTCGTTTGATCACATTTGTCCTCGACTTCTGAAACCCAATAATCTCCTCGACGCGCAGAAACATTTCTTCTGATCTGCTGTTTTATAGATTTCATCCGTATTTTTATATTCTTTCGGAATAACGTTTTCTGTAGTTTATTGCGCCGGCCGGACGTTCGCGGCACCAATTTACATCTTGCTGGGCCTGAAATAATCTCCCAGATGAGCCATCCGGATGACAAATAGCTGAAGTGTCCCGTCTGACCGGCACCTCATGGAGGTCTTCATTATGTAACAACATAAAGCAACATCAGCCAAGATCTACAAACACAATATACCGCATTGTTCTACATCAGCTGGCAGGGAGCCTCCGAGCCGCAACCAACACGTCAGGATCTTAAGGAAACTTGGAGGTGGAAATTATCTACTTGTTACCTCCATCTTTTGATTATTGGAAGAGCAGATACTGTGGGTAGCGTAGCCCCGTGGTGGACAAGTGGTGGCCAGGAATCAGGTTGGGTTGCATAGAACAATGGGGGCATGGGCATATTAAAGGGGTTGTACCTGAATTTGAAGTTATTCCCTATCCACAGGAGGTCCACAGGACGGGAATAACTTGCTGATTGGTGGGGAACCTCACCACTGAGACCCCTGCAAACTCAAGAATGGGGTCCCGTCCCCCATGTTCCTCACTGTGGGGTTTCTGCACTCCTCACAGTAAGGAGGAGATTGAAAGGAGCACTGGTCACTTTCAATGGAACTGCCAAGATATGTGCGTGGCACACTCTCTGGGTATTTTACTCAGCCCCATTGAAATGAATGGAGCCCTGACCTTGCATGCTTGGCCAGCACTCCATTCATGCTGGCATCACTATGAGGAAAGAAGTGACCCCCGCAGTGACAAGGGAACAAGACTTGTAATCCTGTTCTCAATATCAATGAAAAACCAGCTCTTCCTCTCCCTCCCAGAGCAGGAATCAAGTTTCATATTTCACCTGTGTATATAGACTAGGACTAGAGATGAGCGTGCACCCTCAGAGAAGGCAGTTACTAGAGCGAGCATCACTCTTATCAAGTAACTGCATTCTCGTCCGAGCAGGCTCGGGGGGCGGCAGGGGGGAGAGTGAGAGAGATCTCTCTCTCTCCCCCCCCCCCCCCCCCGCTCACCCCTGCCACCCCCCCACCCCCCAGCCTGCTCAGATGAGAATGCAGTTACTTGATAAGAGTGATGCTCGCTCAAGTATCTGCCTTCTCTGAGCATGCTCGCTCATCTCTAACTAGGACCCTTCTATGTGGGCCTATTTTAATGTTACACAAGCGCCAATCATCAATATCGTTGTTTAACTGGTCTTGTACACAGGTCAATCAGACTCTAACATTGATACAATCATTCATGCTGTTGCTGTTGGCAGCCCCTCCCCCATTTACTTGGGGTCATGTGATGCTGAGGTCAATTATTATTCAGGCTGCACAAAATATGGGATCCAGTATCTGATGTTGCCGGCGGGAAGTCAGAGTCAAGAGACAGGAAAAAAGGCTAACAAAATATGTATGTCTGTGCAAGACAGATGTGCCGCCCCTTTAAGATGTAATGTTGTTGTATAGGATAAAGCAGATGCATTGTGGATGGGAAGAGTAACAAGTCAATACTGGAGAGATGCTTAGTGTGATCATTAGTCGACGACTATGACATAACATCATATTAAATATTGATCACAGCTCATTTGATCATCACGTCGGCCTCACAAGTTGCTCCCCAGCAGTTCTCCGTGCGGTTGTGTCAGCACGCGGTCTGCTTGACAAGTCCTGAGACGTCCGCAGACAATTCAGCCTAATGATGTCCATTCTCACAGTTCATAAACCTGACAAACAAGCAGAGCGAGTGCCGCCCCCCCATCCGTCTAAATATAGGCGCCACATTGATCCAGCTTATAAAACATTCATGACTGCGCCGCCGCCACCTGCACGGCCGGCCTGCCAGTCCAGTAAGACAGCGCTCTGCTTTTACCGGTTTCTAGATACAGCACAGACCTTTTGTATCGCCTGCTGAATACCGACGCTGGAAAGCAACATCTCCAGCCGTTTAAAGGGTTAAAAAGTTACTTACTAGTTTGCTTAAAGGAAAAATAAATAGAGAAAATACATAATTTTGCTTAAATGCCAGCAGTTGTGTTTGTGCCCCCGGAGAACCCCAGATAGCCTAGGGAGACTGATAGCTGAGCAGTGCTGCTCTGGGAAAAGAGATATGCAAATAAGCTCCCTGTCAAGCAGGAAGGAAAAATGTCTCTCTAGCGCCAACTACTGGAAAGCAGCTTCTCTATAAATCAGTGTCCGGCCCTTTAAAGTGGTTGTCTGGGACTTTTTAGATTTTTTTTTTCTATTGATGTCATGTCCTCAGGGCAGGTCATCTATAGTCAATCAATGGGGATCCGCCACTTGGATCCTCACCAATCAGCGGATTACCACTACCACTGTCACTATGGAAAGCAGAGGAAGCAGATCGCACTGATCGAGTTGGTATAGCAATGAATTCAATGGGAGCTGCACCTGCAATACCAACTCGGACCACTATGATCAGTGCAATCTGCTTCTTGCCCTTTCCATAGTGACAGCAGTCCCAGTAATCAGCTGATCGGCGGAGGTCCAAGCGGTGGACCCCACCAATCATCTATTGATGACCTATCCTGAAGACAGATCATCAGTAGAAAAAAAATAAATAAATCAAAAAATTCCTGGACAACCCCTTTAAGAAACCTTGTAACATGACTTTGGATAGAAACTGGATCAGAATCTTCTCCACAAGGATAGAGGATAACTATCTGATGGTGGGAGTCCACACTGAACCCAGAGGTCCCCAATGAGTAGATAAATGGTCACACGTCACTACGACTCCATTCAGTTCAGTAGGACTGCCAGAAATAACTGAGCGCATGAAATCAACTATCCCTGGCAGTCCCATTCAAATGACTGCCGCTACATTCATTCTGAGAGCTTTGGGACCCCTTTACCCGTGGATATGGGATAGCCTCCGTTCATGGAGCATCCTCTTTACATGGTGGGCATACTTCTGCAACCTATTTAACTGAAGAAACTAAGCAATTTGTCCTGATTAAAAATACCCTCCAGATTTGTGTCTCCAGCTCCTATGCAGACCCATGCATCTCCATGGTTACAGACTACAGACAAACCCTGATCCTGCAGTCAGCTGTGACTCCCCTTCATCTGTTCCCTCTTCAACTGTCTGCAGGTTTGAAAGAAAAGGGGCCACAAAAATAGTAACACGTGGCTGCAGGATCCGACTACACAGGGTTACAGGTGGGCATACCATCGGAGGGGGGTCCAGGTAAACATGGCAATCCTAAAGGGAGAGGCACATATCAGTGCATATTGTTCTGCTGATACAGAGTTACAACCGATTGACAGAGCTTGAGTTACATCCGAGCCGGACACAATGTATCCACAACGGGGGGAGCCGCTGCACACATAGTACTAGCTGAAAGCATCCGGACATTTTATGTATGCAGCTTCTATGCAGACCTCCATGTGTCTCCATGGTGACAGACTACAACCAACCTGTGTGTAGCCTGATCCTACAGTCATGTGTGACTCGCCCCACCCATCGTCTTGGTTGAAAGAAGGGGCAGATGTGAGAGAGAAACCCATGACTGCAGGCGGTGCCAGCCTTACATGAGAGGCATCCTGTGCAGAATGTTTGTGCCCCCTATATTGCACTGATAGTCGGTCTGTCTGTCGATCACCCCGGCTTACATCCTGCTGGTGGCCACCCTACAAACTGGTAGCCGGCACCTTATACAATTGCACGGGTCATACTTAACTAAGGGCGGCCATGTTGCAGGCTCCAACTACACTGGGTTTTGTTTGTAGTCTGTAACCATGGAGACACATAGTTACGCACAAGAACTGCATACACAAAGCGGTAGGTTGTTAAAGAAGATTGTTTACAATGTTGTTGCAATTTTTTTCTTTTTAGACACTGCAACAATATAACCAGCTGCAAACGTCTACATCCGGTCATGTGACAGAGCAGAAAGGGGCAAACAAACTACTTCACTAAGGGCTCCTTCCCACGGACGGATTTCCGCCGCGTAACTCGCGGCGGAAATCCGCTGCGTTGCCCGCAGCTATTAGTTTCTATTGAACCTAATGGCTCAGTGCTCACGGTGTGGAATTCCGCACCGTGAAATCATCCGACCTCACCTGCGGCACGCTCTATTTGCCGCGGGTGTACGCGCGGACGGCTGCCATTGCTGTCAATGGAAGCCCATGCGTCACGCTATTTTCCACTGTAGCACAGCGGAAGATAGCGTGAAACAGCTTCCCCGCCTACCGCCGCCGCATCATTTGACACGGCCGGCCGCGTCATGTAACGTGGTGGGCGTGCCATGTGATGTGGCCGGCGTGTCACATGACGCTGCGGTGCGTCATGCGGGAGCGAGGACGCCGGATCCGCAGGTAAATTTGGGGGTCTCTGGGGGGCGCAGTGACAGGCTCTGCCGCGGAATCCCGCGGTGGAGCCCGTCACGGCCGTGTGCAGCCGGCCTAAGGGTGAATGCACACGGCTGGAAATTCCATGGCGAAAGTCCCCACACAATTCCCACCCGTGCCCGCTGCCATAGGATAGCATTGGTTTATGCAACCCTATGCAGACAGCTGCGACTTGACCTCATGAAGACTCACACGGTAAACAAATCGCAGCAGGTCCTATTTCTGTGCCTCGTTTTCACTTGTGCGCATTTGTGTTTCCCAGAACCCACAGCCAATTATTTACTAACGACGTACAAACCGGTGAATGGGGGTGAGTACAATGTGTCAGTCAAGCCTCCCATGCGCTGCTATAATTGGCGTCTTCCTGCTAGGCAGTGAAGGATATGTCACATGTCTAGTGCGGACGGCCACAGAGCGCGGTGTAGCACGCGGATCCCGCGGGGACGGTTCACAGCGAGGGGCTTCATATTGTCTAGAAAATGCTGTTTCAGGAAAATGGAGACGGCAACAACGTGAGAAGTCAATGCATTAATCAGATGACTGTCGCTCGCCCCGCGACCCGCGTTTCCTTCTGTAATTTCAGGTGTGACATTCCAGAGGATGTTTCAGGCAATAAAAGTCAGCGCTCGATGACATCAGCGCTCGGCGGGACACATTTCACATCCACACTTGGAGATTAGCTATTAGACATCTTGATGAATTGTTTTCCACCTGTCTGGGTCGCGGGATGTCACGGACGGGTCACACATCACTGTTTGGGTTGTAGGTACCCGGATGGAGGAAATGGCGCGGTGGTGACAGACCGGGAATGGGAGCCACAGCGCGGCTGTAAGTGCTGAGTGTGTCAGCGTCCCGAATACAGGGTGGGATCTACGGGAAGCACTGCAAGTTTTCCAGTGTGATTACTTATCAGGGGGTCCTGAGCTGTGGGTGGGCTGCGCGTCAGTACTTACATTTAATGCTGCTGGATAAAGTTCTTGGTGCAGACGTATCGACAGCCGCTGAAACCAACAAAGAGAGAGATACGGTTTATAGTGTAGTCGTTCTTCATGGGGGATGATACTGATCTGCACAGTAGAGAAGATTGCTGTACACCCGGGGGGCACAACCTGCAGCCCCCGACCATTAAGGCACAACCATGCTGCAATGCATAAACGTGCTGTCATTCCTACAAATGGCTATGAGGCTATCTTCCTTTGTGTGGCAACGTCTTATGGAGCTCCACGATCCATCATCCTCCTGGCTCTGTATTCCCCCCCCCTGATGTTCTGTGGCCCCACAATACAATCACTTAGTTACTGGACTTATGTACTGAGCTTGGTTTTGTTGCTGCATTCATGTATTGAGTTTGGTTCTGGTATTGTATCTATATACTAAGCTTAGTTTTGATGCATATGGGTTTGGTTATGGTACTGTATTTATTTACTGAGCTTGGGTCTCATAGTATATTTATGTGCTGACCTTGGTTTTGGTGCTGCAGTAATGCTATAAACTTCATTCTGGTGCTGCATTTATGTACTGAGCTTGGTTCCAGTACTGTAATTATTCACTGTGCTCTACTGGTGTGGGTACACTCCTATCAGGCTGCTTTTTGCACAAGCAGAATATGGGCAGCCCACCTATAAATGCAATATATACTGTTTTTCTTCTTTTATGATGGTGATGGGGGAATATGCAAAAAAAAGTGCCATCTAACCTAAGGCCCTAACTGTTCCCACAAATTACAATGGAGAAAGCTGCATGCATGTGTTGTGGCCCAGAGGGTCCTCCAGAATAGCCACACATTCATTGCCCTGTGAACACTTTGCTATGTACTTCCAGGAGACATAGAAAGTGCCATACATTGGAGAAACCCTGTTTCCCCTTCCCTCTTAAGCTTAAAGCTTAGCAACAGCTGGCTGCTTATTGGCTATACGTCATGCCATCACTGATTGGTGGAGAGGGATGGTGAGAGTTTAGAGTGGGGAAACTCCAGTATGAGTCAGTATGCTGAAGGGGGAGGTGTAGAGAAAAAGTACGGAAACAAGACAGGAAGTAAAGGAGAGTCAGTAGGTAAGTCTACAAAGACAGTCGTCATCAGAGGTTGTGCAGGAGCAGTTCAGCAGAGTGAGCAGCTACAACACGTTATTCAACAGGGGAGCCAGGATTCGCCAGCTCCCTGCTCTACTAGCAGTGAGGAAGAGAGAAGCTGGGACCCGTTCCACTAAAATAGTGAGTTACACAAAACTTGGTGAAGTCAAACCCAGGGGTAGTAAAAAGGCCCATCGTAACATCAGCTCCAATAACTGCATAATCAACTTCCAGTAAGCCCAACAGACAACTAGGACTGTGGGAATTTCTACTGGGTAACCTAGAGGTACAAATGGAGGGAGAGCGTATGCCTCATCCAAATTCCACTGTATCACAAAGTGTTGTTTTACTGCATAACCATCTACTCTGCCAAGCTTCTGCCATTGCTTTGTTGTATTGCATTTCCAAAGTTCAAGCTTACATTAATCTGTGCACTTCCAGTTTACTAAATCCAAAGCAAGCTACCAGGACTCATGTCTAATTATTTCCACCATTGACCCTTGAAGTCTTGGATGAAGTGCTGGCGTCATGTGACAAACCACCGTTCATCATGAGGGCGAATATATATATATATATATATATATATATATATATATATATATATATATATATATATATATATATATGTAATGTCTTTTGTGCCACTGTGCGGCGACCGAGTCGGGCACCTTTTCCGCCAATGTCGGCAGAGAGTGCAGAGCAACCCGTGACATCCATCTTGCAATCCCCGTGGTCTCCCCCACTCTGGCGCTGCACATGCAAGGCCAAGGCTTCAGTTAGATGGCATGCCGTGTGGAGATCATTTAGTCCTTGCACCTTCTGAACAGAAACCATTAAAGGCTACATCATCACTGCCATTACCTCAAGCATTTTCTTTCAAATTGCCTCAGTGCATTAAAAATGAAAAATACAGCAGCTCTGCAAATCCTGTTTTCTCTATCTTTACACATTCTGCTCCATGCGGACCCCTACAGCTCACTCCAGGTATTGCATCTCCCCCGATACCATCTATCACCATCTAACTTCCCCCAAATTATCTTTCTTCTCAGTTCCTCTGTAACACATCAGGCATAAACCCACTTTGTCACTGACTGATATGACTTTGGGCTATTCCTGAGTGCTGCATTAAGGGGTCACCTGGTCTTCACCCTTCAACTCTTCTTTGATGGATCAGGTCTTCGCTGCAGGGAATCTCCATGTCGCCCCCCCCCAGGTATAATCTCAGTGCAATGACAGCTGACCCAGACAGGCCAGAAGGCACAGAAGTGTGGTACCAAAGGGACCGGCAAGGACATAGTAAACAGGCTGAGGTCAGGACAGACAGAGTTCTTGCAGTACAGAAGGTCAAAGTCAGGCAAATCATAGTCAAGATGCAGGCTGAGGACAAGACAGGCAGAGTTCAAGAAAGCTGGGTATACAGACAAAGAGTCAGAGCAAGAGTCAAGTAGATACTAAAACACCATCACTTGGATCACTAAGAGCCTTATTGCTGAGGTGCCCTCCTGTGGGATGGTGGGTGGGTGAGATGCCTTAAAGGGGTTGTCCCACGCCGAAACGGGTTTTTTTTTTATTCAATAGCCCCCCCGTTCGGCGCGAGACAAACCCAATGCATGTGTTAAAAAAAAAAAACGGATAGTACTTACCCGAATCCCCGCGCTGCGGCGACTTCTTCCTTACCTTGCTAAGATGGCCGCCGGGATCTTCACCCACGGTGGACCGCAGGTCTTCTCCCATGGTGCACCGTGGGCTCTGTGCGTTCCATTGCCGATTCCAGCCTCCTGATTGGCTGGAATCGGCACACGTGACGGGGCGGAGCTACGAGGAGCAGCTCTCCGGCACGAGCGGCCCCATTCACCAGGGAGAAGACCGGACTGCGCAAGCGCGTCTAATCGGGAGATTAGACGCTGAAATTAGACGGATCTATGGAGACGAGGACGCCAGCAACGGAACAGGTAAGTGAATAACTTCTGTATGGCTCATAATTAATGCACAATGTACATTACAAAGTGCATTAATATGGCCATACAGAAGTGTATAACCCCACTTGCTGCCGCGGGACAACCCCTTTAAATCACCTGGGTAGCATCTGGATGGGCTGGCGATGGGAAAGCTGGCTGCATGCGCTGGTGCTTTAAGAGATGAGCCGAGTACATGTGAGCCTAATGGGCAGGGGAGCAAACCAGGAGTACAGTGCAGCATCTGCCACACAGAAGGCTAGGAGGATGGGGATGGCCGGGACTGGCGGGAGGGAAAGGTGAGAAGAGGCGCCGCCGCTGATGGCCATAACAACCATTCTCCCATTCTTTCAGCATCATCTCTTCCCTCCCCAATACTATTTCTCCCTCATCATCTGCCTCGCCCGGTTCAATCTTCACCCCACTGCATCAAATATCATCTTTCCCCTCCACCGCATATTTTTTCTCCTCTAAGGCATCCAATACTTTCAAAGACAGTGGGGTGCATCAATGATGTCCTGAACACAGTTTCTGATGTACAAAAGCCACAATTTTGACACATGGGCCAAAGTTGCGACTTTTTGGGCATTTATGAAGAGCCCCACCTCTTTTGTAAAAAGTAGGCAGGGCCTAGCATTGGAGGCGTGGCTGTGCATCACCTGTCACAGTCATTATAATGCAAATAAGGGAGATGAAATAATACCTCCACAGCGCCACCTATTGGAAGGCAGCATTCCTTCAAGCCAAAGTCAGACTCTTCATACAAGCCTTGTAACAATGACTGGGAAGTAAAAGCAAAGCCAGACTCCCATGTACATACAGCTGTGTAACTGGCATACATTAAACTAGAAGCCTACTCCAGCTCATCCTGGATTAGGTTTCCATGGAGCGCCCGGAGATGCTGCCAGATGTGACAAATGTAATAAATGGGATGTAACAAGGTCAACTTTTATCACCTTTCCACAGAACAGGTATAAAAGTCCTCCCTCCTCCCCACTGCACTCCCCGTAGCGAGGAGGAGACTGGATGGAGCGTTGGTTGAGCATGCGTAGTGCCTCTCCATTCATTATCAACAGGACGGCCGGAGATAACGGAGCGCTTCTACCCCGCTATTTCCATCAGCCCCAGTGAAATGGATGGAGCAGCGCCGCACATGTGTGATCGCCACTCTATTCATTCGGACGTCACTGTAGGGTGTGCAGCTATGAGAAGAGACGCACATGGACCCCATTCTTAGGATTATGGAGGTCCCACCGATCAGTCTTGTATCGCAGATCTTATGGATACATGATAAAAGTTCATCTTGGAACATTTTCCTTAGATCCATGTTTAGTGTATATCCTGTGCGGTCCTAACGAGTGATGTCATAACTGATTTATGTCCTGAAGAGTGATGTCATAACTGATTTATGTAATACATTGATGTCAGGGTACGTCCACGTGTGGCGGAATTGGTGCGGACTCTCTGCTGCAGAAAATACACATCAAATTCCGCCTGACTCCTCCTGCACCGATTCTGGATCCACAAGACTCACGTCTACATTGGAGTGAAATCAGCTGCGGATCCTTGTCAGAATCTGATTCAAATTGTGTGGATTTTGACAGATTTTGCTGTGGAATTGCACCAAAATCGACAACTTGTGAACATAACCTTAAAAATGTATTTCTAGATAAATTGTTAAAACCTAACTCTATGCTGTACAATCACCAATACGAACTAAATGGCATAGGTGTAAAAGAAGGGGTTAATGTGGGGTCAATGTTTGGGGTTTCACAGTCTGACAGGGGAGACGCTGATGCAGCACTGACCTGCTGGAAAGTTTATAGTATACAAACTTTCCTGGAAGCCTTGCGATTGGCTGTCAGTGATGACATCATCAAGCCCTGAACCAATCAGATCCTGATGACTGCACCCAAACAGGCTGTTAGTGACAAAGACATACATTTACTGTCGGAGGTTGTGAAGGGGTGAAGACATTGGGGCATCCTCATACATTTGCTGCTCTGACCTTGGTGTATAGTTTACTTAGGCCAATGTATGAAGCGGCGGTCTATGTAAATATGCGCCATTGTTTTAAGTGAAAGTAACCAAAGCATAAAATATTCAATGCAATATAATCTCATTCTATCGGATACCCAACAGAGTATCTAACATATTACTGAGAAGACGGTGAATGTATGGCATATTAATAAGACATCCGTGGGACTACAAGAGGGTCAGTTGGTTTAATATAACGGAGCTCATTTGCATAATCTCCAAGGCACAGAAAGCCACTGATGGCCGAATCCTGATCTTAAAGCACAGAGGAGCTGATTAAATGCCAAAGCAGTACGAGCACCCAGAGCGGGACGGGCGCGGCCTCCAGGGCTCTACTGCAAGAAATCTCCACTATCATCAGCAAGTAAAACTTATGGAAAAAGCAGAAGTGCGCAAAAAAGTTCAGGAGGAAAAGAGCTTCGTGAGTTCTGCAATGAATCAATAAACAGCGCTGCAAAATTCATTAGAGGTTCATCACCTCGAGGTAAAAGTGAAGTCTATGCATCTCGCAAACAGAACATAGTGGAATCGCCGGCTGACTCCCGCTGCCCCCGGCAATGTCTGCTGGAAGACCTAGTGAGCGTCTCGCACTGAAGATGTTACAGGATACACACTGCTCCTTAGCATACAAACTTCCTTAAAGGGGATGTCTACTTTGAAAATCCCTTTTTGTTAGAAGGGTCTCCCATAAGCTGATGACAAGATGTCCTGCTGCAGGGACCCCAATAATCAACTGTCATCTGAGGAAGAAACTAACAGCAAGTGTTTAATTTCCCAGCAGCACCCCCACAGGTGAAATGATGTATAGCACTATTCTCATTGAAATCAATGGACTAGCCATGTAATGCGCTGATGTCAGCCAATAAGTTCTTCATTATTTGACGGGGTTTCCATTTGTTTTTGGCATGGAGGACATAATAGCGTAGTCCACTCTGTTTTTGGGGATTCAAGTGGAACTTTGGGACAGAACCTTGGGGCGTAGCCTGAAAGATACTGCCAGGAATACAAAGAACAAAAAGACCTCTGGGGCATACGTTATGTATTATTTCATGTACACCAGATGTCCGGCATACAAAAGTTACAATTTTGGTACTCTGGAGTTTTACACCAGAACCCATCATTTTTCCAAGAAGTAAGCAAGGCCAGGCATTAGAGGCGAGGCATAGTAATACCGCTTAATACATTTGTCGCACTTACACCGGCACATAGACTACTTAGATGGAGACATACAATGCTGCTCAAAGTAAGTATGCCCCATTGACTTCTACGGGAGTTACTGTGCAGGTGACTATTGAAAGGGAGGAGGAGCCAAGCAGTCCCTATTTATAGTCAAAGTTGTGATCCTATGTCATCTGCTATATAACTGAGGTGTGAGCCTGATAATGATGGACTGCTGACTTCACGCCCAGTGTACACAGCACAAGACGAAAAGTGTCCACCTTTTGCAAGCACCCGGGAACCAAGCAAAAAACTGGAAATTTTCAGGATTACAGAAATTTAGATAATGCCAAAAAATAACAGCACAAAAAAAATCCTAAAACCTTAATTTCAAGGGGTTGTCTGGTTTAGCAAACCTATTGTCATGCACCCTATTTGGAAGTTCAGTAGGAGTTCTTGGAGCGGATTTTACGTTCAGGATCTCCCGGCCAGAGTGGAGCGCACTTATAAAGAGCGTCTCTCCCTCTGGAGGACCCATCCTGTACCGTATTACACACACCCCACTGATGTGAATAGACACTGTTGTAATACTTGATTTGACCTGTGGGGGTGCTAAATCGAATCGGGTATCTCTAAGGCGAAAATCAAATTTCCCAAGATGCCTGCTGCAGAGGTCAGCCTGCAGCCAATCAGCAGTCAAGGCGACTTACTGATGTCACCAAATGTGGACTATATCACATAGGCACAATGTATCCATTTGACAGCTGAGCACAGGACAGAGCAGCTGCATCATGTATATGTCTATATAACACGCAGTTTGTTGTTGGCGACAGATATTCTACAGAGGATATATTGCTGCTGGGTGTGAAAACGTATATACTGGGGCTATATTGGAGGGAGCAGAGAAAGATGCGGCATCACGTTTATATGCCTGTATAACACGCAGTCTGTACATCAGGAGAGGGGATATGTCTGCTGTAGAGATGAGCGAGCATACTCGTCCAAGCTTGATGCTCGTTCGGGTATTAGGGTGCTCGAGATGCTCGTTACTCGAGACAAGCACCACGCGGTACTCGTCTCGATTAAACGAGCACTGTCCATTGAATTCAATGGAGCCGGCAATACAGCCGGCTCCATTGAAAGCAATGGGCTGCCGGTGAGCGCGGGATGAATTTTCGGGAAGGGCTTAAAAATCTAAGCCCTTACCTGAAAATCATCCTAAAATGGGTAAAAATAAAAAAAATATATATACTCACCTTGTCCCTGCAGCCGGAGTTCAGCCGCGGCCGGCCGGCAGTTCTCCTGAACTGCTCTGAGTAGTATTCAGCAGCCGGGGATTTAAAATCCCCGCCTGCTGAATGAGCTGCCTCTGATTGGTCACAGCCTCACCAATCAGAGGCAGCTCTCACTCACCCATTCATAAATTCATGAATGGGTGAGTGAGTGCTGCCTCTGATTGGCTCAGCGCAGGATAAAGACTCTTGCCACTATTGTGGCTTAAAGGGGTTGTCCCGCGCCGAAACGGGTTTTTTTTTTTTTCCACCCCCCCCCCCTGTTCGGCGCGAGACAACCCCGATGCAGGGACTGAAAAAAAGAACAGTACAGCGCTTACCTGAATCCCCGCGCTCCGGTGACTTCAATACTTACCGGTTGAAGATGGCCGCCGGGATCCTCTACCTCCGTGGACCGCAGCTCTTCTGTGCGGTCCATTGCCGATTCCAGCCTCCTGATTGGCTGGAATCGGCACGTGACGGGGCGGAGCTACACGGAGCTACACGGAGCCCCATTGAGAACAGAAGAAGACCTGGACTGCGCAAGCGCGTCTAATTTGGCCATTAGGCCATTTTAGACGGCGAAAATTAGACGGCAACCATGGAGACGAGGACGCCAGCAGCGGAGCAGGTAAGTGAAAAACTTTTTATAACTTCTGTATGGCTCATAATTAATGCACAATGTACATTACAAAGTGCATTAATATGGCCATACAGAAGTGTATAGACCCACTTGCTGCCGCGGGACAACCCCTTTAATAGTGAGACCTCGGAGCCCGAAATGTAGCCCTGCATGTTGCACTCTTGCCACTATTGTGGCTTAATAGTGAGACCTCGGAGCCCGAAATGCAGCCCTGCATGTTGCTCCTCGCCTGCCCTATCCATTTCTGTGTTTTTTACATGACTTTGGTGACTTGCTAAGATTTTCACAAATGAAAACCTTAGCGGAGCACCAGTCATATACAAAAATGCTCGAGTCGCCCATTGACTTCAATGGGGTTCGTTACTCGAAACGAACTCTCGAGCATCACTGAAAGTTCGACTCGAGTAACGAGCACCCGAGCATTTTGGTGCTCGCTCATCTCTAGTCTGCTGCTGTCAACATATATAGCAGCAAAGTAGACAGACAAACTACGCTTTGCCTTGGGTAATATTGTAGTTCTCTGCGGCTTCAGACGTTGTTTAAAGTCACCAGTCCGGCTATTATGAACTATTTGCAGGCGGTTTGGGGGATTCAGTTATGCCGCGCCAAAGTGGGACAGTGCACAACGATACAAGCTGTACTATGTGGCCATCTGTTCTCGCACATCAGGCCTCTCAGGGATTGGGGTTTATTTAGTTGGTGGTGCTTTTTTTGCTAATTTAAAACAAAAAAGAAATCAAACAGGGAAACAGCAAATACACACAGTGCGTGTCAGCAGCTGCAGGCATCATTGAAAAGCACTAGTGGTTTTCTGCAAGCTACAAAGTTAGCTGAGAAGTTACATAGAAGAACACTAAAAAGTGAACAAAAACATAAATAAAAAGCTAACATGAGAAAAGCAAGGGGTAAATGAATTGTTGGTGGTAGAGAATCAGTCAAGTTGGCACTTCAAGCGGCTCCCACTGAAGTAACAGCTCCACATTCTGCAGGAGGTGAGGCAAGCCCGCTGCCATTCCTTAGAAGTGGTTCCGCCCGTCCGTTACATCCACAGCAGTGAGAAGAGGTTGTAAAGCGGATGCCTCAAGTATCACCACCTCCTCTTCCTCCCAGTCGCAGGCACACAGCAGACAGTGTGCAGCAGGCGGCCACGAGCATCCCCCCCCTCTACTTCACCACGTCTAAAACCCCGCACCCTCCGAAGCCGGCCACACGGATCAGTCTTAAGAGCTGTATGATCATTCATTATCATGGATGTGAATGGGGCAGTCCAAACAACCACAGGGAAAGACCAAAACATGGAATGCACTGATGCCCAACCATTTCCTTCCTCCGAAGATGAAGATGAGGGTTGGTCATTGAGGTGGTCAGCCAGCCACAGGCAATGTGCACTCAGGGGGATGCAGAAATGGAGGCACCGGCTCCCGGTGATCACTGTGATATAAGATCTACTCGAGAGGTGGAAGATGATGAGGTGCTTGACCCAACATGGACAGACTGGGAAGAGTCATGACAGCAGCTTGCAGGGAGGGAAGATTAGGAAGAGGCAGACGTTGCGGAGCAGCACCCTGTCGTAGCAGCGAGTAGCATGGGGCAGAAAAACAAAAGGTACTACTAGTCGCAGCAGCACCAACATCAGGCGCTCAGCAAGGTCCGCTCACAGGACTTGTGCAGTCTCGGCAATCTTTGAAATCGCAGGTGATGACAGAAGAGTGGTCAGCCATTAGATCTGCCGTAAGCGTTTAAAACGCATCAAGAAAGGAAATAACCTCAACACAACGTGTATCAACAGTCACATGAACTCCCACCACCCGCTGCCTTGGAGAGCCCAACTGGGCCAGAAGGCCAAGAGTCAGCCCCATCCTGCTCCCTCTTCCGCTGCCTCTTCCTCCTTCTCCCTCCCTGGTCATGTAGCCTCTGAGCACACAGGGGTAGTGTTGTGTAGGGGCAGCAGCACGACTACTTCAGGGCTTTCCTCTGCAATTGACAATCAGGCTGCAGGCTTCAGAGCCAGGAGTGGGAAATGGAGAGAAAACATTGAGCCGCCATCACCAGCACCTTCACCGACATTGACATCTACTCCATATTCCAGCGTGTCCCAGGTCAGCAGCCGGACCTCCACCCTCCAGCTATGGGAGCTAAAACACCCCAGCCATCCACGAGCCCAGAGTATGAGTGCAAGCATGCACAGCTGTTTGCAATGGAAATGCGGCGCCAGAGCATATCTACTTGCTGCAGCAGCAGATGGCTGCTTGTCGGCGAAGCTTTGTGGCTTGCAGATGGCCTCGGAGCTGACGGCAAGTGGGAGACTGAGCAGCTCCACTTCCCTGGCTATGACCAGACATTCAATCGCTCTGCTGACAGTGAGATCAGGTAATAGCCTGGTCTATGGGCACAGGGGTCAGAGCCTGAGGAAGAACAGGGATAGTACTGGGGGCAGGTGCTGTGGGTGATGAGGCAGGGAAGGGTTGTAGTGCCATACGGTTAATGTTGTAATATTTTGTAGCTTGTTGGGCCAAGAAGGGTGAAGCTTGTTTGCCATCCGCTCCTCCAGGTGAGTCTACTTCACAGTCGATCAAAGTACTAGAAAATTCTGGTTTTATTTTTTGGGATTTGCTTTTTTGTGGATTGGCCCGTTGGGCACTCACCTGCCCAGTGAAACCAAGGACAAGATATGGAAAGGTGCATTTTTGGACATCTGGTCCTTGGTTTTGGTGGAACATGAGACTGTCGACCAGGAGCAAAGTTTTGAGAAGGACCGGAAGACCAAGGTTGCTTAAAAACCTTATGGAACTGGTTGGAAGCTTTCTGGACTTTGTCTTATGTTCTCTGTCAGCGTTGTCCAGAAAATAGTGCTGAGCTTTTGTTTAATTGAATGTGATTTATGGTGCCTACAAGCTGCAGGGAGGTACGATTAGTGGTGCTGCAATGAGGAATACAGACGGCGGCTGTCAGGCAACCTGAGCATTTGTCGGGCTTCAAAGACAGTTAACATCTGGATTAATTTCCTGTCTCTCAGTGAAGCCACTTCCTCAGGCACGATACCTGGGGCGACAGCCCATCGGCCTTCAGGTGCCTGCTGGCTCTTCAGTGAAGCCACTTCCTCAGGCACGATACCTGGGGCGACAGCCCATCGGCCTTCAGGTGCCTGCTGGCTCTTCAATGAATGGCAGATTCTTTGGATCTTGTAAATTCCATACATGGGGGAGCTCACTCCGCTCTCCCATGCTTCCGAAAATCTAAGCATATTGCCAAAGTGGGTGATGCCGGTGTGCCGGAGAATGCTGGTGAGCGTTCTTGAGATGGGGCTGTTTGAAGGGGATAATAAAGATTAGCTGTTAGCAGATGGAGTACATCTCAATGAGACATTTTTCTGTCAGACTTGCAGGCCGGTGCTAAAAAGGCATTGGTTTTTATTGGGTTGGGAGGGCCAGCCTTCTGAGTAAGCAGGTAGTCCTCCCTTGGTAGGTGGCAATTTTCCATACAAGAAGATGGTAGGGCATTGAGTAACGATTACATGCCCGCTATGATCTTAGCAGCTGGCTGCACAGGTTTTCACTGAAGCATAGGGCAGTTTTTTGATGGTTATGATGTATTATGCTATAAAATGCAGAGGCCGATCTTCTTCACCCAACAAATGGCTTTGAGTTTTGTTATTCATTCAGGTGATAAGTGGGTTTGGTTAAGTGCGGGTTTATAACATCAAGCCCCAAGTTTTGTAAAGGTCCATGCAGTCTCCACGAGGAGCACACTCTGCCCTCAAGGTGCTGTTGCTGCTGGTGGTGGAACTGCTGCTGCTCTACTTCTCCTGCTTCCGGCATGTTCCTTCCCCTCCTCCCAAAACAAACCTTTTCTAAAGTACAAGACAGAGTTGTAGCTCTACCTCTGTTCCTTGGAGGAGGTCTGTGCTCGGCTGTTCTGTTCACCGGGTAGAATTTGACCTTTTAAAACAAGCAGCGCTCCTGCCGTCTTCCTTGGTGTCATTTTTGTTCTAGTAGACCCTATGTTGGCCTTCTTGTGTTTCAGTGACACCCCTGTGCTGTCATTGACCCCTTATACCACTTACACACTATTTTGAACAATTTATGGGGGCAGCATGGGGTTCCCCAGATGTAAGCCTGTATTTCCATGCAATTTTGGAAAATTTGACAGCATTGGGGACCTTTTGGAGGACAAATTAGTGAACCTTATTTTTACTCCCATGGACTTTATGGGAAACCGGAATCAAACATCCCGATTCTCATGAAATTGGCCCGATAACGACACAAACCGATGAATCCATTAATTTCTCATCACTAGTTTTCAGAGTTTACATCAATAAGATCATAAATTAGTAAATTAGGAAACCACAGATGATATCTGAAGACACCTCGTAACCCTCAGATTTAAGATTTCACAGTCCTTCTCTGGAGGAGGGGGGGGGGGGGGGTTAGTTCGTTATTTCTCCCATCACATAAAACACTAATGAAATCTTTGAGGTGACATTGTATCTGGTGCCATCGAGAGCAGAAGAATCAAAGTAGGAAGATCCGATGCAGAGCAAAACCGTAGGAGACAGATGAGAGAGAAGATGCTGCTCTGTATTCAGTGTCTGATTCATGATACTTTCATCTTCGCTCCCTATAACACACTAAATATCCAACACAATATGGAAAGAACCAATATTTTTAAAGTGTACCAAGTTTCTACATTACCTTCGGTCCTCCTCACTCTCATTTGCAGCTGTTTGCGCCCTGTTTCATGTCTAAGTTCTGATTTTCATCTGGTTTTCCTCATTTTTCTGTTGCCCTATTGTTTGTAATCTACTATCATGGAGGGGGCATAAAGCCAGCCAAGCATTCTGCCAGTAGTTCACTGTCTTGACTTCCTTGCTCTTACTTCTCAGGCTGCATTGCACTGTCTCTGGTCCAATCAACAGAGAAGTAGAATGCCTGCCCCTCTGCTTTCCAGGATGATCAGGCATTCAGAGGCTTTCTGGACAAATGGTTAGTAATCCCACCATAATGTGTGTGTAATGTGTGCACACAGACACACACCAACATGCTGCAACATCAGGAGAGAAAGGGACTGTGGAGACAGTTATCACAGTGTCTGTAGATCTGTCAGCCTGCAGCCTCTGGGTGCACAGGAGCCGCTTGTGAAGATAACCCCTCCCCTAAGGAACTGTCCCCATGTCCTTATTACTACAGAAGCTCTGTACCTAACGACAGAGGTAACACCAATATATACATAACACAGGATCCACCATTCACAATAGTCACAGCTCACTTCCCTGTACAGGCAGGATTACACTGAGAGGTTACACCTATATATAGATAACACAGGACCCACCATTCACACTAGTAACAGCTCACCTCCTCCCCTCCCTGTACAGACAGTATTACACTGAGGAGACACCTACAGTATATATAGATAACACAAGACCCACCATTCACAATAGTCACAGGTCACCTTCTCCCCTTCCTGTACAGACAGCATTACACTGAGAGGAAACACCTATATATAGATAACACAGGGTCCACCATTCACAATAGTCACAGCTCACCTCCTCCCCCCTGTACACACAGGATTACACTGAGAGGTGACACCTATATATAGATAACACAGGAGCCACCATTCACAATAGTCACAGCTCACCTCCTCCCCCTCCCTGTACAGACAGTATTACACTGAGAGGAGAAATCTATATATGGATAACACAGGATCCACCATTCACAATAGTCACAGCTCTCCTCCTTCCCTCACTGTACAAGCAGGATTACACTGAAAGGTGACTCCTATATATAGATAACACAGCACCCACTATTCACACTAGTCACAGCTCCCCTCCTCCCCTCCCTGTACAGACAGGATTACACTGAGAGGAGACACCTGCAGTATATATAGATAACACAGGACCCAGCATTCACAATAGTCACAGCTCCCCTCATCCCCTCCCTGCACAGACAGGATTACACTGGAGGAGACACCTATATATAGATAACACAGGGTCCACTATTTACAGTAATCACCGCTCACCCCCTCCCCTCCCTGTACAGGCGGGATTACACTGAGAGGAGACACCTATATATAGATAACACAAGAGCCACCATTCATTATAGTCACAGATCACCTCCTCCCCTCCCTGTACAGACAGGATTAAACTGAGAGGAGACACCTATATATAGATAACACAGGGTCCACCATTCACAATAGTCACAGCTCACCTCCTCCCCCCCTGTACACACAGGATTACACTGGGAGGTGACACCTATATATAGATAACACAGGAGCCACCATTCACAATAGTCACAGCTCACCTCCTCCCCCTCCCTGTACAGACAGTATTAGACTGAGAGGAGACACCTGTATATAGATAACACAGGGTCCACCATTCACAGTAGTCACAGCTCACCTCCTCCCCTCCCTGCACAGGCAGGATTACACTGAGAGGTGACACCTATATATGGATAACACAGGATCCACCATTCACAATAGTTACAGCTCTCCTCCTTCCCTCACTGTACAAGCAGGATTACACTGAAAGGTGACACATATATATATAGATAACACAGGACCCACTATTCACACTAGTCACAGCTCCCCTCCTCCCTTCCCTGTACAGACAGGATAACACTGAGAGGAGACACCTACAGTATATATAGATAACACAGGACCCAGCATTCACAATAGTCACAGCTCTCCTCCTCCCCTCCCTGCACAGGCAGGATTACACTGAGAGGAGACACCTATATATATAGATAACACAGGGTCCACTATTTACAGTAATCTCCACTCACCCGCTCCCCTCCCTGTACAGACAGGATAACACTGAGAGGAGACACCTACAGTATATATAGATAACACAGGACCCAGCATTCACAATAGTCACAGCTCACCTCCTCCCTCCCCTGCACAGGCAGGATTACACTGAGCGGAGACACCTATATATAGATAACACAGGACCCACCATTCACAATAGTCACAGCACCCCTCCTCCCCCTCCCTGTACAGACAGGATTACACTGAGAGGAGACACCTATATATAGATAACACAGGAGCCACCATTCATAATAGTCACAGCTTACCTCCTCCCCTCTATGTACAGACAGGATTACACTGAGAGGTGACCCCTATATATAGATAACACAGGAGCCACCATTCACAATAGTCACAGCTCACCTCCTCCCCCCCTGTGCAGGCAGGATTACACTGAGAGGTGACACCTAAATATAAATAACACAGGACCCACCATTCACAATAGTCACAGCTCACCTCCTCCCCTCCCTGTACAGACAGGATTACACTGAGAGGAGACACCTAGAGTATATATAGATAACACAGGATCCACCATTCACAATAATCACAGCTCACCTCCCTATACAGACAGGATTACACTGAGAGGTGATACCTATATATAGATAATACAGGACCCACCATTCACAATAGTCACAGCTCCCCTCCTCCCCTCCCTGTACAGACAGGATTACACTGAGAGGAGACACCTAGAGTATATATAGATAACACAGGATCCACCATTCACAATAGTCACAGCTCCCCTCCTCCCCTCCCTGTACAGACAGGATTACACTGAGAGGAGACACCTAGAGTATATATAGATAACACAGGATCCACCATTCACAATAGTCACAGCTCACCTCCTCCCCTCCCTGTACAGACAGGATTACACTGAGAGGAGACACCTATATATAGATAACACAGGAGCCACCATTCATAATAGTCACAGCTCCCCTCCTCCCCTCCCTGCACAGGCAGGATTACACTGAGAGGTTACACCTATATATAGATAACACAGGTCCCACCATTCACAATAGTCACAGCTCCCCTCCCTGTACAGACAGGAATTCACTGAAAGGAGACACTAACAGTATATATAGATAACACAGGACCCACCATTCACAATAGTCACAGCTCACCTCCACCCCTCCCTGCACAGGCAGGATTACACTGAGAGGAGACACCTATATATAGATAACTCAGGGTCCACCATTCACAGTAGTCACAGCTCACCTCCTCCCCTCCCTATACAGGCAGGATTACACTGAGAGGTGACACCTATATATAGATAACACAGGGTCCACTATTTACAGTAATCACCGCTCACCCCCTCCCCTCCCTGTACAGGCGGGATTACACTGAGAGGAGACACCTATATATAGATAACACAAGAGCCACCATTCATTATAGTCACAGATCACCTCCTCCCCTCCCTGTACAGACAGGATTAAACTGAGAGGAGACACCTATATATAGATAACACAGGGTCCACCATTCACAATAGTCACAGCTCACCTCCTCCCCCCCTGTACACACAGGATTACACTGGGAGGTGACACCTATATATAGATAACACAGGAGCCACCATTCACAATAGTCACAGCTCACCTCCTCCCCCTCCCTGTACAGACAGTATTACACTGAGAGGAGACACCTGTATATAGATAACACAGGGTCCACCATTCACAGTAGTCACAGCTCACCTCCTCCCCTCCCTGCACAGGCAGGATTACACTGAGAGGTGACACCTATATATGGATAACACAGGATCCACCATTCACAATAGTTACAGCTCTCCTCCTTCCCTCACTGTACAAGCAGGATTACACTGAAAGGTGACACATATATATATAGATAACACAGGACCCACTATTCACACTAGTCACAGCTCCCCTCCTCCCTTCCCTGTACAGACAGGATAACACTGAGAGGAGACACCTACAGTATATATAGATAACACAGGACCCAGCATTCACAATAGTCACAGCTCTCCTCCTCCCCTCCCTGCACAGGCAGGATTACACTGAGAGGAGACACCTATATATATAGATAACACAGGGTCCACTATTTACAGTAATCTCCACTCACCCGCTCCCCTCCCTGTACAGACAGGATAACACTGAGAGGAGACACCTACAGTATATATAGATAACACAGGACCCAGCATTCACAATAGTCACAGCTCACCTCCTCCCTCCCCTGCACAGGCAGGATTACACTGAGCGGAGACACCTATATATAGATAACACAGGACCCACCATTCACAATAGTCACAGCACCCCTCCTCCCCCTCCCTGTACAGACAGGATTACACTGAGAGGAGACACCTATATATAGATAACACAGGAGCCACCATTCATAATAGTCACAGCTTACCTCCTCCCCTCTATGTACAGACAGGATTACACTGAGAGGTGACCCCTATATATAGATAACACAGGAGCCACCATTCACAATAGTCACAGCTCACCTCCTCCCCCCCTGTGCAGGCAGGATTACACTGAGAGGTGACACCTAAATATAAATAACACAGGACCCACCATTCACAATAGTCACAGCTCACCTCCTCCCCTCCCTGTACAGACAGGATTACACTGAGAGGAGACACCTAGAGTATATATAGATAACACAGGATCCACCATTCACAATAATCACAGCTCACCTCCCTATACAGACAGGATTACACTGAGAGGTGATACCTATATATAGATAATACAGGACCCACCATTCACAATAGTCACAGCTCCCCTCCTCCCCTCCCTGTACAGACAGGATTACACTGAGAGGAGACACCTAGAGTATATATAGATAACACAGGATCCACCATTCACAATAGTCACAGCTCCCCTCCTCCCCTCCATGTACAGACAGGATTACACTGAGAGGAGACACCTATATATAGATAACACAGGAGCCACCATTCATAATAGTCACAGCTCCCCTCCTCCCCTCCCTGCACAGGCAGGATTACACTGAGAGGTTACACCTATATATAGATAACACAGGTCCCACCATTCACAATAGTCACAGCTCCCCTCCCTGTACAGACAGGAATTCACTGAAAGGAGACACTAACAGTATATATAGATAACACAGGACCCACCATTCACAATAGTCACAGCTCACCTCCACCCCTCCCTGCACAGGCAGGATTACACTGAGAGGAGACACCTATATATAGATAACTCAGGGTCCACCATTCACAGTAGTCACAGCTCACCTCCTCCCCTCCCTATACAGGCAGGATTACACTGAGAGGTGACACCTATATATAGATAACACAGGAGCCACCATTCACAATAGTCACAGCTCACCTCCTCCGCTCCCTGCACAGGCAGGATTACACTGGGAGGAAACACCTATATATAGATAACACAGAAGCCACCATTCACAATAGTCACAGCTCACCTCCTCCCCTCCCTGTACAGACACAATGAGCCAATCTAGTGCTACAACCCCGGTCCCTATAGTGTCAGTAAATATAAGAAATAGCGGTCTAGCTATCATGTCACTTAGTTCCCTTAGAATCATTGAGTGTATTATGTCTATGATCCATGAGGTTGCTGTAAAGCATAACTCTAAATGCTGTTAAGTGCAGCTCAGCAAGATGGTTGCCCCCGTTGTCATGTGCTATTGGGGGAATACAAGAATGCAGGCTATCTATAAGCAGAGAGATGGTGAGGGAACACTTAGCTAACTTAAATGAAGCCAAGTCCCAAGGTCCAGATGAATTACATCCTAGGATACTAAAGGAAGCAGCGGAGGTAATTGCTGAACCACTCTCCATAATCTGTGACAATTCCTGGAGAACAGGAGAAGACGATTAATTATTTGCCAGCACACCTAGTTTCTGTAGGTTCTATCCAGACTAGCCAGGGTTAACAGCTTCTGTGCTTTCTAGTCTAGGTTAATTAGTCCTGCTAGTGTCTGAGAGGTGTGGCTGGTGATTGACATTTCTGTCAGCCAATCGGCTTCTCTCTCCTCCCTATAAGATCCAGCTCTTGCTGCATGGGAGTTGCTGATTAATTTTCAGTGATCCCTGAGTAGTCCTCCTGCTCAGAGCTGCTGTGTGTCTGGCTCCGGTACTTTGGTTTGTTCCCTGTTTGTATCCATTGTTTGTCTGTACGTGTTCTGTTTTTTTCCTGTCAGTTGTGTGTTTCCTTTATCGTTCTGATTTTATTGTATCTGTTCACCTCTGAAAGGCTCCCTATAGGGACAGTCTGGGCCCAGGAAAAAGACAGTGGGGCCGCCTTTATCGAGGCGATTACTCCGCTTTCAGGCAGGGACCCTTCATTACCCTGTCAGTTTAGGGACAGGCTTCCACCTTCCTAGTGTTCCTACTGTGCATGGTGAACTACAACTGCATCCAGCGTGATCATCACCCTGTGCCCGTGCTGAGCGTGTGATCTGTGCCACACGGTCAAGATACACAGGCCTTCACCTTCCTGCAGAGGTGCTTTCTGTCCATTCTGCATCTAACCACCTCTAAAACCTAGTTCCCGCATCTGTCTTGGCCTACCCCCGTACCTTGTTCTTGTTGGCAGTCCAGGACGAACGTGACACCTTCTATAACAGAATCACCGACTGGGATGATCAGGGAAATGCGGTGGATATAGTATATCTTGACTTTAGTAAAGCATTTGACAAAGTATCTCATACCAGACTTATTGGGAAAATGACCAAATCTGGGACTGACAAGGCAAATGTTAGGTGGATTCACAACTGGCTGAGTGATCGTACTCAAAGAGCGGTCATAAATGGCTGCACATCCAAGTGGAAGAATGTATCAAGTGGGGACCACAAGGCTTTGTCCTAGGCCCAGTGTTGGTCAACATTGTTATAAATGATGTGGAGGAGGGAATTGTGGGAAACTGATCAAATTTGCTGACAACTCAAAGCTAGGAGGGATAGCTAACTCTAGGGAAGAGAGAGAGGATTCAAAAAAATCTAGAAAAGCTTGAACGGGCGGCGACTAACAGAATGGTATTTAACAAAGAAAAATGCAAAGTCCTACATCTGGGCAAGAAAAATGTGCATACAGAATGAGAGGAATTGGGCTAAGCAGCAGCACATGTGAAAAAGACTTAGGTATACTAATAGATCATAGACTGAACATGAGTCAACAATGTGATGCAGCAGCCAAAAAGGCAAACACAATTCTGGGATGTATTAAGAGAAGCATAGAGTCTAGATCACGTGAGGTCATTATCCCCCTCTACTCTTCCTTAGTCAGACCTCATCTGGAATACTGGGTCCAGTTCTGGGCACCCCACTATAAAAAAGACAGACAAACTGGAGCAAGTTCAGAGAAGAGTTACCAAGATGGTGAGCGGTCTGCAAATCATGTCCTATGAGGAACGGTTAAAGGATCTGGGAATGTTTAGCAGAAGAGACTTAATAGCGGTCTACAAATATCTGAAGGGCTGTCACAGTGCAGAGGGATCAGCCCTATTCTCATCTGTACAAGGAAAGACTAGAAGCAATGGGATGAAACTGAAAGGGAGGAGACACAGATTAGATATTAGACAGTGAGGGGATCAATGAGTGGAACAGGTTACCACGGGAGGTGGGGAGTTCTCCTTCAATGGAAGTCTTCAAACAAAGGCTGGACAGACATCTGTCTGGGATGATTTAGTGATCCTGCACTGAGCAGGGGGTTGGACTTGATGACCCCGGAGGACCCGATGACCCTGTAGGTCCCTTCCAACTCTACCATTCTAGGATTCTATGGGAAAATAGAAGAAAAGCGCTCACTTGAAGGATACTCAGGGATATAGTTGGTAAATGGTCCCAATCTCTGATGGGGACAGGAGCTCGTAGGTGCTGAAGACAATCTCATATAAATATGAGAGAGCGGCTAGAGGAGTACTCCGATCATGACATGAAGGAGGAGAAATAGATAAAAAAGAGAAAAAGGCCCTCAGCGCTCACACCATAAGGACTGAGGGCCTTTTTCTCTTTTTTTTTATCTATTCTAGGATTCTATCAGAGGAAAAAGTCTTAAATCTGAAAATAAAAACAGATTAGAAAAATGGAAAACTTTTTTCTATTTGGTTTTGATTAGTAAAAATGCGCCAGGTGATTTATTGCTTTCAAAGTGTTTGTCCGCTTCTGACAATCTGTCTTTGGTAGTGGAAGTCGTTTAATCATAAACCGCTCATAGGGTGTCCTGCAGCTGGTTCAATCCCCTGCAGTGCCACCACAGGAGAAATAAAGTATTTATAAATCACAGTTCTCTGAAACCAACGGGTTGCACAGGCATGTTGGGTCCTCGAGGGCGAGGCGTGTTGTTTGTAGCTGCCCTCCACTCTGGCTAATAATTGAGGAATCTAAAATAATTCGATACCCCTTTTGATCATGTCTTTGTCCCATGATCACACAATGTGGAGGTCAGTGGGGGACAGCAGCGCCTGCTAGAGGTGTGGGGGAGCGACGCAGGAGATGAGCATAGGCTGTTTTTTTTTTAATTACATACAGGGGGCCGTTGGGGGCAGTATTTTTCAAAGAAGACAAATGGGGGCATTATTAAAGGGGTATTGAAACTGCTTCACAGCCACTCTGACCAGGACATGTGACTGCTGAAGCCCATCACTGTCTATGGAAGGTCAATACTGTGGCCAGTGATTGGCTACAGCAGTCACATGTCCCGATCAGCAGCAAACAGCAAGGATGGATTGGTTGTGAAGCAATTATAAGTTGTGGGACAACCCCTTTAATGAGGAGAATGTGGACAGTATTTTTCAGAGGTGGCAAATGGGCGAATTATTTCTGAAAGGAGGCAGACATTGTTATTATTAGTGAATGGGGACATAAAAAAGGATTTATTGCTAAGTGGGGGCACTATAAGCAGCAATTACTGTGTGACGCATACAGGGGGCACAAAAATGAGGACAGCACTGCTGTGCGGGGTATCACAGGTGGCATTATTACTATCTTGGCTATTATAGAAGTGGGATTGTGTAAAGGTGTAGATAACATAAGAGGGTGATGGAAAAGTAAAGATGTCTCTGTGTCAAATTCCACAAAAACAAGTTGTGACCGGGAGAAATGGTCATGGAGGTCTGGGCTGGATACAGAAGAAAAGGGGAGCTGAACAACTCCAGTCAGAGACGACATCACCTGTGATAGCTGGATATAATGGTACTACAAGCTGGGGTACAGCTGGTATCTACCATTATATGGTCAGTGTATGCACTGCTGGAGATTTACTGCCGCATGTGCCATGACACTGTGCAGAGGGGCCCACTGAGACGCTGTCACACAAGGGCCCACATACACCTGTGGCCAACCCTGTTAGTAAAATATGACAGTGTGCAGCAAACATCCTGTCACTCACATCACACCATGAAGAAGCGTCATTCACTCCATACCTTTTGCAGCATTCAGCTTCCGGTAATGAGTGGCCATGTGATCTTGAATGAGGAACTGGGTTGACAGAGAACACGAAGACCCCGGAAATAGCGCTTTGGCGAAAAAAGTAAATTGAAAAAGAGAGAATTAGAAGATGGTAAAAATCACTTTCTACGGGCAATAAAAAATAACACACGAATCACTGATAGCAGCGCAACTGCAAGAACTACGAAAAATACTTCCAGAAGATCCCTGCAATCCCCAGAGAGAACAAGTGTTACAGCAAGACGCCTCTGTGTCCCCAAATCTATGAGGTGGAGAATCTGTGAAAAGGGCTAAAAAGGTGCTCCCCCCATCTATGACAAGAAGAGCCCCACCTGCCAATAAGAACAGAAGCAAATGCTGACACTGTGTGAGATTCGCCCGTGTAGCGCTGACACTGTGTGAAATGCGGCCGTGTAGCGCTGACACTGTGTGAAATGCGGCCGTGTAGCGCTGACACTGTGTGAAATGCGGCCGTGTAGTGCTGACACTGTGTGAGATGCGCCCGTGTGGCGCTGATACTGTGTGACATGCAGCCGTGTAGCGCTGACACTGTGTGAGATGCGGCCATGTAGCGCTGACACTGTTTGAGATGCAGCCGTGTAGCACTGACACTGTGTGAGATGCGGCCGTGTAGCGCTGACACTGTATTAGATGCGCCTGTGTACCACTGACATTGTGTAAGATGTGCTTGTGTAGTGCTGACACTGTGTGAGATGCGCCTGTGTAGCGCTGATACTGTGTGAGATGCAACCGTGTAACGCTGACACTGTGTGAGATGCAGCCGTGTAGCGTTGACACTGTGTGAGATACGGCCGTGTAGCGTTGACACTGTGTGAGATGCGGCAGTGTAGCACTGACACTGTGTGAGATGCAGCCGTGTAGCGCGGACACTGTGTGAGATGCAGCCGTGTAGCGCTGACACTGTGTGAGATGTTCCCTATAGCGCTGACACTGTGTGAGATGCAGCTGCGTAGTGCTGACACTGTGTGAGATGCGGCCGTGTAGCGCTGACACTGTGTGACATGCGGACGTGTAGCGCTGACATTGTGTGAGATGTTCCCGTGTAGCGCTGACACTGTGTGAGATGCAGCCGTGTAGCGCTGACACTGTGTGACATGCGGCCGTGTAGTGCTAACACTGTGTGAGATGCGGACGTGTAGCGCTGACACTGTGTGAGATGCGGACGTGTAGCGCTGACACTGTGTGAGATGCGGCCGTGTAGCGCTGACACTGTGTGAGATGCGGCCGTGTAGCGCTGACACTGTGTGAGATGTGCCCATGTAGCACTGACACTGTGTGAGATGTGCCCGTGTAGCGCTGACACAGTGTGAGATGCGGACGTGTAGCGCTGACACTGTGTGAGATGTGCCCATGTAGCGCTGACACTGTATTAGATGCGCCCGTGTAGCGCTGACAGTGTGTGAGATGTGCCCGTGTAGCGCTGAGACTGTGTGAGATGTGCCCGTGTAGTGCTGACACTATGTGACATGCGGCCGTGTAGCGCTGACACTGTGTGACATGCGGCTGTGTAGCGCTGAGACTGTGTGAGATGCAGCCGTGTAGTGCTGACACTGTGTGACATGCGGTCGTGTAGCGCTGACACTGTGTGACATGCGGCTGTGTAGCGCTGACACTGTGTGAGATGCAGACGTGTAGCACTGACACTGTGTGAGATGCGGCCGGGCAGCGCTGATACTGTGTGAGATGCAACCGTGTAACGCTGACACTGTGTGAGATGCAGCCGTGTAGCGTTGACACTGTGTGAGATACGGCCGTGTAGCGTTGACACTGTGTGAGATGCGGCCGTGTAGCGCTGACACTGTGTGAGATGTGCCCGTGTAGCGCTGACACAGTGTAAGATGCGGACGTGTAGCGCTGAGACTGTGTGAGATGTGCCCGTGTAGCGCTGAGACTGTGTGAGATGTGCCCGTGTAGTGCTGACACTATGTGACATGCGGCCGTGTAGCGCTGACACTGTGTGACATGCGGCTGTGTAGCGCTGACACTGTGTGACATGCAGACGTGTAGCACTGACACTGTGTGAGATGCGGCCGTGCAGCGCTGACACTGTGTGAGATGCGCCCGTGTAGCGCTGACACTGTATTAGATGCGGCCGTGTAGCGCTGACACTGTGTGAGATGCGGCCATGTAGCGCTGACACTGTGTGAGATGCGCCCGTGTGGCGCTGACACTGTGAGATGCAGCCGTGTAGCGCTGACACTGTATGAGATGTGCCCATGTAGCGCTGACACTGTGTGAGATGCAGCCGTGTAGCGCTGACACTGTATGAGATGTGCCCATGTAGCGCTGACACTGTGTGAGATGTGCCCGTGTAACGCTGACACTGTGTGAGATGCAGCCGTGTAGCGCTGATACTGTGTGAGATGTGCCAGTGTAGTGCTGACACTATGTGACATGCGGCCGTGTAGCACTGACACTGTGTGAGATGCGCCCGTGTAGCGCTGACACTGTGTGAGATGTGCCGGTGTAGCGCTGACACTGTGTGAGATGCAGCCATGTAGCGCTGACACTGTGTGAGATGCGGCCATGTAGCGCTGACACTGTGTGAGATGTGCCCGTGTAGCACTGACACTGTGTGAGATGCAGCTCTATAGCGCTGACACTGTGTGAGATGTGCCCGTGTAGCGCTGAAACTGTATTAGATGCGCCTGTGTACCACTGACATTGTGTAAGATGTGCTTGTGTAGTGCTGACACTGTGTGAGATGCGCCTGTGTAGCGCTGATACTGTGTGAGATGCAACCGTGTAACGCTGACACTGTGTGAGATGCAGCCGTGTAGCGTTGACACTGTGTGAGATACGGCCGTGTAGCGTTGACACTGTGTGAGATGCGGCCGTGTAGCGCTGACACTGTGTGAGATGTGCCCATGTAGCACTGACACTGTGTGAGATGTGCCCATGTAGCGCTGACACTGTGTGAGATGTGCCCGTGTAGCGCTGACACTGTGTGACATGCGGCCGTGTAGCGCTAACACTATGTGAGATGTGCCCATGTAGCGCTGACACTGTATTAGATGCGCCCATGTAGCGCTGACACTGTGTGAGATGTGCCCGTGTAGCGCTGACACAGTGTGAGATGCGGACGTGTAGCGCTGACACTGTGTGAGATGTGCCTATGTAGCGCTGACACTGTATTAGATGCGCCCGTGTAGCTCTGACACTGTGTGAGATGTGCCCGTGTAGCGCTGACACAGTGTAAGATGCGGACGTGTAGCGCTGAGACTGTGTGAGATGTGCCCGTGTAGCGCTGAGACTGTGTGAGATGTGCCCGTGTAGTGCTGACACTATGTGACATGCGGCCGTGTAGCGCTGACACTGTGTGACATGCGGCTGTGTAGCGCTGACACTGTGTGACATGCAGACGTGTAGCACTGACACTGTGTGAGATGCGGCCGTGCAGCGCTGACACTGTGTGAGATGCGCCCGTGTAGCGCTGACACTGTATTAGATGCGGCCGTGTAGCGCTGACACTGTGTGAGATGCGGCCATGTAGCGCTGACACTGTGTGAGATGCGCCCGTGTGGCGCTGACACTGTGAGATGCAGCCGTGTAGCGCTGACACTGTATGAGATGTGCCCATGTAGCGCTGACACTGTGTGAGATGCAGCCGTGTAGCGCTGACACTGTATGAGATGTGCCCATGTAGCGCTGACACTGTGTGAGATGTGCCCGTGTAACGCTGACACTGTGTGAGATGCAGCCGTGTAGCGCTGATACTGTGTGAGATGTGCCAGTGTAGTGCTGACACTATGTGACATGCGGCCGTGTAGCACTGACACTGTGTGAGATGCGCCCGTGTAGCGCTGACACTGTGTGAGATGTGCCGGTGTAGCGCTGACACTGTGTGAGATGCAGCCATGTAGCGCTGACACTGTGTGAGATGCGGCCATGTAGCGCTGACACTGTGTGAGATGTGCCCGTGTAGCGCTGAAACTGTATTAGATGCGCCTGTGTACCACTGACATTGTGTAAGATGTGCTTGTGTAGTGCTGACACTGTGTGAGATGCGCCTGTGTAGCGCTGATACTGTGTGAGATGCAACCGTGTAACGCTGACACTGTGTGAGATGCAGCCGTGTAGCGTTGACACTGTGTGAGATACGGCCGTGTAGCGTTGACACTGTGTGAGATGCGGCAGTGTAGCACTGACACTGTGTGAGATGCAGCCGTGTAGCGCGGACACTGTGTGAGATGCAGCCGTGTAGCGCTGACACTGTGTGAGATGTTCCCTATAGCGCTGACACTGTGTGAGATGCAGCTGCGTAGTGCTGACACTGTGTGAGATGCGGCCGTGTAGCGCTGACACTGTGTGACATGCGGACGTGTAGCGCTGACATTGTGTGAGATGTTCCCGTGTAGCGCTGACACTGTGTGAGATGCAGCCGTGTAGCGCTGACACTGTGTGACATGCGGCCGTGTAGTGCTAACACTGTGTGAGATGCGGACGTGTAGCGCTGACACTGTGTGAGATGCGGCCGTGTAGCGCTGACACTGTGTGAGATGCGGCCGTGTAGCACTGACACTGTGTGAGATGTTCCCTATAGCGCTGACACTGTGTGAGATGCAGCCATGTAGTGCTGACACTGTGTGAGATGTGCCCATGTAGCGCTGACACTGTGTGAGATGTGCCCATGTAGCGCTGACACTGTGTGAGATGTGCCCGTGTAGCGCTGACACTGTGTGACATGCGGCCGTGTAGCGCTAACACTATGTGAGATGTGCCCATGTAGCGCTGACACTGTATTAGATGCGCCCGTGTAGCGCTGACACTGTGTGAGATGTGCCCGTGTAGCGCTGACACAGTGTGAGATGCGGACGTGTAGCGCTGACACTGTGTGAGATGTGCCTATGTAGCGCTGACACTGTATTAGATGCGCCCGTGTAGCTCTGACACTGTGTGAGATGTGCCCGTGTAGCGCTGACACAGTGTGAGATGCGGACGTGTAGCGCTGACACTGTGTGAGATGTGCCCATGTAGCGCTGACACTGTATTAGATGCGCCCGTGTAGCGCTGACAGTGTGTGAGATGTGCCCGTGTAGCGCTGAGACTGTGTGAGATGTGCCCGTGTAGTGCTGACACTATGTGACATGCGGCCGTGTAGCGCTGACACTGTGTGACATGCGGCTGTGTAGCGCTGAGACTGTGTGAGATGCAGCCGTGTAGTGCTGACACTGTGTGACATGCGGTCGTGTAGCGCTGACACTGTGTGACATGCGGCTGTGTAGCGCTGACACTGTGTGAGATGCAGACGTGTAGCACTGACACTGTGTGAGATGCGGCCGGGCAGCGCTGACACTGTGTGAGATGCGCCCGTGTAGCGCTGACACTGTGTGAGATGCGCCTGTGTAGTGCTGACACTGTATGAGATGTGCCCGTGTAGCTCTGACACTGTGTGAGATGTGCCCGTGTAGCGCTGAGACTGTGTGAGATGTGCCCGTGTAGTGCTGACACTATGTGACATGCGGCCGTGTAGCGCTGACACTGTGTGACATGCGGCTGTGTAGCGCTGAGACTGTGTGAGATGCAGCCGTGTAGTGCTGACACTGTGTGACATGCGGCTGTGTAGCGCTGACACTGTGTGACATGCAGACGTGTAGCACTGACACAGTGTGAGATGCGGACGTGTAGCGCTGACACTGTGTGAGATGTGCCTATGTAGCGCTGACACTGTATTAGATGCGCCCGTGTAGCTCTGACACTGTGTGAGATGTGCCCGTGTAGCGCTGACACAGTGTGAGATGCGGACGTGTAGCGCTGACACTGTGTGAGATGTGCCCATGTAGCGCTGACACTGTATTAGATGCGCCCGTGTAGCGCTGACACTGTGTGAGATGTGCCCGTGTAGCGCTGAGACTGTGTGAGATGTGCCCGTGTAGTGCTGACACTATGTGACATGCGGCCGTGTAGCGCTGACACTGTGTGACATGCGGCTGTGTAGCGCTGAGACTGTGTGAGATGCAGCCGTGTAGTGCTGACACTGTGTGACATGCGGTCGTGTAGCGCTGACACTGTGTGACATGCGGCTGTGTAGCGCTGACACTGTGTGAGATGCAGACGTGTAGCACTGACACTGTGTGAGATGCGGCCGTGCAGCGCTGACACTGTGTGAGATGCGCCCGTGTAGCGCTGACACTGTGTGAGATGCGCCCGTGTAGCGCTGACACTGTATTAGATGCGGCCGTGTAGCGCTGACACTGTGTGAGATGCGGCCATGTAGCGCTGACACTGTGTGAGATGCGCCCGTGTGGCGCTGACACTGTGAGATGCAGCCGTGTAGCGCTGACACTGTATGAGATGTGCCCATGTAGCACTGACACTGTGTGAGATGCACCTGTGTAGCACTGACACTGTGTGAGATGCAGCCGTGTAGCGCTGATACTGTGTGAGATGTGCCAGTGTAGTGCTGACACTATGTGACATGCGGCTGTGTAGCACTGACACTGTGTGAGATGCGCCCGTGTAGCGCTGATACTGTGTGAGATGTGCCGGTGTAGCGCTGACACTGTATTAGATGCGGCCATGTAGCGCTGACACTGTGTGAGATGCGGCCATGTAGCGCTGACACTGTGTGAGATGTGCCCGTGTAGCACTGACACTGTGTGAGATGCAGCTCTATAGCGCTGACACTGTGTGAGATGTGCCCGTGTAGCGCTGAAACTGTGTGAGATGTGCCCGTGTAGCGCTGACACTGTGTAAGATGTGCCCGTGTAGCACTGACACTGTGTGAGATGCAGCTGTATAGCGCTGACACTGTGTGAGATGCAGCCATGTAGCGCTGACACTGTGTGAGATGTGCCCAGGTGTAGCGCTGACACTGTGTGAGATGCGCCCGTGTTGCGCTGACACTGTGTGAGATGTGCCCGTGTAGCGCTGACACTGTGTGAGATGTGCCGGTGTAGCGCTGACACTGTGTGAGATGCAGCCGTGTAGCGCTGACACTGTGTGAGATGCGGCCGTGTAGCGCTGACACTGTGTGAGATGCGGCCGTGTAGCGCTGACACTGTGTGAGATGCAGCTGTATAGCGCTGACACTGTGTGAGATGTGCCCGTGTAGCGCTGACACTGTGTGAGATGTGCCCGTGTAGCGCTGACACTGTGTGAGATGTGCCCGTGTAGCGCTGACACTGTGTGAGATGTGCCCGTGTAGCGCTGACACTGTGTGAGATGTGCCCGTGTAGCACTAACACTGTGTGAGATGTGCCCGTGTAGCACTGACACTGTGTGAGATGTGCCCGTGTAGCACTGACACTGTGTGAGATGTGCCCGTGTAGCGCTGACACTGTGTGAGATGTGCCCGTGTAGCGCTGACACTGTGTGAGATGTGCCCGTGTAGCGCTGACACTGTGTGAGATGTGCCCGTGTAGCGCTGACACTGTGTGAGATGTGCCCGTGTAGCACTGACACTGTGTGAGATGCAGCTGTATAGCGCTGACACTGTGTGAGATGCGGCCGTGTAGTGCTGACACTGTGTGAGATGCGGCCGTGTAGCACTGACACTGTGTGAGATGTGCCCGTGTAGCGCTGAGACTGTGTGAGATGTGCCCGTGTAGTGCTGACACTATGTGACATGCGGCCGTGTAGCACTGACATTGTGTGAGATGCAGCCGTGTAGTGCTGACACTGTGTGACATGCGGTCGTGTAGCGCTGACACTGTGTGACATGCGGCTGTGTAGCGCTGACACTGTGTGAGATGCAGACGTGTAGCACTGACACTGTGTGAGATGCGGCCGTGCAGCGCTGTCACTGTGTGAGATGCACCCGTGTAGCGCTGACACTGTATTAGATGCGGCCGTGTAGCGCTGACACTGTGTGAGATGCGGCCATGTAGCGCTGACACTGTGTGAGATGTGCCCATGTAGTGCTGACACTGTGTGAGATGTGCCCGTGTAGCGCTGACACTGTGTGACATGCGGCCGTGTAGCGCTAACACTATGTGAGATGTGCCCATGTAGCGCTGACACTGTATTAGATGCGCCCGTGTAGCGCTGACACTGTGTGAGATGTGCCCGTGTAGCGCTGACACAGTGTGAGATGCGGACGTGTAGCGCTGACACTGTGTGAGATGTGCCTATGTAGCGCTGACACTGTATTAGATGCGCCCGTGTAGCTCTGACACTGTGTGAGATGTGCCCGTGTAGCGCTGACACAGTGTGAGATGCGGACGTGTAGCGCTGACACTGTGTGAGATGTGCCCATGTAGCGCTGACACTGTATTAGATGCGCCCGTGTAGCGCTGACACTGTGTGAGATGTGCCCGTGTAGCGCTGAGACTGTGTGAGATGTGCCCGTGTAGTGCTGACACTATGTGACATGCGGCCGTGTAGCGCTGACACTGTGTGACATGCGGCTGTGTAGCGCTGAGACTGTGTGAGATGCAGCCGTGTAGTGCTGACACTATGTGACATGCGGTCGTGTAGCGCTGACACTGTGTGACATGCGGCTGTGTAGCGCTGACACTGTGTGAGATGCAGACGTGTAGCACTGACACTGTGTGAGATGCGGCCGTGCAGCGCTGACACTGTGTGAGATGCGCCCGTGTAGCGCTGACACTGTATTAGATGCGGCCGTGTAGCGCTGACACTGTGTGAGATGCGGCCATGTAGCGCTGACACTGTGTGAGATGCGCCCGTGTGGCGCTGACACTGTGAGATGCAGCCGTGTAGCGCTGACACTGTATGAGATGTGCCCATGTAGCGCTGACACTGTGTGAGATGCACCTGTGTAGCACTGACACTGTGTGAGATGCAGCCGTGTAGCGCTGATACTGTGTGAGATGTGCCAGTGTAGTGCTGACACTATGTGACATGCGGCCGTATAGCACTGACACTGTGTGAGATGCGCCCGTGTAGCGCTGACACTGTGTGAGATGTGCCCGTGTAGCGCTGACACTGTGTGAGATGTGCCGGTGTAGCGCTGACACTGTGTGAGATGCAGCCATGTAGCGCTGACACTGTGTGAGATGCGGCCATGTAGCGCTGACACTGTGTGAGATGTGCCCGTGTAGCACTGACACTGTGTGAGATGCAGCTCTATAGCGCTGACACTGTGTGAGATGTGCCCGTGTAGCGCTGACACTGTGTGAGATGTGCCCGTGTAGCGCTGACACTGTGTGAGATGTGCCCGTGTAGCACTGACACTGTGTGAGATGCAGCTGTATAGCGCTGACACTGTGTGAGATGCAGCCATGTAGCGCTGACACTGTGTGAGATGTGCCCAGGTGTAGCGCTGACACTGTGTGAGATGCGCCCGTGTTGCGCTGACACTGTGTGAGATGTGCCCGTGTAGCGCTGACACTGTGTGAGATGTGCCGGTGTAGCGCTGACACTGTGTGAGATGCGGCCGTGTAGCGCTGACACTGTGTGAGATGCGGCCGTGTAGCGCTGACACTGTGTGAGATGCGGCCGTGTAGCGCTGACACTGTGTGAGATGCGGCCGTGTAGCGCTGACACTGTGTGAGATGCGGCCGTGTAGCGCTGACACTGTGTGAGATGTGCCCATGTAGCGCTGACACTGTGTGAGATGCAGCAGTATAGCGCTGACACTGTGTGAGATGTGCCCGTGTAGCGCTGACACTGTGTGAGATGTGCCCAGGTGTAGCGCTGACACTGTGTGAGATGCGCCCAGGTGTAGCGCTGACACTGTGTGAGATGTGCCGGTGTAGCGCTGGCACTGTGTGAGATGCGGCCGTGTAGCGCTGACACTGTGTGAGATGCGCCCGTGTAGCGCTGACACTGTGTGAGATGCAGCTGTATAGCGCTGACACTGTGTGAGATGCGCCCGTGTAGTGCTGACACTGTGTGAGATGTGCCCGTGTAGCACTGACACTGTGTGAGATGCGGCCGTGTAGCGCTGACACTGTGTGAGATGCGCCCGTGTAGCACTGACACTGTGTGAGATGTGCCCGTGTAGCGCTGACACTGTGTGAGATGTGCCCAGGTGTAGCGCTGACACTGTGTGAGATGTGCCCGTGTAGCGCTGACACTGTGTGAGATGTGCCCGTGTAGCACTGACACTGTGTGAGATGTGCCGGTGTAGCGCTGACACTGTGTGAGATGCGCCCGTGTAGCACTGACACTGTGTGAGATGTGCCCGTGTAGCGCTAACACTGTGTGAGATGTGCCCGTGTAGCGCTGACACTGTGTGAGATGTGCCCATGTAGCGCTGACACTGTGTGAGATGCGCCCGTGTAGCGCTGACACTGTGTGAGATGCGCCCGTGTAGCACTGACACTGTGTGAGATGTGCCCGTGTAGCGCTAACACTGTGTGAGATGTGCCCGTGTAGCGCTGACACTGTGTGAGATGTGCCCATGTAGCGCTGACACTGTGTGAGATGCGCCCGTGTAGCGCTGACACTGTGTGAGATGTGCCCGTGTAGCGCTGACACTGTGTGAGATGCGGCCGTGTAGCGCTGACACTGTGTGAGATGCGCCCGTGTAGCGCTGACACTGTGTGAGATGCAGCTGTATAGCGCTGACACTGTGTGAGATGCGCCCGTGTAGTGCTGACACTGTGTGAGATGCGTCCATGTAGCGCTGACACTGACATACGAGCCGTCTTGATGGATTTCCGCAGTTGGATGCATTCTCTTCATTTCTGAGCGTTGTATCTTGTATCGCGCCGTGACTTATGATTTACATTTGTCCTTTGAATTTAACTGGGATTATTTATGGGGAAGCAGCAGAAAGAGCCGTATAACAGCCGGGAGACAGCGGGACAACCTCCGGCACATCCAGAGCATCATCATATAACAGAGAGGACTTATCTCACTGCTCCGAGGCATAAAGAGGGCTTACCGGGCTTATAGGATCGTACAATGAAAAATCTGATGTACTTTGTGTTTCATTTCTTCACCATTTAAGTTCTCTGTTTGCTGTCAGTGAATGGGAACACTGAAGCTATTATGCATCCTGATCATGTGCAAGTGACACCAGTGCAGGGCGAGCGACGCCTGACACACTGCAACCAGCGCTGCACTTGGTCAGGGGGTTGTTGGGTGCTTTCACATGGGCCCCAGTGATATCGGTCCGCACCTACAAACCTGCGAATGTTGGCAAGAAACCAGCATCGCAGCAGTTGTGATAGAGAAATCGGATTGCACTTACATGAAACTGACATTTACATGCGAGTGCGATGTGGTTTTTGTTTGCCTGCCATAGGAGAGAATGATACTTACATAAGAATTACCCAAAAATAGAGCCTGCAGTGACCGTCGACCCAAGAGAAACAAACTGCTCATCCCTGAAGACAGTTGGCCATTTTCAGGCGTGATCGCTGACCATACCAGTCGGTCATGTATTGTATGTGCAGATCACCTGTGAACGCACCCTCTCCATGTATTCTCTTCATGTGGGCTAGTAGTGCGCCATGTGATCAGAAATGAAACTGCACATTTTTAGTCGATTTAAATCGTACAGATCGTCCCCGACTTACGAACAAGTTCCATTCCAGTGGGCTCGGATGTCCCAACAAAGCGGAGTAGCTTTCTGTGGCGAGTTACTGACTGGAAGTAGGCAATGGGCGGTGGTGGAGCATCAGAAACAGGAGACGATGCTGCATCAACAACAGCAGAGGACGGGTCATCAGCACTCGGTGATAACGGGACATCAGAGGGAGGGTGAGAAGACTTTGGCATGGATGCTCTAACACTGGTTCAGGGTCATGATGAGACCGGTTTAAGGATATCTGGGTGGTGGCCTTCTTTTTCTCATCATATATGGCTCGGTAGCAGTGAAGTGCATGGTGGACAGCTGCTGCAACCATGGGGTACCGTTCCACATTTAGGTCCTGTGATTCAAAGAGTGCCAGATAGTCTTCAATCATCTGAAATGCCTGTGCCATCATCTTCTCTGGGAATGCTCCGGTGCTGGTTCCACTTCCAGTTCATCTTTTTCTTCCTCCTTCCTCTGGTTTTCCACTTCCATGAGGTCTCTATTTGTCAGCTCCTGGTGGTGCACAGCCAAATATTCATGGACGTCGTGTTCCTCGAGATCAAGGTCAAGCTTCTCGCTGATGCTCAGTAAGTTGTCGACTACATTTTGTTCTTCTGCCTGTAGCTTCGCTAAACCCGGGGAGTCATGGACAAACACTGGGTACAGTTTGTTCCAAGCCCCATTCATGGTGGTGGTGGTAAGTTCACACCATGAAGCATCAGTGATCTTTATGGCATTATAGATAGTGAAGTTCTTCCAAAATTCACGCAATGTCATCCCAGAATCTCCTTCAGTGCCCGACGAAACATGCGACAGAGATACTATTTCTTGAAAGTTGCAGTGGCCCCCTGGTCCATCGGCTGGAGTAGGGAAGTAGTGTTGGGTGGCAGGAAAACTACCTTCACATTTGCATGAAAATCATCCAGGAAGGAGGCAGGCCCGGTGCATTATCTAAGGGGAGGGGAATGTTTAAGGGAATGTTCTTATTCCAGCAGTACCTCTCCACCTCGGGGATGAAATGGTGATAAAACCAGCCTTGGGACATAGCAAGAGTGACCCAGGCTTTTCGGTTACACTTCCACACAACAAAAGTGAGGCCTTAGCTAGATTTTTCAGGGCTCTTGGGTTTTCAGCAGGATACACTATTAATGGCTATGGTATTACCACCGAGCCGTAGCATCAGTCTGTCCTGTTTGAAGCCAGGCATAGACTTCTCTTCTTTACTGATGTAGCTTCTGTCCGGCATCTTCTTCCAGTAAAGTCCTGTATCAACAACATTGAATATCAGCTGCGGTGAAGACTCGCCTTCTTCGATGATTTCCTTAAGTGTGGTGGGAACTCCTGAGCTGCTACCGTATCTGCACTTGCTGCCTCTCCAGTCAGCTTTACGTTCTGGAGGTTATTACGTGCCGTGAAGCAGGTAAACCACCCATGGCTTGCAGTAAAGGTCACATCTGCTGCTTCTTCCTCATATTTTGTCTTCACATCTTCAAAAAGACTTAAAGCCTTCTCTTGAATCAGCATCAGGCTGAGCGGCTTTTCTTTCTGATGACAATCCTCCATCCAAAGGCCCAGAAGGAGTCCGATCACTTTTCCTACTAATGATAGTAGAGTACATCGGCCCTGAACTTCTCACATGTTCCATGATGGTAACATCAGCCATCTTCTCACCACTCTTTTTATGATGTCTACTTTTGTTTCCATCATGATGGCCTGGCGTTTCATGGCCCTACCTGCATCACCCAACATGTTAGAGTGCACAACACGCCTCCTACTGGAACCACGTGGGTGCAGTAAGAGAGAGCTACTGTTTACAACATACGCTGCTCTCGCTCGCTGCTGCCGCCACGCGGCGGTCATGTGAACTATCCTTACATGCTAACTTTTACCTTCAGGACAACCTTGTTCGTATGTACCAAAGTTCGTAACTCGAATGTTCGTAAGTCGGGGACTATCTATATTTTACATGAATAGATGGAGCGAATGTTAACTTGACATTGAAGGCGTTTCGATAGCTACAATGTAGCACAATGCTGTAAATCATCACAATGTGTCAGTCATGTTAACCATTGCTACCTCTGTAAAAACTGGGAAGCTAAAAACTGCACTGAAAAAATGTGGTAATTATTTGTATGTTGTGGACGATCTGAGCGACAACCAGCCTGACGGGAAGGACAGCTCCATTGGGATGTCAGCTTTCACTGAGTCTGGGATGGAAACCTGCTGGTACTCAGCACCCAAGGAGCATCCAGCACAGTCCATCTGTTTGTATGGTGACCCAACGGTTGTTCAGCGACTATTTGATAGCCCTCTGTAGTCTATTGACTGCCAGGCCATGCAAGTAGCGTAAGTGCACTACAATAATGACTCAGCATGTCCCACCAGTCGAGTTTGGGAAAAATACCCTCTTTTTACCCAAGACTGCCCACTTGACCTGCTACCATAGATAGCAGTGGTGGCCACATATGTGCGTTGTCTTCTCCTTAGAGTCTATGGCGATGAGTGACTACACAGGGGAGGGGGGACTGTTTACGCCAGAAGTCTGGACAGAAAAGTCACAAATTATGTGCAAAGTAACAGTCCCAACAGAGAAATAGTGCCTCCAGTAGTGTCCCCAAAGTGGCCCTAGTAGTAATAGAGACCCTCATAGAAGCCTCAGTAGTTATAGTGACCCCCCATAGAAGCCTCAGTAGTTATAGTGACCCCCCATAGAAGCCTCAGTAGTAATAATATCCATCATAGTAGTTCCAGTCATAATATAATCCCTCATACTGACCCCCCCATAGTGGCTCCAGTAGTAATAGTGACCCCCATAGTGTTTCCAGTAGTAATAGTGACCCCCATAGTGCCTCCAGTAGTAATAGTGACCCCCATAGTGCTTCTAGTAGTAATAGTGACCCCCATAGTGGTCTCAGTAGTAATAGTGACCCCCATAATGCTTCCAGTAGTAATAGTGAGCCCCATAGTGGCTCCAGTAGTAATAGTGACCCCCATAGTGCTTCTAGTAGTAATAGTGACCCCCATAGTGGTCTCAGTAGTAATAGTGACCCCCATAGTGGTCCCAGTAGTAATAGTGACCCCCATAGTGGTCTCAATAGTAATAGTGACCCCCATAATGGCTCCAGTAGAAATAGTGACCCCCATAGTGTTTCCAGTAGTAATAGTGACCCCCTGCGACCCCTGATCTCTCCCACCAATGTCTGCACTGTGTACAGGCCGGCATCTGCATGCGGGAACGCAAACATTATGGGAGAGGTCAGGGTTCACAGACTGGTTACAGCGCAAAGTAAAGGCGCTGCTTAAGCCTGGCCTGCTGGCAGCTTTTTTTCCTTACGCCCATCTCCAGACACTTTTTTGTTTCTCTGTTACAATTATTTCTACAGGCCATAAGAATAAATACCATCTTGATGAGAACCCTGGCGCCCCTCTGAGGCTCTGCAGGCTGCTGCCTGAGGCGGCGAGCTCCAGTCGCCTCATGGAGAGGGCGCCCCTGCCAATGTGATATATTAAGTAGCCACATATTTGTGAATATCCCAGCCTTGGTCCCGTCTCTCGTACTGATGACCCTAATGACCCTAATGACCCTGATGGAACCGCTGCGAGCTCCGCCCCGAATCCTTCACCCGCTGAGATGATTTCATATCTTGTCCTGCGTTTCTAGACGACTAAACTTGCTGAAAACCTAATTGGGTTTTACAAACGCCAGCGAGGCGCAGAGAACAGAACTTGTAGATGCAAGTGGCGAGCAGGAAGCGATTGAACACTGATGTGGGAAACACGATAAGGAAACCTGCAATTAGTAGGTGAGAGGAGCGACCTGCCCTCCCTCCGCGGCCGGCGGCCCCAGCAGCTCCTCGCCTCACATGACACCGGAAATATTATTCACTGCAGACTAATCCCTTCCTGACAGCCGCAATAAACACGACACAAGTCACCACCACAAGAGAGAGCACAGAATGCATCTCGCTGCTCGCAGCTTTTTATTTGTCCGTGGACTGATCCTGCATGCAGCCTTCAGATAGTTCTAGGTGAGCGCAGGAGGACGCCATGATGAGGGCGCAGCGCTGCGGAATATGTTCACGATATATAAGTGGGGAACCATAACGCATCCCGCTCCGCCTCGCAGGACATCCCAGAAATGTTCATTATAGGGCATATTTGCATAAACTCATAGCCAATCAGAGCCATTCACTGATGTCATTCACTGAATGGCTCTGAATGATCGAACATTGGCTGTGATTGGCTGGTGCTTCATCCAATCACACTGCTCGCTTTGCTGAAGGCAAAGCCCTGTCACCAGAAAGAAGCTGAGGACACTGCAGCTTGCTGCAGTGCTGCCGGAGAGCATCGCGACGCTGCGGACCGGGTGAGTATTGATTTTTTTTTAATGCAGATTGGCTAGGGCTTATTTTCAAGGGGCAGCTTATATTTCAAGCCTCCCCCGAAAACCAGGGTAGCACTTATTATCAGGGAAACACAGTATTAAGTCTGCTCTCATCCTTCTCTTCTGCAAGCCAACCTGTTCCACTCATTGATCCCCCTCCCTGTCTAATATCTAATCTGTGTTTCCTCCCTGTCAGTTTCATCCCATTGCTTCTAGTCTTTCCTTGTACAGATGAGAATAGGGCTGATCCCTCTGCACTGTGACAGCCCTTCAGATATTTGTAGGCAGCTATTAAGTCTCCTCTCAGCCTTCTCTTCTGCTAAACATTCCCAGATCCTTTAACCGTTCCTCATAGGACATGATTTGCAGACCGCTCACCATCTTGGTAACTCTTCTCCGAAGTTGCTCCAGTTTGTCTGTCTGTTATAAAGTGGGGTGCCCAGAACTGGACCCAGTATTCCAGATGAGGTCTGACTAAGGAAGAGTAGAGGGGGATAATGACCTCATGTGATCTAGACTCTGTGCTTCTCTTAATACATCCCAGAATTGTGTTTGCCTTTTTGGCTGCTGCATCACATTGTTGACTCATGTTCAGTCTATGATCTATTAGTATACCCAAGTCTTTTTCACATGTGCTGCTGCTTAGCCCAATTCCTCCCATTCTGTATGTGCTATCTTCATTTTTCTTGCCCAGATGTAGGACTTTGCATTTCTCCTTGTTAAATACGATTCTGTTAGTCGCCGCCCACTGTGCAAGCTTTTCTAGATCTTTTTGAATACTCTCCCTCTCTTCCTTAGTGTTAGCTATCCCTCCTAGCTTTGTGTCATCAGCAAATTTGATCAGTTTCCCACCAATTCCCTCCTCCAGATCATTTATATAAATGTTGACCAACACTGGGCCCAGGACAGAGCCTTGTGGTCCCCATTTGATACATTCTTCCACTTGGATGTGCAGCCATTTCTGACCACTCTTTGAGTACGATCACTCAGCCAGTTGTGAATCCACCTAACAGTTGCCTCGTCAATCCCAGATTTGGTCATTTTTCCAATAAGTCTGGTATGAGATACTTTGTCAGATGTTTTACTAAGGTCAAGATATCCTATATCCATCGCATTTCCCTGATCAGCCCAGTCAGTGATTCTGTCATAGAAGGAAATTAGATTCGTCTGGCATGACTTGTTTGTTACAAACCCATGCTGGCTCTGGTTAATTAATTAATTAATTGTTTCCGTCCGCAGGATCCCCTTTCACTGGATGTTTTCCTCGATCGCGCCATTCTCTGTATACTCTCCACACCGTTACATGAGAACCCCCCCGCGGTTGGCGGTGAGACCCCGGCTAGTCCAGCAACGATGACCGGCCTTGTTGGAAGTCGCTCCGATCGCTGGATCTTCCATCTAATGTGGATTCACACTGAAACTGGTCCACGGAAAACTTGTGATGTGATTTCATGTCGCACTCTGGGGTCATCGAGAATTACCATACAGACAAGCGCCAATCGTGAGAGGACTGGGGGCTCCAAAAAAGGGGCGGTGAGTGTAGGTTAAACCATTGCTATTTTCTGTTCTGCTGATGTATCTACACAGAAGGCGCCTCTGAAGCAATCATATGTTTTTCTCGGGTCCCTCATGATAATAATTCTTGCTGTTTGTAAGTGAAATCTTAGAGGAATCCTGCGTAATCTTAGTTCTGCTGGTACAGCCTAAGACGAGGGCCGGGTGCTCCCTGCAGGTCTGTAATGTTCTCTCATGTTCTCGGCATTGTTTTATTAATGACACAACAATCGATCGCCGTGCCGCCTCACAGAGCCAAATTTTCAGAAACTCTGAACTAATATGAGCTAACAGGAAATGTGAACGGTTTTCTTAAAGGGATGACAACCGCTGTCTACAAGCTCTATAGGGGCATATGGACATCTTAGAAGACCCCATGCTGTGGAGGACCAGGCACGTCCGTGCATTACATTGTCCCACATTCATTTCAATGGCTGGCATGTCATGCCACGTTTCTCCTGTAGAGGCTGCTATAGCAAAAACCTACAGCCAGACAAGGTTTCCACTGTGGATAACAGCTGATTGACAATTAACCCCTTAATGAAACGGACTGTTTTTCTTTTTTGATTTCTGTTTCTTCCTCCTCACTTTCAAAAAATCATAACTTTTTTTTTCCATCAGCAAAGCTGTCGGAGGGCTTGTGGTTTTTTGATATCAGTTGTATTTATCAGTGATACTATATGTATAGAGATGAGCGAGCACCAAAATGCTCGGGTGCTCGTTACTCGGGACGAAATTATCGCGATGCTCGAGGGTTTGTTTCGAGTAACGAACCCCATTGAAGTCAATGGGCGACCCGAGCATTTTTGTATATCGCCGATGCTCGCTAAGGTTTTCATGTGTGAAAATCTGGGCAATTCAAGAAAGTGATGGGAACGACACAGAAACAGATAGGGCAGGCGAGGAGCTACATGTTGGGCTGCATCTCAAGTTCACAGGTCCCACTATTAAGCCACAACACCGGCAAGAGTGCCCCCCCCTCTCAACAACTTTTACTTCTGAAAAGCCCTCATTAGCATGGCATACCTTAGCTAAGCACCACACTACCTCCAACAAAGCACAATCACTGCCTGCATGACACTCCACTGCCACTTCTCCTGGGTTACATGCTGCCCAACCCCCCGCACGACCCAGTGTCCACAGTGCACACCAAACTGTCCCTGCGCAGCCTTCAGCTGCCCTCATGCCACGCCACCCTCATGTCTATTTATAAGTGCGTCTGCCAGAGGAAAAGCAGGCACACACTGCAGAGGGTTGGCACGGCTAGGCAGCGACCCTCTTTAAAAGGGGTGGGTCGATAGCCCACAATGCTGTACAGAAGCAATGAGAAATATAATCCTGTGCCACCGCCATCAGGAGCTGCACACGTGGGCATAGCAATGGGGAACCTATGTGCCACACACTATTCATTCTGTCAAGGTGTCTCTGCATGCCCCAGTCAGACCGCGGTTTTTAATTCATAGACACAGGCAGGTACAACTCCCTATTGTGAAGTCCCTGTGGACCCACAGCCTGGGTGGGTGCCAGGAAGCCACCAGCGGTACATAAAAATATCCCATTGCATTGCCCAACACAGCTGAGGTAGTAATGTCGTGCTTAATGCAGGTGGGCTTCGGCCCACACTGCATGCCCCAGTCAGACTGGTAATATGTACCTTAACAGTAACCGCGTTGGTGGTAATGTGGTGGTGACTGCGGACCTAGTAGCGCGGTTTTATTTTGTTGGTTTTCGGAATGTGGCCAGGATTAAGTGGGCCGTGGCGGGGGATGTTTTTGAGGCACTACGTGTCCTCTCCACGTGTCCGTGGTTATATGCACCTTAACAGTAACAGCATTGGTGGGAAATGGCCTCGCCGCCATCATGTCTTTGGGAAGCCTCTGTTTCCACACCCCAGAGACATACCATTAGCAGCGGTATAGGCAGAGCCCATAATTAGTAACATTTCAGCCGTAGCATTAGGACAGGCCCCACTAACATATCACTAGCAGCATTATAGGGGGAGCACAGTATTAGTTCCATTTCAGTAATAGTAGCACTCAAGACAGGCCCCAGTAACAATTCCGAAGCAGCAGTATAGTGGGAGCGCAGTCTTCGTTCCATTTTAGTAGCTGCAGTATAGACAAGGCCCAAGTTACATTTATGTAGCTAAAGTGTAGGCCAACCCCACACACCTTTCTGTACCATGAGTGCAGGCGAAGAACATAGAAATTGCTATGATTACACTGTAGGTGAGTGCCCAAAAAAATTGGTGTACCAACAGTACTAATGTATCTCTGTAAAAATTGGCCATGCCCAACCAAGATGGCAGGTGAAACCCATTAATCGCTTTGGTTAATGTGGCTTAAGTGGTAACTAGGCCTGGAGGCAGCCCAGTTTAACGAAAAATTGGTTCAAGTTAAAGTTTCAACGCTTTTAAGAGCATTGAAACGTATAAAAATTGTTTAGAAAAATTATATGAGTGAGCCTTGTGGCCCTAAGAAAAATTGCCCGTTCGGCGTGATTACGTGAGGTTTCAGGAGGAGGAGCAGGAGGAGGAGGAGGAATATTATACACAGATTGATGAAGTAGAAATGTCCCCGTTTTGGATGGTGATAGAGAATGATGCTTCCATCCGCGGGTGCAGCCTACGTATTGTTTAGGTATCGCTGCTGTCCGCTGGTGGAGAAGAGAAGTCTGGGGAAATCCAGGCTTTGTTCATCTTTATGAGTGTAAGCCTGTCGGCACTGTCGGTTGACAGGCGGGTACGCTTATCTGTGATGATTCCCCCAGCCGCACTAAACACCCTCTCTGACAAGACGCTAGCCGCAGGACAAGCAAGCACCTCCAGGGCATACAGCGCGAGTTCAGGCCACGTGTCCAGCTTCGACACCCAGTAGTTGTAGGTGGCAGAGGCGTCACGGAGGACGGTTGTGCGATCGGCTATGTACTCCCTCACCATCCTTTTACAGTGCTCCCGCCGACTCAGCCTTGACTGGGGAGCGGTGACAGTCTTTCTGGGGAGCCATAAAGCTGGCAAAGGCCTTGGAGAATGTTCCCCTGCCTGCGCTGTACATGCTGCCTGATCTCTGCGCCTCCCCTGCTACCTGGCCCTCGGAACTGCGCCTTCTGCCACTAGCGCTGTCGGATGGGAAGTTTACCATCAGTTTGTCCACCAGCGCCCTGTGGTATAGCATCATTCTCGAACCCCTTTCCTCTTCGGGAATGAGAGTGCAAAGGCTCTCCTTATACCGTGGGTCGAGCAGTGTGTACACCCAGTAATCCGTAGTGGCCAGAATGCGTGTAACGCGAGGGTCACGAGAAAGGCATCCTAACATGAAGTCAGCCATGTGTGCCAGGGTACCTGTACGCAACACATGGCTGTCTTCACTAGGAAGATCACTTTCAGGATCCTCCTCCTCCTCCTCCTCCTCCTCAGGCCATACACGCTGAAAGGATGACAGGCAAGCAGCATGGGTACCGTCAGCAGTGGGCCAAGATGTCTCTTCCCCCTCCTCCTCATCTTCTTCCTCCTCCTCCTCACCGCGCTGAGATATAGACAGGAGGGTGCTCTGACTATCCAGCGGCATACTGTCTTCCCCCGGCTCTGTTTCCGAGCGCAAAGCGTCTGCCTTTATGCTTTGCAGGGAACTTCTCAAGATGCGTAGCAGAGGAATGGTGACGCTAATGATTGCAGCATCGCCGCTCACCACCTGGGTAGACTCCTCAAATTTTCCAAGGACCTGGCAGATGGCTGCCAACCAGGCCCACTCTTCTGTAAATAATTGAGGAGGCTGACTCCCACTGCGCCGCGCAAGTTGGAGTTGGTATTCCACTATAGCTCTACGCTCCTCATAGAGCCTGGCCAACATGTGGAGCGTAGAGTTCCACCGTGTGGGCACGTCGCACAGCAGTCGGTGCACTGGCAGATTAAACCGATGTTGCAGGGTCCGCAGGGTGGCAGCGTGCGTGTGTGATTTGCGGAAATGTGCGCAGATCCGGCGCACCTTTCCGAGCAGGTATGACAAGTGGGGGTAGCTTTTCAGAAAGCGCTGAACCACCAAATTAAACACATGGGCCAGGCATGGCACGTGCGTGAGGCTGCCGAGCTGCAGAGCCACCACCAGGTTACGGCCGTTGTCACACACGACCATGCCCGGTTGGAGGCTCGGCGGCGCAAGCCAGCGGTCGGTCTGCTCTGTCAGACCCTGCAGCAGTTCGTGGGCCGTGTGCCTCTTCTCTCCTAAGCTGAGTAGTTTCAGCACGGCCTGCTGACGCTTGCCCACCGCTGTGCTGCCACGCCGCGTGACACCGACTGCTGGCGACGTGCTGCTGCTGACACATCTTGATTGCGAGACAGAGGTTGCGTAGGAGGAGGGTGGTTTAGTGGAGGAAGCATACACCGCCGCAGATACCACCACCGAGCTGTGGCCCGCAATTCTGGGGGTGGGTAGGACGTGAGCGGTCCCAGGCTCTGACTCTGTCCCAGCCTCCACTAAATTCACCCAATGTGCCGTCAGGGAGATATAGTGACCCTGCCCGCCTGTGCTTGTCCACGTGTCTGTTGTTAAGTGGACCTTGGCAGTAACCGCGTTGGTGAGGGTGCGTACAATGTTGCGGGAGACGTGGTCGTGCAGGCCTGGGACGGCACATCGGGAAAAGTAGTGGCGACTGGGAACCGAGTAGCGCGGGGCCGCCGCCGCCATCATGCTTTTGAAAGCCTCCGTTTCCACAAGCCTATACGGCAGCATCTCTAGGCTGATCAATTTTGCAATGTGCACGTTTAACGCTTGAGCGTGCGGGTGCGTGGCGGCGTACTTGCGCTTGCACTCAAACTGTGGCGCTAGCGATGTCTGGATGCTACGCTGAGAGACATTGCTGGATGGGGCCGAGGACAGCGGAGGTGAGGGTGTGGGTGCAGGCCAGGAGACGGTAGTACCTGTGTCCTCAGAGGGGGGTTGGATCTCAGTGGCAGGTTGGGGCACAGGGGGAGAGGCAGTGGTGCAAACCGGAGGCGGTGAACGGGCATCGTCCCACCTTGTGGGGTGCTTGGCCATCATATGCCTGCGCATGCTGGTGGTGGTGCCTCCCCAGCTGATCTTGGCGCGACAAAGGTTGCACACCACTGTTCGTCGGTCGTCAGGCATCTCTGTGAAAAACTGCCACACCGTAGAGCACCTTGACCTGTGCAGGGTGGCATGGCGCGAGGGGGCGCTTTGGGAACCAGTTGGTGGATTATTCGGTCTGGCCCTGCCTCTACCCCTGGCCACCGCACTGGCTCGGCCTGTGCCCACACCCTCACTTGGCCCTCCGCGTCCTCGCCCGCGTCCACGTCCTATAGGCCTACCCCTACCCCTCAGCATGGTGTATTACCAGTGATTTGATTTCCCAGGCAGGAAAGAAAGTGGCGCAAGCCTGCTGTAAAACGTAGCTGGTTGCGTCTGATTTTTTAACGTTCTCCACGCAGCACACATATACTTTTTTCCCTTTTTTGTAAAAGGAAAGGCCCACTGCGTCTATTCACTGAATAATAAGTTTAATAACTGTGTTGTGCTCCTGCAAATGTGTCACAGAACTTTAGTGTTGCAGAGTTATTAACTACAGCTGAGCAAGGAATTTCCCAGGCAGGAAAGAAAGTGGCGCAAGCCTGCTGTTAAACGTAGCTGGCTGCGTATGAATTTTTTACTATCTCCAGCCACCACACACGTACACAGAACGCTGAGGACTGACAGAGGCAGGGCACATAGAATTTTTCCCTTTTTTTTAAAAAGAAAAGGCCCACTGCATATATTCAATCAATAATATATGTCTTCTGGCCCTGCCTACACAATTCTGTCCCTGTAGTATTACTGCAGGGCGCAATGCTCTGCACAGCCGATTTAAAAAAAAAAAAAAAATGCAACACTGCTAACAGCAGCCTGCACAGTACTGCACACGGTTAAATGTGGCCCTAAGAAGGACCGTTGGGGTTCTTGAAGCCTACACTCACTCCTAACACTCTCCCTGCCTAACCACCACTTCTGTCCCTGGACTATTAATGCGGGGCGCAATGCTCTGCAGACAGCCGATTTTGAAAAAAAAAAAATTGTGCAACACTGCTAACAGCAGCCTGCACAGTACTGCAAACGGATAGATGTGGCCCTGAGAAGGACCGTTGGGGTTCTTGAAGCCTACTACTAACACTCTCCCTACAGCAGCTACGGCACCAGCACTTTCCCTCAGCTAACTGAGTCACAAGGCATCTGAGGCGAGCTGCGGGAGGGGCCGACTTTTATACTCGGGTGACATCTGATCGCCCCAGCCACTCACAGCAGGGGGGTGGTATAGGGCTTGAACGTCACAGGGGGAAGTTGTAATGCCTTCCCTGTCTTTCAATTGGCCAGAAAAGCGCGCTAACGTCTCAGGGAAGGAAGTGAAAGTAACCCGAACACCGCGTGGTGCTCGTTAAGAGTAACGAGCATCCCGAACACGCTAATATTCGCCCGAGCATCAAGCTCGGACGAGTACGTTCGCTCATCTCTATATATGTACCATAAAATGTACTGAAAAACTTTAAAAAAGTTCTTAGCACAGTGAATCCCCCTCAATTCCGCCATCTTTGGTGAAGGGGGTCTTGTTTTCATGGGGTACACAATGCAGCAAACATGACATGATAACTTCATTCTGCGGGTCGCTACGACTACCACAATACCACATTTATAGAGTTTTTTTTGCGGTACTGCTTTTTATAATACTCTGCTGCCATCTTTTGACCGTCATGACGTTTGTGTTTTTCCATTGACATAGCTGTGCGCGCCCATGTTTTTTCGTTGGTGTTGAGCTGCCGGAAGGGCCTGTGACCGAGCCTTCGCCCAGCGCTTTCCCATAGAGGTAAAGCACAGAAGGATGGTACTGCCATGCCCTGCGATCTCCCCCACGGTCAGTCTGTGACCGATCCTGAATGGAATCTTCCCGGTTGTGGACACCTCTTCATCTGTGGAGTGCTCATAACTAATGATGGCTTTTCATTGGCCTCATGTAGACAGTTCTTTATGTGGCGGCACCAGTAGTCCCTAAGGTCCTGTATTAAGAGGTTCTCCATGTGTGATCATCTATCTGATGAGGCTGGTTTCCATGAGAGCGTGAAGACCCAGCATGGTTGCCTCTACTTGGGGGTCCGCTCCTGCCCCTACAGGGGAAGTGAAGCATTGCACAATTCCCAATGAAACCAATGAGCTTCATGTTCAGCATGCGAACATTCTGGGTCTTACAGAGAAGGAGGTGCTTTTTGCTGCTGTTCTTAACTTTGACTTATAGATGGGGGTCCTAAACTGGAAGCACCAATGTATGAACTCATATTAACCCCTTTATACCTCAGGAACTACAGTTATGCAGTGGAGGAGCAAAGTTTGTATGGAGTGGGATTGTGAGTCAATGACAAGTGACACCCACAACTGCCGCAATCAATGTGAACACTGATTGCGGCTGTTAACCCTTTAAATGCTATTATCAATTCTGACAGCAGCAATTAAATGCCCCAATTGGTATTCCGGGCCTAAACAGTCCGCCCCTGCAATGAGATCTGGGGTGCCGTTCAGTTGCCATGGCAGCTTGGGACATTCTGAAGGCCCCCGGCGCTGCCATGACTGTTTAATTAATTAGAAAGAATACAAGGTATTAAAAGTATGTTTTTAAAAAAAACCCTTTTTACATATTTACAATAAAAAAATCCAAACAAAAAGGCACATTTGGTATCGCTGCGTCGGCACAACTTCGATCAAAGTAACACATTATGTATCTCACATGCTGAATGTCATCAGGAAAAAGAAGCCACAACGCCAGAAATGTGAAAAAGTTTAATAAGACGCGATCATAAAGTCACATGAACTCCAAAATGGCATCAATAGAAACTACAGGACTACAAAAACGAAATATAGAAAAATGATGGCGGTCAGAGGGCACTAAGAAAACCACCCCCACGTTGTGTTGGTAGGATGAAGGAACTGTTTATGGCACCCAGCATACCGTACTTAGTTTTCTCATAGAGGCCAAAAGTGGCTAACCGGGGCTATAGCTTCAGTTGCAAGAAAAAGTTAGTGAACCCTTTGCAATTCCCTGGACTGCTGCACTGATTACTAATACAATGTATCCAAGTCCCAATTAGAGACAAACACAATGTAGCTAATAACACAGACAGTGTATCATTCATCATCTGCCGTGCAGTGAAGCCTTACATGTAATAACCTGTAGAGCCCAAGTGTCTGTGCGGCGCGACTCTCCAAGACGAAGTGAAGGTATCACTGGTCTTCTTTATTAAAGTTACAAACCAGCAGAAAACCGCGTTTTGATGCCTTTTCTTCAGCCATGCTGCGTAGAACACTGTAGTCGATGATGTGAAAGGTGACGGGAAACAAAACAGAGGCTTAGAGGTAACAAGGAATAAGCATGAACCTGCTATCTACTGGGTTAGACCAGCTGGCGGCACCTTCACATGTGCCCCCTTACCACTGATTAGTCACAGGCACCAGTCCTTAGCCGGCCAAGAATCACCATTACAATGAAGCTCCGCCCTTTTCTTTTTTTCAGTAACCAAATATTTCCTGTATATAGGAATGAGATTTACACGGCATTGAGGATGAATGTGGGACTGTACCTCCCTGTAAAAGAGTTTCAGTTCATCACTATTTCTGGGATGCAAATAAGGGAGATGGAATAATACTTCCACAGCGCCACCCATGGGAAGGCAGCACTCCTTCAAGCCAAAGTTAGACTCTAGGTGCTCTCCCTAAGGAGAAAAGATAATATTTCTGGGATGCCTTGCGTATGCAGCTCTCTTCTTGTCATGTCTAAGCAATAACAAAGCATAGAAGTAAATTAACTAAAGAATAGTTGAAAACAAAGCTTTGTGTGTCTGAATGGCCAGATTAGAGTCTTGACCTTGACCCTATTGAGATCCAGATAACTTCAAATGGTTCACTTACTTTTTTTGCAACTGCATATGAGGACAGAGTATAAGGTGTTCCAAATGGCAGGAATATAATTTACGAGTCCCTCCCTGGTTATATTTTGTATTAGAGACTTGCTCATAATTGTATTGTTCCGCAGAGACCTTGTGGGCTGGAAAACATCTTCAGACTTATCTAGTGTTTGTTTGGAAAACAGCGTGTGCTGCCATGTGACTGCGCTGTGTTACACGGAGAGTGTGTTGTGCTTGGCCTCTGGAAATGTGGATATTTTATCTTTTCAATTCATCGTGATATAATTTTATCCAAAATATTTCTCAGAATGTTATTTGTAAAACCAGAAAACCCTCCCAAAATGTGTCATCATGAGGAGGATTACCCACTCCAGAATGATCTATGTCCTTCCTAAATCTGGAGTCTAAAGACAACCAGACAGACCATCTTTAGTAAATCTTTAGAATGGGAAGCATTTAAAGAAACCAGGATGGAGGAACACAGAACTTAAAAAGGAAGGAAATATGTTTATCAAATGGAAAGAGGGGGAAATATCTAAAGAAGAATATAATGCGGTCTGCAGAAACTGTAGGGCAAGTGTCAGAAAAGCTAAAGGTGATAATGAATTGGGGCTTGTAAGAGAGGCCAAAAGCAATAAAAAAGGATTTGGGGGTCAAAAGCAAAAGAAAAGAAAATGGTGAATTGGTTCAGAATGGTGTTGAGAAGGCCGGACTGTTAAATTCTTATTTTGTATCTGTTTTCTCTCAGAAAGTAGATGGAACATCAACTGATCTTCCCTGTGCGATTGGGGGGATACAAGAATGCAGACTATCTATAAGGAGAGGGATGGTGAGGGAACACTTAGCTAACTTAAATGAATTCATGTTTCAAGGTCCAGATGAATTACATCCTAGGATGCTAAAGGAAGCAGCGGAGGTAATTGCTGAACCACTCGCCATAATCTGTGAAAATTCCTGAAGAACAAAAGTCCCAGAAGATTGGAGAACTGCAAATGTTGTCCCTATCTTCAAAAAAGGGAGGAAGGTGGATCCAGGAAACTACAGGCCTGTGAGCCTGACTTCTATACCGGGAAAGATCTTTGAACAGATTATTAAACAGCATGTAGGCAAGTACTTGGACGAGAATGGAGTAATTAACCAGAGCCAGCATGGGTTTGTAACAAACAAGTCATGCCAGATGAATCTAATTTCCTTCTATGATAATATCACTGACTAGGTTGATCAGGGAAATGCGGTGGATATAGTATATCTTGACTTTAGTAAAGCGTTTGGCAAACTATCTCATACCATACTTATTGAAAAAATGACCAAATATGGGATTGACAAGGCAACTGTTAGGTGGATTCACAACAGGCTGAGTGATCGTATTCAAAGAGTGGTCATGAGTGGTGAACATGAGTCAACAATGTGATGCAGCAGCCAAAAAGGCAAACACAATTCTGGGATGTATTAAGAGAAGCATAGAGTCTAGATCACGTGAGGTCATTATCCCCTCTACTCTTCCTTAGTCAGACCTCATCTGGAATACTGGGTCCAGTTCTGGGCACCCCACTTTATACAAGACATAGACAAACTGGAGCAAGTTCAGAGAAGAGTTACCAAGATGGTGAGCGGTCTGCAAATCATGTCCTATGAGGAACGGGTAAAGGATCTGGGAATGTTTAGCAGAAGAGAAGGCTGAGAGGAGACTTAATAGCGGTCTACAAATATCTGAAGGGCTGTCACAGTGCAGAGGGATCAGCCCTATTCTCATCTGGGCAAGGAAAGACTAGAAGCAATGGCATGAAACTGAGAGGGAGGAGACACAAATTGGATATTAGACAGTGAGGGGATCAATGAGTGGAACAGGTTGCCACAGGAGGTGGTGAGTTCTCCTTCAATTGAAGTGTCCAAACGAAGGCTGGACAAATATCTGTCTGGGATGATTTAGTGATCCTGCACTGAGCAAGGGGTGGGACCCGATGACCCTGGAGGACCCTTCCAACTCTACCATTCTAGGATTCTATGTGGCAAGAAAAATTATCTCTCTATCTATCTCATATCTATCTCCTATCTATCTATCTCATATTTATCTATTTATCTATCTATCTATCTATCTATCTCCTATCTATCTCCTATCTATCTATCTATCTATCTCATATCTATCTATCTATCTATCTCATATCTATCTATCTGTCTATCTATCTCTCTCCTATCTATCTATCTATCTCACATCTATCTATCTATCTCATATCTATCTATCTATCTATCATCTATCTATCTCATATCTATCTATCTGTCTATCTATCTCTCTCCTATCTATCTATCTATCTATCTATCTCCTATCTATCTATCTATCTATCTATCTCATATCTATCTATCTATCTATCTATCTATCTATCTATCTATCTCCTATCTATCTCCTATCTATCTATCTATCTATCTATCTATCTATCTCCTATCTATCTATCTATCTATCTCCTATCTATCTATCTATCTATCTATCTATCTATCTATCTATCTATCTATCTCCTATCTATCTCATATCTATCTATCTCCTATCTATCTATCTATCTATCTATCTCCTATCTATCTCATATCTATCTATCTCATATCTATCTATCTATCTATCTATCTATCTCATATCTATCTATCTATCTATCTATCTATCTCATATCTATCTATCTATCTATCTATCTTATATCTATCTATCTATCTCATATCTTGTAATACTTGTAATATGTTGCTTTTTAAAAATAATTTTGCCATTTTACAAAGGGATTTTGTGGGCAAAAATGCAATTTTTTTACATGAAACTTTATTGAAGTTTTTGACACTATTTGTTAATTTCTGAAAGAGATAGTTCAATCTCCAGGATAGTACACTGCATTACGTATGTAGTGCATTGTACTAAGTCTGTGACAGGCAGCCTAATAGGATGAGTTACATGGCAGACATGGAGGTCTTTGTCAGACTTCCCGCTGCCCATTTGTACCTTGGATTTTATTGTGGGGTTCTGATGGGTGACAGGAGGAGCCCCTCCCCTGTCATCTGCTGACATGCTGCAGCTGCTATTGATTGTAGCGTGTAAGGGGTTAAACTGCCAGGTTCTGAAGTTTCTTTGCTCCTGGTGGTTAGAGCAGGAGCCCCGCGGTCAGCAGTCAGCCAATTCACTGCCTTAAAAAAAGATGTATGTGCAGGTTTAAAGCCCATCAATGGAGTCAGTAAAAAGGCGTATTGTGGTCACTAAGGGGTTAACAACGTTGCATCAGTTTAATGTTGCATAAAAGTTGCGAATTTTGGTGCCCGTGGCACATTAACATCTGAAACCTTTCTTGCCTTGTTTAAAAGCTGGCAGGCAAAGTGGGCAGGGATAACTGGGAGGGGGAGGGGCCTGCAGGCGTCCGACTGATGTATCATTAGTAATGACACAAAGTGGCGCTCATAACACACTTGGCTTCATCTTCTGTCTTTAAGACAGACAAGATGTGCCAAATTTAGGAAAGGCCTCTTAATAAAGCTGGCGCGTTTCACTTTGCCAGCCTTCAGTGTGCGCCGCGTATGAAACGCCGCTCCTGATAAATCTCGCACATTGTTGGAATTTCAACTATCCAGATCCTTCTGTTTGCTTTTCCACTTAAACCCGACCAACGAACGCCGCAGCGGCAGCAGGTAATGTTTGGACTCCTTCGGATGATGGATCAGCGTTGCCGGTCTGCTCTCCGCCAAGAACTGAGAGGAATGGCCTCCTGCCAGAAGCAACACGCCTTGTGCTGAGATGTTGTTTTGTTACAGGTTTATCTGCGAGGCTCAGAGCCCTGAAGTGCGGCAAAAACCTCTTACTTTCCACCTATTCTTAATGATTTGCCACATTTCTCCTGATGGAGGACAAGAGTCCGTTATGGAGGGTGATGAGAGTGATGGCCGCTCCTCCGGAGGGTTTTGTGCGGGTGGTAAAAGCTATTTCTTACCAGACTGCTGAACTCGCTGTTCTTTCCAGCCTCCTAGATATCCGTCTTGAGAAGTCATTGAATGATAAGGGGAATTCAAGAAGAAGCAGGAAGAAGGCCGAATGTTTACAAATAGGAGCTATAAATAAAGCTGAAGATGCAACAATGAGCAGATCCACAAACAGAGTCAAAATGAGATCGCTGGAAGGTGGAACTGACCGGAGAAGGAACATTTCGGTCTCATTTTTAAGAATTAGTTGAGCTTGGCTCAGTGGCTAAGATTGTAATTCTTTATTAAAGGGGTTGTCCGGCGCCGAAACGGTTTTTTTTTTTTCAATAGCCCCCCCGTTCGGCGCGAGACAAACCCGATGCATGTGTTGAAAAAAAAAACGGATAGTACTTACCCGAATCCCTGCGCTCCGGTGACTTCTTACCTACCTTGCGAAAATGGCTGCCGGGATCTTCACCCTCGGTGGACCACAGGTCTTCTGTGCGGTCCATTGCCGATTCCAGCCTCCTGATTGGCTGGAATCGGCACACGTGATGGGGCGGAGCTATGAAGAGCCGCTCTCCGGCACGAGCGGCCCCATTCAACACGGAGAAGACCGGACTGCGCAAGCACGTCTAATTGGGCGATTAGACGCTGAAAATTAGACGGCACCATGGAGACGAGGACGCCAGCAACGGAACAGGTAAGTGAAAAACTTCTGTATGGCTCATAATTAATGTACAATGTACATTACAAAGTGCATTAATATGGCCATACAGAAGTGTATACCCCAACTTTGTTTCGCGGGACAACCCCTTTAAGTCCCTAGCCACAAACAATGGCGGCGTTACGACACGTTACACATTTATGTCCTCATTTACAGAGTTGCCGCCCAGAACTACCGCAGTACTCCTCACTGGTGACCATCATGGTAACCATGGCTAGAAAAACACAAAAACTGGTTTAAGGACATGAATAGCAGAATATTGGGAACACGGACATACAGTGAGAAATCTTCTTCTTTATTAAATTCAGTGCTTTACATAATCAGGTGCACGGAGTACGCATTTTTTTAAATGTTGGTCTTTTTACAAATTTTTTTGTGTTTTTTTAACTTTTTTTCCTTTACATTTCTTATGTTATTGTAGGGGACTTGTGATTCTATGATAATACACTGCAATGCATTATCACTAGAGATGAGCGAGCACCAAAATGCTCGGGTGCTCGTTACTCGGGACAAAATTATCGCGATGCTCGAGGGTTCCTTTCGAGTAACGAACCCCATTGAAGTCAATGGGCGACCCGAGCATTTTTGTATTTTGCCGATGCTCGCTAAGGTTTGTGAAAATCTGGGCAATTCAAGAAAGTGATGGCAACGACACAGCAACGGATAGGGCAGGCGAGGGGCTACATGTTGGGCTGCATCTCAAGTTCACAGGTCCCACTATTAAGCCACAATAGCGTCAAGAGTGCCCCCCCCCAACAACTTTTACTTCTGAAAAGCCCTCATTAGCAATGCATACCTTAGCTAAGCACCACACTACCTCCAACAAAGCACAATCACTGCCTGCATGACACTCCGCTGCCACTTCTCCTGGGTTACATGCTGCCCAACCCCCCCTGCACGACCCAGTGTCCACAGCGCACACGAAACTGTCCCTGCCCAGCCTTCAGCTGCACTCATGCCACACCACCCTCATGTCTATTTATAAGTGCGTCTGCCATGAGGAGGAACCGCAGGCACACACTGCAGAGGGTTGGCATGGCTAGGCAGCGACCCTCTTTAAAAGGGGCGGGGCGATAGCCCATAATGCTGTACAGAAGCAATGAGAAATCCAATCCTGTGCCACCTCCATCAGGAGCTGCACACGTTGGCATATCAATGGGGAACCTATGTGCCACACACTATTCATTCTGTCAAGGTGTCTGCATGCCCCAGTCAGACTGCGGTTTTTTATAAATAGTCACAGGCAGGTACAACTCCGCAATGGGAATTCCGTGTGCACCCACAGCATGGGTGGCTCCCTGGAACCCACCGGCTGTACATAAATGTATCCCATTGCAGTGCCCATCACAGCTGAGGTAACGTCCGATTAAATGCAGGTGGGCTTCGGCCCACACTGCATGCCCCAACCTGACCGGGGTTTTTTATAAGTAGACACAGGCAGGTACAACTCCCTATTGTGAAGTCCCTGTGGACCGACAGCATGGGTGGCTCCCTGGAACCCACCGGCAGTACATAAATAAATCCCATTGCACTGCCCAGCACAGCTGAGGTAATGTCATGTTTAATGCAGGTGGGCTTCGGCCCACACTGCATGCCCCAGTCAGATTAGGGTTCTTTAGAAGTGGACACATGCAGTTACAACTCCCTGTGGACCCACAGCATGGGTGGGTGCCAGGAAGCCACCGGCGGTACATAAATATATCCCATTGCAGTGCCCAGCACAGCAAAGCTAACGTCAGCTTTAATGCAGGTGGGCTAAAAATTGCTATGATTACACTGTAGGCGAGGGCCCCCAAAAAATTGGTGTACCAACAGTACTAATGTACCTCAGAAAAATTGCCCATGCCCAACCAAGATGGCAGGTGAAACCCATTAATCGCTTTGGTTAATGTGGCTTAATTGGTAACTAGGCCTGGAGGCAGCCCAGTTAAAATAAAAATTGGTTCAGGTGAAAGTTTCAACGCTTTAATGAGCATTGAAACGTATAAAAATTGTTTACAAAAATTATATGACTGAGCCTTGTGGGCCTAAGAAAAATTGCCCATTCGGCGTGATTACGTGAGGTTTCAGGAGGAGGAGCAGGAGGAGGAGGAGGAATATTATACACAGATTGATGAAGCTAAAAGGTCCCCGTTTTGGATGGTGAGAGAGAACGATGCTTCCATCCGCGGGTGCAGCCTACGTATTGTTTAGGTATCACTGCTGTCCGCTGGTGGAGAAGAGAAGTCTGGGGAAATCCAGGCTTTGTTCATCTTGATGAGTGTTAGCCTGTCGGCACTGTCGGTTGACAGGCGGGTACACTTATCCGTGATGATTCCCCCAGCCACACTAAACACCCTCTCTAACAAGACGCTAGCCGCAGGACAAGCAAGCACCTCCAGGGCATACAGCGCGAGTTCAGGCCACGTGTCCAGCTTCGACACCCAGTAGTTGTAGGGAGCAGAGGCGTCACGGAGGACGGTCGTGCGATCGGCTACGTACTCCCTCACCATCCTTTTACAGTGCTCCCGCCGACTCAGCCTTGACTGGGGAGCGGTGACACAGTCTTGCTGGGGAGCCATAAAGCTGTCAAAGTCCTTGGAGAGTGTTCCCCTGCCTGCGCTGTACATGCTGCCTGATCTCTGCGCCACCCCTGCTACCTGGCCCTCGGAACTGCGCCTTCTGCCACTAGCGCTGTCGGATGGGAATTTTACCATCAGCTTGTCCGCCAGGGTCCTGTGGTATAGCATCACTCTCGAACCCCTTTCCTCTTCGGGTATGAGAGTGGAAAGGTTCTCCTTATACCGTGGGTCGAGCAGTGTGTACACCCAGTAATCCGTAGTGGCCAGAATGCGTGTAACGCGAGGGTCACGAGAAAGGCATCCTAACATGAAGTCAGCCATGTGTGCCAGGGTACCTGTACGCAACACATGGCTGTCCTCACTAGGAAGATCACTTTCAGGATCCTCCTCCTCCTCCTCCTCAGGCCATACACGCTGAAAGGATGCCAGGCAAGCAACATGGGTACCCTCAGCAGTGGGCCAAGATGTCTCTTCCCCCTCCTCCTCATGCTCCTCCCCCTCCTCCTCCTCCTCAACGCGCTGAGATATAGACATGAGGGTGCTCTGACTATCCAGCGACATACTGTCTTCCCCCGGCTCTGTTTCCGAGCACAAAGCGGCTGCCTTTATGCTTTGCAGGGAACTTCTCAAGAGGCATAGCAGAGGAATGGTGACGCTAATGATTGCAGCATCGCCGCTCACCATCTGGGTAGACTCCTCAAAGTTTCCAAGGACCTGGCAGATGTCTGCCAACCAGGCCCACTCTTCTGTAAAGAATTGAGGAGGCTGACTCCCACTGCGCCGCCCATGTTGGAGTTGGTATTCCACTATAGCTCTACACTGCTCATAGAGCCTAGCCAACATGTGGAGCGTAGAGTTCCACTGTGTGGGCACGTCGCACAGCAGTCGGTGCACTGGCAGATTAAATCGATCTTGCAGGGTCCGCAGGGTGGCAGCATCTGTGTTGGACTTGCGGAAATGTGCGCAGAGCCGGCGCACCTTTCCGAGCAGGTCTGACAAGCGTGGGTAGCTTTTCAGAAACCGCTGAACCACCAAATTAAAGACGTGGGCCAGGCATGACACGTGCGTGAGGCTGCCGAGCTGCAGAGCCGCCACCAGGTTACGGCCGTTGTCACACACAACCATGCCCGGTTGGAGACTCAGCAGCGAAAGCCAGCGGTCGGTCTGCTCTGTCAGACCCTGCAGCAGTTCGTGGGCCGTGTGCCTCTTCTCTCCTAAGCTGAGTAGTTTCAGCACGGCCTGCTGACGCTTGCCCACCGCTGTGCTGCCACGCCGCGCGACACCGACTGCTGGCGACGTGCTGCTGCTGACACATCTTGATTGCGAGACAGAGGTTGCGTAGGAGGAGGAGGAGGAGGGTGGTTTAGTGGAGGAAGCATACACCGCCGCAGATACCACCACCGAGCTGGGGCCCGCAATTCTGGGGGTGGGTAGGACGTGAGCGGTCCCAGGCTCTGACTTGGTCCCAGCCTCCACTAAATTCACCCAATGTGCCGTCAGGGAGATATAGTGGCCCTTCCCGCCTGTGCTTGTCCACGTGTCCGTTGTTAAGTGGACCTTGGCAGTAACCGCGTTGGTGAGGGCGCGTACAATGTTGCGGGAGACGTGGTCGTGCAAGGCTGGGACGGCACATCGGGAAAAGTAGTGGCGACTGGGAACCGAGTAGCGGGGGCCGCCGCCGCCATCATGTTTTTGAAAGCTTCCGTTTCCACAAGCCTATACGGCAGCATCTCCAGGCTGATCAATTTGGCTATGTGCACGTTTAACGCTTGAGCGTGCGGGTGCGTGGCGGCGTACTTGCGCTTGCGCTCAAACAGTTGCGCTAGCAACGGCTGGATGCTGCGCTGAGAGACATTGCTGGATGGGGCCGAGGACAGCGGAGGTAAGCGTGTGGGTGAAGGCCGGGAGACGGTCGTGCCTGTGTCCTGAGAGGGGGGTTGGATCTCAGTGGCAGGTTGGGGCACAGGGGGAGAGGCAGTGGTGCAAACCGGAGGCGGTGAACGGCCTTCGTCCCACCTTGTGGGGTGCTTGGCCATCATATGCCTGCGCATGCTGGTGGTGGTGGCTCCCCGGCTGATCTTGGCGCGACAAACCTTGCACACCACAGTTCGTCGGTCATCTGCACTCTCAGTGAAAAACTGCCACACCTTTGAGCACCTCGGCCTCTGCAGGGTGGCATGGCGTGAGGGGGCGCTTTGGGAAACAGTTGGTGGATTATTCGGTCTGGCCCTGCCTCTACCCCTGGCCACCGCACTGCCTCTTCCAACCTGCCCTGCTGCTGCACTTGCCTCCCCCTCTGAAGACCTGTCCTCAGTAGGCTTAGCAAACCAGGTGGGGTCAGTCACCTCATCATCCAGCTGCTCTTCCTCCGAATCCTCTGTGCGCTCCTCCCTCGGACTTACTGCAGTTACTACTACCTGAGTGATAGACAACTGTGTCTCATCATCATCGTCCTCCTCACCCACTGAAAGCTCTTGAGACAGTTGCCGGAAGTCCCCAGCCTCATCCCCCGGACCTCGGGAACTTTCCAAAGGTTGGGCATCGGTCACGACAAACTCCTCCGGTGGGAGAGGAACCATTGCTGCCCATTCTGGGCAGGGGCCCGAGAACAGTTCCTGGGAGTCTGCCTGCTCCTCAGAATGTGTCATTGTAATGGAGTGAGGAGGCTGGGAGGAAGGAGGAGCAGCAGCCAGAGGATTCAGAGTTGCAGCAGTGGACGGCGCAGAACTCTGGGTGGTCGATAGATTGCTGGATGCACTTTCTGCCATCCACGACAGGACCTGCTCACACTGCTCATTTTCTAATAAAGGTCTACCGCGTGGACCCATTAATTGTGAGATGAATCTGGGGACGCCAGAGACGTGCCTCTCTCCTAATCCCGCAGCAGTCGGCTGCGATACACCTAGATCAGGAGCTCGGCCTGAGCCCACACCCTCACTTGGCCCTCCGCGTCCTCGCCCGCGTCCACGTCCTCTAGGCCTACCCCTACCCCTCAGTATAGTGTATTACGAGTAGAGCAGAAACAGAACGCTGTAATTAAATGTTCCACTTATTGGCCTGTGGTTGGAGGCTGACTTCCCTTACGGAACACACAGCAGAGCCAGGAAACAATTTTGCGCACGCCTGTAGTGAGACGTAGGTGCGTATCACTCAGCTAGTGGAATTCACAGCGCAGAAGCAGTCAAGTCGCCAAAGGGCAGTGGTAGGCCTTAAGTATTTGGCTTCCCTTTTTTTAAATGGTGAGCTGAAACACCAGTCAGATACTGTATGCAGCGTATATTATGTATACTGTTTCCCTCTGGCGCTATCACGGCGGTGATGTAACGAGCACAGCAGAGCCAGGAAACAATTTTGCGCAAGCCTGCTGTAACGCTTAGCTGCGTATTAATTATGACTACTACCCCCAGCAGACCCGCAGTACACTGAGGACGGTCACAGGCAGCCCAAATATAGTATTTTTCCCCAATTTTTTTATATAGGCCCACTGCCTATATAGACAGTATATCTCTTTCACCTTTTCCACTGTCCCTGCCTCTCCAGTACTGCCCCTATACTCTGTACAATGACTGCAGACTCAGGACGCAATGGTCTGCATGCCCGATATACAAAAAAAATAAATTGCGCAACACTGCTAAAAGCAGCCTCAACAGTACTGCACACGGTCAGATGTGGCCCTAAGAAGGACCGTTGGGGTTCTTGAAGCCTAAAATCACTCCTAACACTCTCCCTATAGCAGCAGCATCAGCAGCACTTTCCCTGATCTATGTCAGAATGCATCTGTGGCGAGCCGCGGGCGGGGCAGATTTAAATACTCGGGTGACACCTGATCTCTCCAGCCACTCACTGCAGGGGGGTGGTATAGGGCTTGAACGTCACAGGAGGAAGTTGTAATGCCTTCCATGTCTTTCTATTGGCCAGAAAAGCGCGCAAATGTCTCAGAGATGAAAGTGAAAGTAACGAACATCGCGTGGTGTTCGTCTCGAGTAACGAGCATCTCGAACACCCTAATACTCGGACGAGTATCAAGCTCGGACGAGTACGCTCGCTCATCTCTTATTATCACTAATCATAGTGATCACAGGCCTGGCAGACCCAGACAATATTGCCTGGTTGCTATCGGGGTACCTTCAACCCTCATGTGGTGAAGAGGATGGAAGAGGAGGAAAGGTTTCCTGGAGTCCCGGATGTCAGGAGCCAATAGAGAGCAAGGAGAAAGAGAAAGCAAGAGAAGTAGAGGAAAGTCAAGACCACCATGCAGAGGTACTTCTAAAAGTGAGTATCTGTGGAGAGTTTGCCCCTTCCCCTTCCCTGAGGTACTTAAGTACAAAAACGTGTGTGAATTCTCTTTATTATTGCCGAGGGTCATTCCGGTGAGCAAAGGAATGGTGGTGTCATGTGACCAGTTACAGTTCTTTGGCATGTATATTGGCCATCCCTCTTCTAGGGGTGTCCAGAAGAGGCCCAGCGATGCTCTGGCCAAGGCTGCGTGTGTCCCTCTGTGAGGGAGCCTGGTAAGTGCTACTGTGACAAGTGACAGCTTTACCCGACAGCTCCTCAGCGTATGCCCCGTGTCCTGAGTTACCCTACGGGATGCTGCAGGAGCACATTTCTTCTGTGAACCCTTTACATGCCATTGTTAACATTGATCATTGCATTTAAGGAGTTAACAGCAGGGATCAGTGCTTTCACCGATCCCGACTGTTGCATCGGGAGCCTGTCTGTCAGTCACAGCTGGCTCTGGCTGTGTATGGCATAGGCCAAGTTTCTCAGCCTGCACCATCCATAGGATGTAAGTTTACATTCATTCACGAGAACTCCTTCTCAGTCAGGACACCCACTTACGCCCCCCGGGGCGGGAGGGGGTTAAAGAGACGGTGTTACCAACTTTGAGCCCTATAAGTCCTCTCATTCTATGTAGTCTGCTCAGAAGCATTCGGCGGGGGATTTGAGAGCTGGTGGGGAAGGTAAGTATAAAACTTACATCCCCGGACTGAGTCGCCATTACTTTACCGCGTGGGGCTCACAATGGCTGAAGTCTCTCCAAGAATGCAGCAACTTTTTGGTCATTTTTATCCCCACCATTCATCAGCCATAACGTCTTATTCCTCTGTCGACGCCTTTTTTGTTGTGCGGCGAGCTGCGGCGCTAATTGGCATTTTGGATACATATAAAGTGTAACCTTTTTTTTTGCCAATTTGTTTTGTTTTTACGCTGTTTACCATCGATTACAGCGCTAGAAAGATTAAAGATTTCTTTTAGGTTTTTCCACTTTTGGCATAATAAAAGCTCCTTCTTGGCATAGTACTTTGCTTTTGATGTCGCTGCATTCAAGCTGCCATAACTTTTCCGTTTCCATGGCTGGAGCTCTGGGAGGGCTTACTTTTATGTGACGAGCTATAGTTTTTATTTGGACTATTTTGGGGTACATGCGGCTTTTGGGTAATTTTTATTGTGTTTTTTTCAAAGAAGAAACTAATAAATAAAGCATTTTGGCTCCGTTTTCTTAGCTTTTTTATACTATTTGTTAACAGGATAAAAAGTGTGTTCAATTCATTGTATGGATGTGACGATGCAAACATATAATCTTTTAATTAGGGATTTGAACCTGTGATCCTATAACAGCTCAGATAATACTCTGCAATACTTCTGCACTGCAGTGTGTTATTTGGTTTTCTTGCATTTGCTATGGCAGACCTAACTGGTGTCTGGTTGCCATGGCAACCTATGGCCCTCCCCAATTGGATGGTGCAGGGCTGCTAATGTCACGGAGGGAGTTCCACCTTCTGTTAACTTTTGCTAACAGTGAGGATCAGTATTCCCTCCGCTCCCTGTCAGTGGAGCCCCGGCTGTCAGTAACCGCTCAGTTCCTGCGTCTGTGCTATTTACATGATAAAAATGCGACATTCAGCCTGTAGAAAGCCATTCTGGACGGAGAGAATGAAACTATGGATGGGTTGTCAAGAACAAAAGAACAATGATAATATGGAAGTCCTATCTGATCGGCCATAGAGTCATATGTTCCAGTCCCCTACAGAGACAGAGAAAATAGAGGTTAAAAAAGTAAAAAATATATATAAATGAATAGTTTGACACCTGCAGACGGCCAATAATCATCATGAGATATAATATACCGCCTGACCTGATACAGTTATTATTGGAGCACTTACTCAGATCGCTGCACCAGTCTCTCCGAGGGCCAAAACTAACAATTGTGTTTTGTTGGAGAAAATCCAAAAGGAAGCGCTGAGAGAAGAAACGTATTTTTTCAGTGTAAGAAATGCTGCTGCCTGAACTAATAAAAGTGAGGTGTGACAACACAAGCGCTACCTGAAGGATCACCAGAAGAGATAACCACACTGGGTTGGGGTGGGAGAGCACATAAATGTCATTAGTAGATAGATA